>NC_092744.1:31506544-31813518 GCF_047496795.1 Chiloscyllium punctatum
AAAGCCATCACTTGTTGCCCATTCCCAGTTGGTCTTCTGATGGTGGCACTGTGCTGGTTTCTTGAACAATTGCAGTTCACATGGTACTCCCATTGTACTGTTAATTTTGATCCAGTGATGATGAAGGTACAACATATTTTTCCAAGTCAAGATGGTGCATGGCTTTGCAGGGAACATTCATCTGATGGTGTTCCCAGGTGTCTACTGGTTTTGTCTTTCCAGGTGAGAAAATGTAGATTTGGTAGATGTTGTCAAAACAGTTTTGCTGAGTTGATGAAGTGCACATTGTACTTGGCAGATGATTGGCAATAGATGAAGTAGTAGTAGCACGAGGGTAGCAATCCAGAGGCCCAGGCGAACGCTTCGGGGACATGACCTCAAATCTTAACATGACAATTGGTGGAATTTATTCTGTTTCATCAATAAATACAATGGATTAATAAAGATCTGGAATTGTAAACTAATCTCAATAATGGTGGCCATGAAGCAATCATTGTTATTGGGAAAAAAAAACCATTTGTTCACTTTTGGGAGAAACATCTGCCACTCTATGCAGCCTGGCTTACATGTGACTCCAGGTGCACTGCAATGAGATTGGCTCTTCACTGCCCTCTGAAATGGTCAAGCAGACCACCTTCGTTACATCAAATTGATGCATCAATCTGTCAGTCAATTGCCCTAGCAGGCTTTGGTAGCCCATTGTTCTTGCAGACTCCATTGTACATGTTGACATTTTGTTCATCTTAATAAAAAATCAGTTAAAATAAACCACTTCCTGTGACTGGGTTATGTTATTAGCAAGTGTCACCCAATCAGCAACATGCTGACATTTCAAGTTTGCACAGCGACATTTTTCACATGCTATTTTTAAAACTACCATGGTAAACCTTGTGTTCATCAGTATCAAGAAGGTTAATGATGATGAATATTCCTTCACCCTCATTTCCATTTCCAAAGTGCTACTAATGCGATCACAATTTATGATTATTTAGGAATCAGGAAAAACGTTTTTGAAAACAGGACAATTAAGTGAACTTTAAAGAGGATATCATGCAGTTGCCTGGCAATGGGAGACAAACTGAAACGAACACTCCAACTAAGTGTCAAATATATAATTGACCGTGAATTTTAATTAAAATCAATTATGCTAAGTTTCTCAGGGGATATGCAACACAAGCCTGTACCATAGTGCTATCCTTTGTTGCAATGTGTTGAGCTAGCAACCAGTGCAGGGAATCGTAGAATCCCCACATTGTGGAAGCAGACCATTCAGCCGATTGAGTCGACACTGACCCTCCAAAGAGGATCCCACCCACTCCACCCTAACCCGGCATTTCCCATGGTTAATTCACCTAGCCTACATATCCCTGGACTCTATGAGAAATTTAGCATCTAATCTGCATATCTTTGGACAGTGGGAGCAAACCGGAGCACTCAAAGGAAACCCACACAGACACAGGGAGAATGTGCAAACTCTACACAGTCAGTTGCCCAAAGATGAAATCAAACCCGGGCCCCTGGTGGTGTAAGACAACAGTGCTAACCACTAAGCCATCATTTCAAACTCACTGGGCAACCTTCCTTTTAAGTTTTCAATTTACTCAGGGTGATACTGCAGCAATCCCTAATGCTAGGGCAAATAAAGTAAACAGCTCAAAAATGGGGTTATTGGAGTTGGGTCAGAGATTAGAATTTTTAAGATCTCAAAGCTTACTCTAAACTATTCACTTTCAGGACTAACAGAGATGGTACTTGGGGTAGACATCCATTTCAGTCCCAGGTGACAATCTGGCAATTTAAATACTATAATAAGGCTGACAGTTTCAGAGTTAACCAGTTTTATGGAATTATTTTTCTATTGCTTCTTTAGTCACAGAGCAGGGTATTGTGACCTGGATAGTATTGCCTGAAAGAAAATGGTAGAAGCAGAATCAATAGTGTCATTCACAAAAGAAATGACTAACTCCTTAAAAGGGTAAAAGATACAGGATTGTGGAAAAAGGACAAGGGAGTGGGATTAATTGAATATCTCTATCTAAGAGTTGGCACAGGCTTGGTGGACTGAATGGCCTTCTTTGTGCAACAACATTCCATGATTCTATTACAATGGTAAATGTAGTCATAGTTCAAGAATTAGAATTCTAATTATTAAAAAGGAAATATAAATACTTAAAATCACTTTTTTACATTGAAACAAAATTGCATTGTATTATCCAATTAGCCCTTTCCCCTTTTCCTTCCCCATTGTTGTCTTCTTTGCCTATTATCTTTACATTTTTATTATTTTAACTACTTTTTTTATATCCAATCTCACAATCCAAGCTCTAAACCTTAGTTCCTTTCTTCTTCCTAGTTCTCAACATCCATGGTAGGGACAAACAACCATAAGGCCTTATTTTTCAACCAGTCATAGAGTCATACAGTCAAACACATGGAAAAAGACCCATCAGTCCAACCAGTCCATGCTCACCACGCTTCCAAACTAAACTAGTCCCACCTGCCTGCTTCTGGCCCATATCCCTCCAACCTTTCCTATTCATGAACATAGCCAAATGTCTTTTAAATGTTGCAACTTTATCTGCATCCACCACTTCCTCTGGTAATTCATTCCACACATGAACATTCCAGATGTAAAAAACGTTGCCCCCATGTAATTTTTAAAACTTTCTCTTTTCAGCTTAAAAATGAGCACACCAATTTTGAACTGCCCCACCTTAGGGGTAAAAACCTATGTCATTCACCTTATCTGCACCCTTCAAGATTTTATAAACCTCTATAAGGAGACCCCTCTACTCTAATGCTCCGGTGAAAAACATTCCATTCTTTCCAGTCTTTTTTATATTTCAAACCCTCTATTCCTGGCAACATCCTGATATATATTTCCTGAATTGTCTTTGGTTCAATAATATCCTGCCCAAAACAGAGCAAACAGAACAGCACACAGTACTCCAGAAAAGTCCTCACCAAAATACTGTCAACCCCAACATGATGTCTCAAATCCTATACTCCAAGGTCTGAGCAAGGAAGGCAAGTGTGCTAAATGCCTTCTTAACCACCTTGTCTACCTGTGATGCAAATTTCAAACAATTACATACCTATACCCTCAGATCTCTCTGTTCTACAACATGACCCAGGTCTCTACCATTAATTGTATATGTCCTGTCCTTGTTTGTATTACCAAAATGCAATACCTCACATTTACCCAAATTAAATTCCATCTGCCACTCCTCAGCCCATTGACCCAATCAATCAAAATCGCTTTGTAATTTTAGATAACCCAGTTGAATGTTACATGCATAAAATTTCAGACAGTTATATCATAAATGTAATCAGATCAACCTTCAATTCATTGAAAGTGAATGAACTCATTCAATAGCAATCTGTCTTGGCTTAACTCTTTAGCTGTCATTGGAGTCTAAACAGCCCAAAAAAAAAACCTAGGCTAGTGTTTCCTGTCTTGTGCTAATATTCCCATGATTAACCCTCACATTTTAAAAGAAATTCCTTGATCAGATTTGTGAGTAAAGAGCCAAGGAACCCCAGTTTTTGACTATACAGCAGCATGAGTTAAATATTTCTCATTTATTTATAATGTTGTTATACTAATAAAAATACCAACCTTGCTTTCACTTTGAATTGTTCCATACTCTCTGAGATATTTACTTTTAGTGCTATAACATACTTATAAATTATTGTGTGGTTATTCTCCCATGAACTTCAGTGCTGAGTTCAGCACAGTTTATTACTTATCATAATTCAGTGTAAAATGCCATGATTACAGCAAAAATGTGAGCAAAATCTCTTGCTGCAATAATTTATAACATAAGTATGTTTATAACATACAAACAAGCTGCATTTAAATAGCACGAATCATAACTTCAATATTCAAAAGTACTCTACAACCAGTTAAGTACTTAGAAATGTAACGCATTTATACAAAATATTCCATTAACAGCCACGTGATAGTGACCAGAAAATATTTTTTGATGGTGTTGGATGATAAATACTGGCCAGGACTTTGGAAAAGTGTCCAGTTTTTGGTTAAAGAATTGCTATTGAATTGTTTAAATCTACCCAAGGGGGCAGACAGGACCTCAGTTTAATAAGTTCATCCAAAAACCAGCAATCCAACTGCACAGCATTATCAATAATAAACTGGGGTGTCAGCCAAGAGTTTTCCTTTTCTTCTGTTGACAGGACTTGCATGTGCACAACCCTCTGATTCATATATTACATGAGATGACCAGAATTTCAATCATACAAATGGGTTTGCTAGACTATCTCAGTAGAAAATAAGGAGGTACCAGAATGGATCAATTGAGGGAAAGAATCCCCAAAGACGAATTCCTTACAGCTAAGAATGGTGAGATGAAGGAAGTGAAAAATGTATGAGAGGAACACATAGTTCAGTAGGGCAGTGTAGGGATAGAAGAATTTACATGAGAGGGAAATGTGAGACTATGAAGAATTGAATGTGCTAATGTGAATTTTAAATTTGACGTGATGAGAACCAGAATTTAAGATACAGCAATATCTTTAGAAGAAGGGTTAGTGCTTAATAGATCAGCAAGTTTTCAGATGTATTGAGGTTTACATTAATTTACGTCAGGAAGTTGTTAAAACAGCCAATTCAAGAAGTAAAAAAGGATTGCTTGAGAGTTTCAATGATGGATGTTTTATCCATATCTACCTTTAATCTTTGTATCTGTATTTTATCTAATATTTATTTCTTGTATTTACTTAGCATTAAGTGTCTGCAATAGTCTGTGTAACAAAGAAACATTTTATCTTATTTGAAGTTAATGCTTTGCTGGTCATTATCTTTAAAATTGGAACAGTGAAAAACCTAAAAGAGACCTCCGTGAGTTACATTGATTCACTGTTACTGACCACGCCATGAACATAACTGTAGTTGTGACACGAATTATATGTTATCCAGAATTAGATATTCTGCAAACAGCATTGAGAAAACAAAAGAGTTGCCAATTATGGTAAAGTAGAATGTGACATCAGCAGCACACATGTACAAAGAAACTCAATGTGTATGGATGTTGCAGGAAGCAGAGTTTAATTTTATTCTTTCATAGATGTGAGAAGGCCAGCACTGTTGTCCATCACTAATCGCTTTTGAGAAGTTGGTGGTGAACTTCCTTCTTGGACATTACAGTCTATGTGTCCAGGTGTGTCCAGGAAGGTTTCCTGACTCAATATATAGATTGGCCAACTAGAGGGGAAGTCATATTGGATTTGGTGCTTGGCAAAAAACCATGCCAGGTGTCAGATCTCTTGGTGGGAGACCATTTCGGTGATAGTGATCACAATTCCCTGACCCTTACTATATTCATGGAGAGGGATAGGCGCAGATTGTATGGGAAAATATTTAGTTAGGGGAGGTGGAATTACAATGCTATTTGACTGAAACTGGGGCATCTAAATTGGGAACAGATGTTCTCAGAGAAATACATGACAGAAATGATGAGGTAGTGTAGGAAGCACTTGCTGATGGTGCTGGACAGGTTTGTCCCACAGGGGCAATGAAAGGATGGTAAGTTGAAAGAACTTTGGTTGACAAGGGATGGGGGACATCTAGTCAGGAGGAAGAAGGAAACTTACATAAGGTTGAGGAGGCAAGGATCAGACAGGGCTCTAGAGGGTTACAAGGTAACCAGGAAGGAATTAAAGAATGGATTTAGGAGAGCTAGAAGGGGGCATGAGAAAGCTTTAGCAGGTAGGATTAAGGAAAACTACAAGGCATTCTACAGTTACGTGAGGAACAAGAGGATGGCCAGAGTGAGGATAGGGCCGATCAGGGATAGTGTAGGGAACTTGCTCCTAGAATTGGAAGAGGGAGGAGAGGTCCTTAATGAATACTTTGCTTCAGTATTCACTACTGAGAGGGACCTTGACATTTCTGAGACAGCATGAAACTGACTGATATGCTTGAACAGGTTGATGTTAAGAAGGAGGATGGACTGAAGACTTTGAAAAACATAAGGGTAGATATATCCCCTGGGCCAGATGGGATATTCCCTAGGATACTACAGGAAGCGAGGGAAGAGATTGCTACACCTTTGGCAATGATCTTTGTATCCTCACTGTCCTCTGGAGTAGTGTCAGATGATTGGAGGGTGGAAAATGTTATTCCCTTGTTAAAGAAAGGGAATATGGATAATCCTGGGAATTTTAAACCAGTTAGTCTTACATTTGTGGTGGACAAAGTATTGGAGAGGATTCTGAGAAACAGGATTTATGATTACTTGGAAAACCACAGTTTGATTAGAGATAGTCAGCATGGCTTTGTAAAGGGAAGGTCATGCCTTATAAACCTCATTTAATTCTTTGAGGATGTGACAAAATACTTTAATGTAGGTAGAGCAATGAATGTGGTATACATGGGCTCATTCAGAAAGTAAGGAGGCATGGGATGCAGGGAAAGAGGCTGTCTGGAAACAGAATTAGCTGGCCCATAGAAGACAGAGGGTGGTCGTAGATGGGAAGTATCCAGCCTGGAGCTCAGTGACCAGTGGTGTTCCACAGGGATCGGTTCTGGGACCTCTGCTCTTAGTGATTTTTATAAATGACTAGGATGAGGAAGTAGAAGGGTGGGTTAGTAAGTTTGCTGATGACATGAACGTTGGTAGAGTTGTGGATAGTGTGGAGGGCTGTTGTAGGTTGCAACGGGACATTGACAGGGTGTGAAATGGGATGAGAAGTGCCAGATGGAGTACAACCTGGAAAAGTGTGAAGTGATTCACTTTGGAAGATTGAATTTGAATGCAGAATACAGGGTTAAAAGCAGGATTCTTGGTAGTGTGCAGGAATAGAGGGATCTTGGGGTCTATGTCCATTTATCCCTGAAAGTTGTCACCCAAGTTGACAGATTTATTAAGAAGGTGTATGGTGTGTTGGCTTTCATTAGCAGGGGGATTGAATTTAAGAGCCACAAAGTTATATTGCAGCTGTATAGAGTCCTGGTTAGACCACACTTGGAATATTGTGTTCAGTTCTGGTCGCCTCATTGCAGGAAAGATGTGGTAGCTTTGGAGATAGTGCAGAATAGATTTACCAGGATGCTTCCTGGACTGGGGTGTTTGTCTTCTGAAGAAAAGTTGATGGACCTAGGGCTTTTCTTATTCGAGTGAAGAAGGATGAGAGGTGACTTGATAGAGGAGTACAAGATGATGAGAGGCACTAATAGAGTAGATAGCCAGAGACTTTTCCATGGCTGACATGTCTATCACAAGGGGGCATACCTTTAAGATGTTTGGAGGAAGGTTTAGGGGAGACGTCAGAGATAGATTTTTTACACAGAGAGTAGAGGGTGCATGGGATATGCATAGTAGAGTCAAGTGCATCCGGATATTTAAGGGACTCTTGGATAAGCATATGGAAGATAGCACAATGAAGGGTATGTAGGTTAGTCTGATCTTACAGTAAGGTAAAAGGCCAACACAACATCAAGGGCCGAAGGGCCTATATTGTGCTGTACTGTTCTATGTTCTATGTGTTGTGGATATGCCCATAGTGTTTGTAGGAGGGGTTCTATCATTTAATTAGGGTACTGTCTGGCTTGAAGGGGAACGTGTAAATTTTATTTGCCACTTATCAGTTCAAGTTGGAATATTATTCAGATTATGTTGCATAGGGACATGGACTACTTCAGTCTTGAAGGAGTTACAAATGGTGCTGAAGGTTGTGAAAGCATCAGTGAACATTCTCTCCACCTTATGACGGAGGGACAGTTAGTTGAAGATGGCTGGGTCTATGACGCCTGAACAATCTGTGCAGCAAGATGTGACAATACTATGGTTTAAAGAGGTTTATTTTGTCCTGATTTTTTAAAAGAAAGTATTTAAGATAGAGGTGGTGAGATGTTTACTGAAACTTGTAAATGAAACAGCTTGTGAGGCCTTGGGGTTTTCTTTAAGGTAGAACAATAGAAGCAGCCGGACTGGGTGTGGTTAAACTCGCACAGAACCAGGATTTTTAGTTTCTTAGTTTGTCAGTAGTAGTTGCAGCTGAGGTTTTGAAGAAGTGGAAACAAATTTTTTCCCCTCTCTCGGTTACAGCTAAAAGCTTGGGATTCTCTTCTTGCTGCTGGAGTTGTATATGAGACAATCTATTTTCTGAATTTGCCTTTTGCCAAGGCTGCATTTATGGGATGTTACCATGTTGGAACGGTTATTATTTAGTAGCTAACTAATCTATCATTCTGTTCAGTTTTCTAATGGAGTTACAACTAAGCCAATTCTTCTCTTTATTCTTTCTTATGTTGTATTTTATCTAGAGCATATGAATAAAGTATGTTTTGCTTGATGTCGAGTGGTTTGGTCAAACAAATTGCATCTGGAATGCAGCATCTTTTCAAATAAGAAAAGGTTAGGATAGGCTACCATCTTAATCTATTTTGAGGGGGTTTGGTCTGATCCATAACAAATTGGAAGCTCTTAATAGCATCAAAATCTCTGATTCCAGATTGGGTTTAGGATAATTGGACTCAAAGGCAGTGAGTGGTAAGTATTGGTGTCTTTTATTTCAAGTGTTGAATTTGGTTTGGTTTAAACAGGATATGCCTTGGGTAATAATGGCTCTTTCAATCTCTAAACGTTTCCTGAGGGTGGAAGAAGTCACTCTGGGAGTTTTACAGAAAGTGAGCAAGGCAAAGCTTTCAGAATTACCAAACAAGCTGGAGTTGGGCTGCCTGAGTCTGTGAGGAAAAGTGAGGTAGTTATGGCTATCACGCAGAATTTACAATTGCAGGGAATTCCATCGTAAGATTAGATTAGATTACATCACAGTGTGGAAACAGGCCCTTCGGCCCAACAAGTCCACACCGACCCACCGAAGCACAACCCACCCATACCGCTACATTTATCCCTCACCTAACACTATGGGCAATTCACCTGACCTGCACATCTTTGTGACTGTGGGAGGAAACCGGAGCACCCGGAGGAAACCCACGCTGACACGGGGAAAACGTGCAAACTCTACACAGTCAGTCGCCTGTGAGGCAGCAATGCTAACCACTGTGCCACCGTGCTGCCCACAAAGCTTTGGAAATAGCTAAAATTCAATTGAAAATGAAGCAGCTTGAACATGAATAGAAAACGAAACTGTTTGAATTATGATTAAAAGCAGAGGAACAAAGAAAAGGAGGGGAAGGCCCCAGCAGTAGGAAGAGAGAGAAGAAATGGAAAATAAGGGAGAAGAAAGAGAGAAAGAGAGAATTTTTGAACCTTAGAGGTTGGAACTGAGAACTCAAAGTCAACTTAAAATGAAATATCGGAGTAATGGTGAAAACAGAAAAGGAGAGCAATCTCATCCCAGCCAAAGGCATGATGGGGATCTGTTTGAATATGTTCAAACATCACCTAAGTTCACCAAGAAGGATGGAGATGCTTTTTACATTTAATTTCATTTGAGAAAGCGGCTAAACAGAGTCCTGAAGAAGGGTTACACCTGAAACGTTGGCTTCTCCAACTCCTGATGCTGCTTGGCTTGCTGTGTTCTTCCAGCCTCCTGCCTGTCTACTTTGGATTCAGTTTTTTTGTCTCTAAACAAATTAAGTGACCTGTGACCATACTGTTGATTCAAAAAACGTTGGTAGAATGAGCTAGTGAGGTATTTGCATCATTACCAGAGAAGTTATCTGGGGAGTATAATGAGGTGTAAAATGCCATCTTAAGAGCATATGAACTCGTACCAGAAGCTTACAAACAATGTTTCAGGTTAAACATATATTGAGTTTGAAAGGATCAAACAAAGCTTATTTTGACAGGTGGATAAGGACATTGAAAATAGATCAAATATATGACACGCTTAGAGAGACAATTGTTTTAGAGGAGTTCAAAAATTAATTTCCTGAAATAGTGAGAACCCATGAGGAAGAACAGAGAGAAAACACTGCAAAATTAGCAGTGGAAATGGCGGATAATTGAGTTGATTTATAAATCAAGGTTTAGTTTCCGACAACAGTTTCAACCTGTGAGGGTTATGAATTGAGGAAAAGAGAAATCCTCAGATGGTAAGAAAAAGGAGATCTCATTGAAAGTAGTAAAGATATTTTACCACATGGCAAAAAGGAAACCCATGAGGGGGAAGGAGAAGTAAAAAAAATGCTCAGCTGTTTTCACTGTAATAAAGTAGGCCATATGAAGTTATAGTGCTGGTGGTTTAGAAAAAGCACTGGCAAGACAGATGTGGGAAAACATGATAAGCCAGTGAGTTCTGTTGAAGTGATAAAGGAAAGCAGAGGGAAAGCTATAAAGCTATACCAGAGTGTATAACATGGTCAGGAGCTGGTTGAGAAGGAAGTGCCAGATTTCTTTCAAGAATTTATTTAGAGTCACAGAGTCATAGAGATGTACAGCACAGAAACAAACTCATCCATGCCAGATATCCCAACCTAATCTAGTCCCATTTACTAGCATTTGGCCCATATCCCCCTAAAGCCTTACTATTCATATACCCATCCAGATGCCTTTAAAATGCTGCAATTGTACCAACCTCCACCACTTCCTCTGGCAGCTCATTCCATACCCGTACCACCCTCTGTCTGAAAACGTTGCCCCTTACATCTCTTTTGTAGCTTTCCCCTCTCAACCTAAACCTATGCGCTCTACTTCTGGACTCCTTCGCCCCAGGGAAAATACTTTGTGTATTTACCCTATCCACGCCCCTCATGATTTTATAAACCTCTGTGAGGGCACCCCTCAGCCTCCGGCACTCCAGGGAAAACAGCCCCAGCCTGTTCAGCCTCTCCCTATAGCTCAAATCCTCAAACCTTAGCAACATCCTTATAAATCTTTTATGAACCTTTCCAAGCTTCACAATATCCTTCCAATAGGAAGGAGACCAGAATTGCACACAATATTCCAATAGTGGCCTAACCAATGTCCTGTACAGCCCCAACATGACCTCCCAACTCCTGTACTCAATACTCTGACCAATAAAGGAAAGCATATCTTCACTATCCTATCTACCTGCGACTCCACTTTCAAGGAGCTATGAACCTGCACTCCAAGATCTCTTTGTTCAGCAACATTCCCTAGGACCTTACCATTAATTGTATAAGTCCTGCTAAGATTTGCTTTCCCAAAATGCAGCACCTCGCATTTACCTAATTAAACTCTATCTGTCACTCATCAACCCATTTGCCCATCTGATCAAAATCCTGTTGTAATCTGAAGTAACCTTCTTCCACTCCACCTCCATTTTTGGTGTCATCTGCAAACTATACCTCCTATGTTCACATTCAAATATTTATATAAATTATGAAAATTAGTGGTCTCAGTACTGATCCTTGTGGCACTCCACTGGTCACAGGCCTCCAGTCTGAGAAACAACCCTTCACCACCACCCTCTGTCTTCTACCTTTGAGCCAGTTCTGTATCCAAATGGCTAGTTCTCCCTGTATTCCATGAGATCTAATCTTGCTAACCAGTCTCCCATGGGGAAAGCTTTACTAAAGTCCACTGCTCTGCCCTCATCACTCCCCTTTGTTGCTTCTTCAAAAAACTCAATCAAGTTCATGAGACATGATTTCCCATGCACAAAGACATGCTGACTATCTCTAATTGCCTTTCAACATGCATGTAAATCCTGTCCCTCAGGTTTCCCTCCAATAACTTGCCCACCACTGATGTCAGGCTCACTGGTTTATAGTTCCCTGACTTGTCCTTGCAAAGCTAAAGTTTACTTGTCAAGGCCAGGAGGAGCAGGTAAAGAAATTAAGAGATCAATTTTAAGAGATCTGGGAGCAAGTCAAGCTTTGATAGTGAGAGATGAGGAGATATGTAATTCACAAGGAGTATTGGTAGATAGAATAGTGAAGAAGGTGTTTAGTATGCTTTCCTTTATTGGTCAGAGTATTGACTATAGGAGTTGGGAGATCATGGCGAGGCTGTACAGGACATTGGTCAGGCCATTTTTGGAATATTGTGTGCAATTCTGGTCTCCCTTCTATAGTAAGGATGTTGTGAACCTTGAAGTGGTTCAGAAAAGACTTGCAAGGATGTTGCCATGATTGAAGGGTTTGAGCTGGAGGAAGAGGCTGAATCAGTTGGGGCTGTTTTCCCAGGAGCATCGGAGGGTGAGAGGTGACCTTATGGAGGTTTATAAAATCATGAGAGACATGGATAGGATAAATAGACAAGGTCATTTCCCTGGGGTGGGGGAGTCCTGAACTAGGGGGCATATGTTTAGGTTGAGAGGGAAAAGTTTTAAACAGGATCTAAGGGGCAACTTTTTCACACAAAGGGTGGTGCATGTATGGAATGAGCTGCCAGAGGAAGTGGTGGAGGCTGATATAATTACAACAT
Organism: Chiloscyllium punctatum; assembly: GCF_047496795.1. Classification (NCBI taxonomy): domain Eukaryota; kingdom Metazoa; phylum Chordata; class Chondrichthyes; order Orectolobiformes; family Hemiscylliidae; genus Chiloscyllium; species Chiloscyllium punctatum. The sequence goes on from NC_092744.1 coordinate 31,518,865, forward strand.
TTTAAAGGCATGTGGATGGGTACATGAATAGGAAGGGTTTAGAGGGATATGGGCTAAGAACTGGAAAGTGGGACTAGATTAGTTTTGGCTATCTGTTTGGCCTGGAATAGTTGAACTGAATGGTGTGGTTCCAAGCTCTACATCTCTCTGACCCTATTGCCAGAAAAAGTGATAATATGTGGAATTCATGGGAAGAAGAGCAGTTTTCCATTATATAACATGAGTTGAAGAAAGAGGTGAAAAGTAGTGAAGTTGTGATAGCGGCAGTAGAGACAGTCTCCGTTCCAGCAATACAACTTATACTTGGTAATGATATAACTGGATCACAGATGGGAATGATGCCTACCATGGTTGAAAAACCAGTGAAAAATCAGGGAATTGAGATGTTACAGGCATAGGATGCATATCCTGGGATTTTTCCTGACTGTGTGGTAACAAGGTCGCAAAGCCACAGGTAAAAACAAGATGAGAAATTGAAGAATAAAGATAAGGAAGTTGAAGGAAGACTGTGTTTGATCAAATGGTTGAGAAAAATCAAGAACAAGTGGAATCGAATTGCACCTGGAATGGAGCATCTTACATTTACCTTCAAAATAAGCAAAGGTTGGGATCTAGGTTACCTTCTTAATAAATTGTGAGGGGGTTTGGTCTGATCCTGGGACTGAGACAACAGACCTCTAAACAACATAACCATTTCCACTTATGTTTGGCGTGACCTCAACCAGATGGCTGTACAATGGTAAAGTCACTAGTACTGTGGTAATGTAGATAAAAAACAGAAGGGGTCCAATGCCTTGATGTACTCCAGAGATAAAGGTGTATTTCCTTACTTAAATTCTAACATGTAAAGCAATTATCTCCCTCTAATGCATATTATGCGAAGCAATCAGTGTGATTTTGTTCCCATAGATATGATTTCATTCTGTGAGTTCTACACATTGTTTTCAAGGATTCGTGTTAAAAAGCACTGGCTATTTCTGGGGAAACACCCTGCCATCTGTGCTCTTCCTGTCTGACATTTTACTCAAAGTCCCATGATAAGACTGAAGTGATTTCCCTTTTGAAGTGGTTACAATGGAACATCATGATGAACCTTTAATGATATAAAACAGTGCTAGACCAAGGCCATCATTTATATTAACTAATCAGAACTGCTTCAGTATTTAGCTCACCAAGAAATTAAGATGATGGTTGTTATTAACTGATTGCATTAAAATGATATATTTACTCATATCTCTCTGTACTGTGCATCACTTCAACTCAGCCCAAGGATACTTGTCATTAAAACCAGTTTTTAAAAAAGTATTTGTTTGAGACTGTATATGATAACAGATAAAACAAAATATTTTGGGATCAATTGCTTCATTACAACTTGGGAATATAGGCTGAAAACATCGCCAAAAGAAGACATGAAGTTGAAGCTCCTCATCTTGAATGCATCAGGATTGAATCACAAGAGAAAAACTTTGGGAGGAAGCAGCAATGTGTAAAGCATAAGAAGAGGGTGCTGATTAGTTTGATCATCAATGACATGGATGTATATCAGGAATTATTAACCACCTTAGTTAACTGATTACAATTAAACCACTAATTGGTCATTGCCACAGGAAGATAGCAGGGATCTGCTATCTCTATTGCCTTTCACTCAGTGAAAAAGATGCAATATTCTTTTTGCCTGTAAAAAAAAAGACATTGTATATAATGAAATGTAGCTTCTAGTACACAAAAACTGATATTTTTGAAGCAAAAACTAAGATAGATTCACTGTGGCAAAGTCAAATTCCCGATTTCCCTCTTACTATTTAGAACGGACAACAGAACAAATTCTGAGTGGCCTCATTAAAGCAAATGTACTATGAGGGGCAGTGATGCTGTAACTCAGAGTTTCCTGCTTTTACCTTCAATATGTACTTCAGATAACTTGACTAAGAGCATTCAGGTTTTGCAATTAGTGAACTCAATGGAGGCATTCTGAACTTATTGAGCACCTTAAATGTGAAGAATTTCAGTCATTGTTTCTGCATCTGGAAATGTTGCTTGACCTGTACTGATGTTGTAGTTCTGACAGTGCTGCTCACTGCCTCCAATTCTCTGAGGCCACTGGAAGGTTCTCACCATCTTCAGGTTTTCAAAACAGATATGGCTTTGCTAATGGTCATAGTCTTGATGTCATTCTCATGGAGAAGAAAAAGGTATGCTAAAGATAGGTTGGGCAGTATTTAAGGAGAATGGGCCATATCAGATATTACTATCATTCCAGGCAGCTTGAGTCATTACCTTTGTGAGGTGATATAGAGGAGAATAGAGGACAATAACAACTGATGCCTGAGAATTTCCTGCTTTGAGTGTCTCTATGAATCACTTTCGGTAATAATGGAAGCTCCGTGACCTGAAGTGTTCATTCTGTTCCTCCCTCAAGAAATACTGTTAATGCAGACCTTCTTTTAAACATTTTCTGTTTTCTTTTCAGATTTCCATTATCTGCACTAGTTTAATTTGGTTTCACAATCATCAGTTTTGCTGACTGAGACATCGCACTTGCTTAGGGGTGACTTCACCTTCATAATCAGAGTCAAAGCAGTATACCTGCTCCATTTCCTAATGCTATCTTCCTTTAGCTTCAAGCAAATTCAATGGTTGTTTTGTTTCCTCACAGGATGTTGGTATCGTGGGCTAGGTTGCCATTTTTTATGTATCTCCAAATGCCCCTCAAAAGGAGATGGTGAACTGTCTACTTGAATCACTGCCTTCCATGTGGTATATTCAAGTTTACAATCAATGGTGGGACAAATGCTAAAGGAGGTTTTGCTGACATCAAGGTTTGTGCGCAAGCTAATTGCTCCCAGACATTAAGGGAATTAGCAGGCATTCTCTTTGGAAGGAGAGGCAACACAGACCAGGACACATTGCTGAAAGAGGGAGGTAAAAGAGTAGAGAGAGAAGGCTACTCAGCAGGAGATCATTTTAACCCAGCATGTTCAAGGAGAAATTCTCTTAGATGGACTTCAGCGTATGAAATCGCTCTGTTTCATTAAGGAGATTATCACTGAAATCAGTCAGCTGTCCACAGCATCAGTCTCAAAGCAGAGCAAGAACACTGCAGTGGCTGTGTAAGTAACCACAGCTTTGAACTGTTGTATCATAGCATAGATTCCAAACCAGACAGGCCTTTCCAAATCTTTAAATATGGATCTTTTAAACCTTTAAACACGAGATTTGAACTTCCAGTAAGAATAGGCTCACCCTGACTTCAATCACTCATTCTGTATGATGGAGTCAGTGAAGTTTCTTCAGACAGTCAGATGAGTATGTGCAACTTTGTTTCAATTTATTCATGGCTAAGTCAGGATTTATTGTCCAGCTCTAATTACCTAGAGGGCTGCTGAGTTAACTACATTGCTGTGGGTCTGGGGGCCAGCCCAGGTATAGATAGAGACAAAAAAACGCGGCAGGTGCTAGAATCCAAAGTAAACAGGCAAGAGGCAGGAAGAACACAGCAAGCCAGGCAGCACCAGGAGGTGGAGATGTCGACATTTCAGGACTAACCCTTCTTCAGGACTGGGGAATGGGTACAGGGAGGATTGCAGATAAAGGTGGAAGAGGGAGCAGGGTGGTGAAGTGGGGTTAGATGAACACAGGTAGAAGTTTCGACCTGATTCGTCAATGGGAGGAATGAATCCGGTTGGTGGCAGGGAAGAGTGGAAGGGAGAGGTGGGGCTGAAAAGGGAGTTGTGGGATGGGAAGGGTCGTTATTTGAAATTGGAGAAATCAATGTTGAGTCCTCTGGGCTATAGGCTGCCCAGGTGAGAGATGAGGTGTTGTTCCTCCAATTTGTGGTGTGGTTCATTGTGGCAATAGAGGAGGCCAAGGATGATCACATCGGAAAGGGAATGGGAAGGGGTATTAAAATGGGCGGTGACTGGGAGGTCCGATTGGCCCTTACGAGCCCAGCTGTGATGCTCAGTGAACCGTTCGCTAAGTTTACGTTCAGTCTCTCTGATGTAGAGAAGATCACAGTGGGAGCACCTGATGCAATAAACCAGGTTGGAAGAGAGGCGGTGAATCTCACTCTCACCTGAAAGGACTGTTTGGGGCCCTGGATGGAGGTGAGGGATCAGGTGTACTGGCAGGTTTTGCATCTTTTATGATTGCACTGGAAGGTATTTGGGCATTCGGGGGGCATCAGCGGGGAGAGTGGCGCAAAACCTGTCGAAGGGAATGGTCCTTGTGAAAGGCAGAGAGGGGTTGGGAGGGAAAGATGTTCTTAGTGGTGGGTCTAGTTGGAGATGGCAGAGACTGGTGGGGTGGTAGGTGAGAATGTGGGTTTTTACTACAAAAATGCATGAGTGCATCTTTTCAGATTGGAGAATGGAGAATCTTGCAACCACTTACAGTTTATAGTGCACTGTTGTGTAGGGATTTACTGTGGCTATATATACACAAGGAAAGATAATCTCTTTGCATTCTCCCTTGCTTGAGACCAATATTAAAAAAAATACTGTGGAATTGTAAGGATTTCAGGCTTCCTCATGCCATTGACAACATTCCTTTTGCTCTGCACATGCTTCATACAATTTATGCCCTGTACCTGAGCATCATATTTTATACTTACCAATAACCTTTGACATTGATCTTTAAATCGTCATTGTCTACAGGAATAGTGCCAGAAGACTGGAGGATAGCAAATGTGGTTCCCCTGTTCAAGAAGGGGAGTAGAGACAACCCTAGTAATGATAGACCAGTTAGCCTTACTTCAGTTGTTGGTAAAGTGTTGGAAAAGGTTATAAGAGATAGGATTTATAATCATCTAGAAAAGAATAATTTGATTAGGGATAGTCAGCACGGTTTTGTGAAGGGTAGCTTGTGCCTCACAAACCTTATTGAGTTCTTTGATAAGGTGACCAAACAAGTAGATAAGAGTAATCCAGTTGATGTGGTGTATATGGATTTCAGCAAAGCATTTGATAAGGTTCCCCACAGTAGGCTATGTGCAAAATGCGGAGAATGGGATTGTGGGAGATATAGCAGTTTGAATCAGTAATTGGCTTGCTGAAAGAAGACAGGGGGTGGTGGTTGATGGGAAATGTTCATCCTGGAGTCCAGTTACTAGTGGTGTACTGCAAGGGTCGGTGTTGGGCCCACTGCTGTTCGTCATTTTTATAAATGACCTGGATGAGAGCATAGAAGGGTGGGTTAGTAAATTTGCAGATGACACTAAGGTCGGTGGAGTTGTGGATAGTGACGAAGGATGTTGTAGGTTACAGAGAGACATAGATAAGTTGCAGAGCTGGGCTGAGAGATGGCAAATGGAGTTTAATGTGGACAAGTGTGAGGTGATTCACTTTGGTTGGAGTAACCGGAACGCAAAGTCCTGGGCTAACGGTAAGATTCTTGGTAATGTAGATGAGCAGAGAGATCTCGGTGTCCAGGTGCACAGATCCTTGAAGGTTGCCACCCAGGTTGACAGGGTTGTTAAGAAGGCTTACAGTGTTTTAGCTTTTATTAATAGAGGGATCAAGTTCCAGAATCATGAGGTTATGCTACAGCTGTACAAAACTCTGGTGTGGCCACACTTGGAGTATTGTGTACAGTTCTGGTCACCGCATGATAAGAAGGATGTGGACGCTTTGGAAAGGGTGCAAAGGAGATTTACTAGGATGTTGCCTGGTATGGAGGGAAGGTCTTACGAGGAAAGGCTGAGGGACTTGAGGCTGTTTTCATTGGAGAGAAGAAGGTTGAGAGGTGACTTAATAGAGACATATAAGACAATCAGAGGGTTAGATAGGGTGGACAGGGAGAGCCTTTTTCCAAGTATGGTGACAGCGAGCACGAGGGGGCATAGCTTTAAATTGAGGGGTGATAGATATAGAACAGATGTCAGAGGTAGTTTCTTTACTCAGAGAGTAGTAAGAGTATGGAATGCTTTGCCTGCAATGGTAGTAGATTCGCCAACTTTAAGTGCATTTAAGTTGTCATTGGACAAGCACATGGAATAGTGTAGGTTAGATGGGCTTCAAATTGGTATGATTGGTCGGTGCAACATCGAGGGCCGAAGGGCCTGTACTGCGCTGTAATGTTCTATGTTCTATGTTCTAACCTGAATTGATTGGCATCCAGAAGCTGGAAAAAAGAGCCAGTGCAGCTGTGAAATTCTGTCACACAGCACAACTGGTGCTAGTGCAATGGAGGCCAGGAATATAAATCAGGTCACTTCTTACTGTTTGTGAAGGAGACCAAACAGCACATCTTAGACAGCTGTTGACTTTCACATGCAGGAGACTGCAGAATGCTCTTCAGTAGGTTTGGCCCACAGGGGCTTGGCTTTGAACATCACCACCTTGGTATAGGAGGCAGCTGTCTGGGATGGCTCAGAGGCATCAACAGGCAGCAGTTGTGGGAGCATAGTATTGTCACTTTGACGGAGGATGGTAGCTTCATAATTAATTGAGTTATTGCTACTCCCTGGAAACCAATTGGTATTTGTCACATTGTCTGCAGCTTTCACTCTGTGCCAGAGAGCAAGTGGGGTTTGAGGTGGTAAATAAGGCTTAACCATGTCACCAAGCTGAATGATCTTAGTGGTGCTGGATGGAATGGATTCATTCACAATGGACCACATGATACAGAGCAGCATCTTCTCCAAAGCCCTTGGGAAGAGTAATGTTCTTCCTCTCTTGTTCTCTGCTGCTCCCTGTGGTAATGTGTATGACCTGGCCCTGTAGGAACAAAGAACAATACAGCACAGGAAGCTTCCTTCAGCCCACCAAGACCGTGCCAACACATGGCACCTTTCTAAACTAAACACCTTTTGCCACTACGCTGTCTGTATCTCTCTATTCCCTGCATATTCATGTATCTGTCAAGGTGCCTCTTAAATGTCGCTATTGCATCTGCCTCCACCATCTCCCCTACAGCACATTCTAGGCATTTATCATCCTCTGTGTAAATAACCTGCCCCTCACATTTCCTTTAAACTTTCCACCTTTTACCTTCAACCTAGTAATTGATATTACTTCCCTGGGAAATAGACTCCAATTACCCATTCTATGCATGCCTCCCGTAATTTTGTAAACATCTAACAGATTACCCCTCATTCCTCAACGTTCAAGAGAAAACAAACCAAGTCTATCCAATCTCCCCTCAGAGCTAATACCCTGAAAACCAGGAATCATCCCGGTAAACCATTACTGTGCCCTCTCTGAAGCCTCCAGAACTGTACACAGTACTCCAAATGTGACCTAAAGTACTATACAACTGCAACATGACTTACCAACTTTCCTAATCTATGTCCTGACTGATGAAGGTAAGCATGCTGTCTTCTTGACCACCTTATCCACTTGTATTTCCACTTCTATGAAACTGTGAACCTGCACACCTTGATCTTCTGTATGTTATTACTACTAAGGGCCCTGCTATTTACTGTATATTTTCCTCCTGCATTAGATCTTCCAAAATGCATCACCTCGCATTTGTCCAGATTAAACTCCATAGCCATTTCTCCACCCACGTCTCTAGCGTCTCTATTCTGCTGTATCTTTCAGCAATCATTCTCATTATTCACAGCTGCCCCAATTTTTGTGTCATCTACAAATGTACTAATCAGACCATCTATGTTCTCCTCCAGATCAGTTATATATATTACAAACAGCAGTGGTCCCAGTACTGATCTCTGCAGAACTCCACTGGTCACAGATCTCCGGTCAGAAAAACGTCCCTCCACCGCTGCTTTCTGTCTTCTATAACCAAGTCTGTTCTGTATCCACCTTACCGGTTCACTGCGGATCGCATGTGACTTCACCTTTTGTATTAGCCTACCATGAGGGACCTTGTCAATTACCTTGTTAAAGTCAACATCTACCGCCCTGCCCTCATCAATCATCTGTGCCACTTTTCAAAAAGAACCACTCAAGTTTGTGAGACATGACCTTCCCAACACAAAGCCATACTGCTTATCACTAAGAAGTCCATCTTCTTCCAAATCTGAGTAAACCCTCTCCCTAAGAATCTTCTCCAATAATTTCCCTACCACTGACAGAAGGAACACCGACCTGGAATTTCCCAGATTATCCTATTTCCCTTCTTAAACAAAGTCCGCTGGGTCCTCTCTTGTGACTAAAGAGGATACAAAAAGATTTTTGCCCCAGCAATTTCCTCATCTGCCTCTTAGCATTCTGGGATAGATCCCTTCAGGTCCTGGGAACTTGTCTACCTTAAGCTTTTTTAAAAATCTGGAAGATGATAGAATATCAGTTTGTATTCCACAGTGTGTTTGGGCTCACTGCCAATTGCAGCAGTGGCTGAAGGCAGATGAAAACAGTGAGAGATGGTTGGGATAGTAGCATCATGGTTAAGAGGGTGAGATAAAGCATTTGAATGTGACGCTGAAATCTGAATGATGAGACTGTGGTGAATTGACTAGCTTGAGGTTGATGGATTGGGTCTAGAAGATGCAATTTAAAGATGGAGTTTCTGATCTTGACTACTCATATGAAGTCATTGATGTTTTTCTAGCACTGCAACCATGTTGTCATGGGGAGCACAAGAAATTGAGATCCTTGATCACCTGCTCCCATTCCTTATTCTGTTCCTCTGGCATCTTATTTCACCCTGACTCTGGGCTCAATCATTCCCTCCATCTGATACAATCTGGCAATTGGAATATATAATGGCTTCTATTTTTCTTGGATTTGAGAAATGTTGGATTTGAGAAACTGGGAGTGCTTCCTCAGGCTGTTACTCCATTTGTAGTCTTCTTTTCAGGAAAGCCTTTCTTGAACTGTTCCTGTCTGAGTGGGGCCTCCACTTTAAAAGAGTAGAATACTTTTAAGAAGTGCAGGCAAGTGATGCATCATGCTCACTCCATCTTGTTGAGCATGAAGCCAATCGGTTGTAGATCTGGCATTAGGCCATGTGTTTAAGAGCAAACAGGATGAAGTTTATGCAAGGCCATTCTAAATTCAGCAGGCCTAAAATAATTGTGTGTCACAATCTGTGTGTCTGAGAATAAGCCTTACCAAATTTTACATCAATCCCTTTCCCACTACTAGTTTGGACAGAATGATATTTGAATATATTCAATGTGGGAGGTCTAGTTTGAATTGGATTACTTAGCATCGGGTCAGTTTTGCTCTGAACTTCCTGACCTCTTTATTCAGTACTTAGGAACAAGTTAATGATCGAAATACATATCATGCCTTTTAAAACCTCAGTGGCTGAGATTGATACCAAGCATATGAAACAAGTTATAAATAACAAATTTCTCGGCAAACATTTGAATTACAATTAAAACGCCTGTGAGCTTAAATGTCATCTCCCTTATATGGAAGATCACCATAATATGCAGATCACACATTTGCTGTGTATCAAACATATGCAACAGGAAGCATGTTATTATAACAGAAGTCCTCCAGCAATTACTGCTGACAACTTAATGTCATTCAATGAAGTTAAAATTACATTAATCTCCTTGGCATGGGTTTCTTTTTGTCTCTGAAGCATGTGTTTTACCTGTTAGTCATCGTGGCCTTCTGGTGTGATTCAGTACTCCCTGTGTCGGCTTTTAAGTGTATATGTTGTTGCTGTCTCCTTCACCCAGGCCTTTCAAAAGATTTACACTGTAGTGCCAGACAAACAAAGGAAACTTTAATGATGAAATGACATCGCTTATTATTATTCTTATCATACGACAGCACCAGCACAGAAATTGACATCACACAGGACTGAGAGTGGGCGAGATAGCACTCAGGGATTTGTCAAAGGCAAGTGAACAGGAACGAAGTGTCAAGGATAATCAGACAAACCACTAATGGAAGATCAACTCACTCCCTAAATTTTTTGAAGGGGACAGAAATATAAACTTCAGACTCAGCATTTATTTGTGTACTAGCAATAACTATAGGCGGATTGCAATACCCAGAAGGAAGCCGCCATGACGGATATTCTGGTGGAGTCCACTATCCACCCTCATGCTTGGCATCAAAACTGTCTATTCAATTGTGGATCATGTGGTTCCCTCCAAGAACACTTCAGCTGAGTTTCCCTTCCAACCACATCTCATTCTACAATATTCTGTAATACCTAGAACAGTATTTTCAGGGAAACATGCACTTGACTCATGTAGACTCTGGTCTCAAATATTTCCTCCATCTGACACAATCTGGCAAATGGAATATATAATGGCTTCTCCAGCTGTCTGGTCTCTTGTAGATCAGGGAGCTGCAGTCCATTACCCATGAGAAAGGAATGAAAGGTAATGCCTGCGGTTATGGTAACAACTCTCTGTACCTTTCCAACTCTCTATGGGAGAGGCCAGACTGACCAGTGGTGCATTTGTTTTCCCTTCTCATTTCCTATGGTGCAGGAAAATTAGCTGGACCAGGCCGCCTGGAAAATAATGAAGTAGTGCAGTCAGTAGCTAGCCTGTTTCAGATCTGAGGTGCAGAGCTTTGAATAAGTCACAAGAATATCCCTCCTCCCACATTTCAATAACTTCCCACTAATGTGAAAAATGGATAGAAAAATTGTTCAGCTGCTAGACTCAGGGCAGTGACAAATATTGTTCAGGCTTTATTGCAAGATATTAAAATCACAATGCTATTTGAAATCTGTCAGCAATCCACCTACAATTTCCAGTGTTGTTGTAATGTTAATTGAAATTAATGTTAATGTTGATATTGATATTTTGGAAATGTTTCTAATTGTTATAATGATAGACTGGAACAGAATTTAGACAAGAGTTACAAAGGTTGGGATGGTGTCCAAACAACTGTTGAACTCTTCTCACATCTTTACCATCCTTTGAGTTACCACAGCTCCACATATTGAAGGATCTAATTTATTTGCATTGACCTGATCATAAAATAATGTAATATATGTCATCATCATGATCAGCAGTTCCTCCATTTGAGATGGTATCTACGAAGTGTCATGGGTTGCTACTATAGGTCTTCATGCTAATTCCTAACCCAAAGATCTGTGGACTCATGAGGTGGCAAGTCCAACGAACTAATGGGATGCCAAATATAAGATTTGCTTCTTTCTATCTTTCTCTGCCCCCAGTCTAGCTAATCATTAGGACATTGGCATTCAACACATGATTGAGGGACAGATTGTCGCCATTCTGAAAGATCCAGTGTACAACACTCTATCATAATATGGGACCTTCTTTTTAGGCTGAATCACAGAACACTATTCAAATAACTGAATCTTTGTTTCAGTTCTTTAATGGACTGCTCAGTAATTGACAAATTGATGGCAATCCAGTGTCAGGTCTAGGTTCCTAAGTATAATCATTAATTACATGTGCAGAGGCATACCTCCTTATTTCCAAGCATACCTCCTTCCACTCACTTTGGAGAGGCAACCTGGAGAGGCTGGATGCCTGGCATTGTCTAAAAGCATTATCTCAGCTTCTAGATTTGCAGTATGCACTGCCAGTTACAACAGTCCAGTGGTGCATTTGTTTTCCTTTCTCATTCCAATTGTACATGAGGCAGACAAAGCAGTTGCTTACATCTGTGACCTGGAGAAAGTGAGGACTGCAGATGCTGGAGAGTCAGAGTCAAAAGTGTGGCACTGGAAAAGCACAGCAGGTCAGGCAGTATTCAAACAGCAGGAAAGTTAACGTTTCGGGCATAAACCATGCCTGATGAAGTGCCTATGCCCAAAATGTTGACTCTCCTGCTCCTCAGATGCTGCCTAACTTGCTGTGCTTTTCCAGTGCCATGCTTTTCGTCTCTACATATGTGACCTGGAACAGGACACCTGTATGTCATGACTGACTAGGAGAGTTCTTGCTCTTCCCACTTTCCACAGACATAATGGAAGGATTTGTAGGTTGATAATTAACTTTTTTGGCCACATTACACATGATCCTTCTACAGCCAGCAAGTCTTGAAGGAAACTTGAGCCCAAAGCTTCTGATCCTGAGGTAAGGATACAACGACTGTGCCATAAGACCTCCCTCCCAGCCACACATGACCAAATTAGTACATTCTGCAATTCATGAAGATGGCTATGTGATTTGAAAAGGTCCATCATTGAACATTCTGGAACCACATGCCTATCCTTCCAGATGTCTGTGGAAACGTGATGAATTTGTCATCAGTCATCTGTTTAAGCCAAGCAAGGACTGCAGAAAAAACTGTGCTATTGATAAAAAAAATTGAAAGAACTGTGGATGCTGGAAATCAGAAGTAAAAACAAAAGTTGATGGAACTGTTATGCTGCTGTTGTGACCTGGAAGGAACTGGAAGCAAAGGACCAGGGTTGGAGTGAGAAGAAATTGTCTCCTAACTGCAGCAGTTAGCTCCATGTGTTCTTCCAGATGTGACAGATGCTTCTCAAAATCAGTTTAAATGATACTTTTTGCTATTCCTGGGATACCTACAGCTATATTGTTCCTGGCCTATAAACTCATTTGCAATGGGAGGAATTTCAGCAAGCACACACCTTCTACTTGCCCCCCGTCCAATTGAGAGAGATGGCGGTGAGCTGGAATTGGATGTCACCAGCATTTACATGAAAACTGATCCTGAATGTGGGATAATGTCATGGAGGAATAATGCTTGGATGTGCATTTGGAGGCGGCCAAGGATAGATCCTTGGGGATACTGGTGATAATCCGAAGTACAGGAAGAGAAGTCATTATGAGTGATACTACTGCTGTCAAGATAAGAAAGGAAGCAGACAGGCACAGACCAGCGCCCCCCCTCCCCCCCCAACCCCAACTGGATGACATTGCCAGGCAGATAGAGAAGGATAATATGATCAATTATATCAAAGGCTGCAGACAGAGTGAGGAGGAGAGAATGATTATTTTGCCATGGGTATCCTATACAGTCCAAGTTTCAAAACGTGGATCCACATCAACTGCTTGGCATTACAATCATACCAGTATTTGTGTCTTCACCACCATTCCTGCCTTTTCCAACATATTGAAGGGAAATTTGGAGCTTCAACTAAAACAGAAATAACTGGAAAATATCTCTGGAGGATGAGACTCGTGAGTAGATAATGGTTGTCAGAAAAACGGCAGATAACTTAGCCAATATTTTGCATCAGTTTTCACGTGGAGAACCATATAAACATTATAAGGTGTCAGATACATGAGACACTACAGGGAGGTTGGGTCTTGTAATAGTCTCTATCATGAGGGATAAAGTATTTGATAAACTAAATGGACTGAAGTTGGCAACATCTGCATCCAGGGGAATAGCATGAGGTGCCGTGGAGGCAATGGCAATGGCAAAGGCAATATTGCAGAAACCAGTGAATTTCAGGTGGCTTCCAGCAGGTCAGAAAACTGTCAATATGATGTCCTTGTTGAAGAAGGGAGGGAGACAGAAAGTATGAAACTATAGACCGGTTAGCCTAACATCTACTGTCGGGAAATGCCGTTATTAAGGAAGAAATAGCAGGATATTTAGAAAAATTTATCATGATCCAAGTCAACATAGTTTTCTAGATTTCTTTGAGGATATGGCAAGCAGAATTAATAAAAGCGAATTGTATATGTAGTGTGTTGCATTTCTGGAAAGCATTCAGTAAGATAGGGGCTCAGGATAATGGGAATAATACACTACCATGGATTGAGGATTGAGTCTCACAGAAAACAGAGTCAGGATTAATACATCATTTTCAGGTTGAAAAGACAGAGCGCCACATAGATCAGTACTGAGGAAGTGTCACTGGAACTGAAATGTTAATTCCAATTTCTCTCCATAGACGCTACCATACCTGCTGAGCTTTTCCAGCTATTTTGGTCTCTGTTTCTGATTTCCAGCATCCACGATTCTTTCGTTTTTTTATTGAAATGTGAATTACGTACTTTGGTAGGAAGAAACAAAAGGCAAGCTATTACTTAAATGGAGAGAGATTCCCAAAAATTACAGTGTAAAGGGATTTGGGTATTCTTGTGCAAATAGAAATTTGGCATTTATTCTAGGGAGTTCAAGTTTAAAAATATGGAAGTCTTGTTGCAATTCTCTGCGATGTTGTTGGGGTTGCATCTGGAGCACTGTATATTGTTTTGGTCCCTATAATTAAGAAGATAATGTTGGCTTTGGAGGTAGTTCAAAAAGAATACATCAAGCTGATTCCTGCAATGAAGGGACTGATTTATCAAGAACAGATATTTGTTCACTAAAGTTTAGAGGAATCAGGGATGATCTCGTTGAAACATACAAGATTCTGAGGGGATTTGACAGGGTGGCTACTGAGAAGATGTTTCCACAAGTTGGGGGAATTGTGAACCAAGGGACATGATTTTGGAATGAGGGGACAGCCATGGATAACTGAGGTGAAAACAAATTTCTTCTCTCAAAGGGTAGTCAATGTCTGGACTTTCCTAACCCAGAAATTTGTGAAGGCTAGATCACTGAAATTATTTAAAGGGGTAGCTAGCCTATTTTTCAATTTTCACAAGGAGTAGAGGGCTCTGAGAAGCTGGCTTAAGAGTAGTTGAGCCTGAAGCAGGTCCACCATGAGATTATAGAATGGCAGGCAGGCCTGAGGCCCTGAATGGCCTATTCTGCTTGAACCTATATCATTATGATAATATCCAGGTGATAAGATCAAGAATAGCATTGCACTGTAATGGTGCTACTTGTCACAATTTAAGTGTAAGACCACAACTTGTTTTCGACAAATGCTGAGAATTATCTCCTTAGAAAATCGGACAAATACATAAAATACAGCAGTGGAAACTGATAATCAACTTGTTGCCTGGTGCTGTTCTGTTTTCAAGTGCAAATAATCACCAGTAGTGTTTTTGTTAAATAAATCAATTTCTGATTACATTAAATATTTGAGGACTGCTTTTACATCTTTGTACTCAGACAAAATTGATCGTGCCACCCAAGTTTCTCAATGTTGAAAACATCCTACACTTGTGGTTGTCTATCCTCCCACTCGTGCTGCCGCTAAGAAGCTACTCTTACAGCTAAACAGGCAGAGTATACCACGGGTGGCTTAACCCTGCCGGAAGCTCCATACAACCTTTCCTGATTGATAAATGAGAGCAAATAATAAACTACAAATAACACCAGATTTACCAGAGCACAGTGCAAATTATACTTTCCTTTAACACGTACTCACAGAAACCGAAATGCAACAAAGAAATAACAATGTTACACATTGCAAATGTGCAATGAGTCCGGCAACATCTGTGGTTCAAAACCAGCAAACGTTAGCAATGTAACAGTTCTTATGTAAGTACAAAGACCAAGAAAGCTAAGACATGGGGAAGGTCTGTGATAGGAATAAGGTCAAGGGAGATTAAATGATGATTTCCTACAAAACTTGACATTGCATTCACCAAGCGCAGATTTCACAGCTTCTATTTTATCAGGCTGTGGACATCTTCTGTCAACCCATGATTTGTTTCCTTACTTACCGCCCTCTTCTTCAGTACATCCTCATCCCTTTTGCCATTTGATTTCTCTTCTCTTCTGCGCTATCCCTTCCTGACTGTCCCTGCCTGTGCAGTTGCTTAAACCTGTTACGTTGCCAACTTCTTCCAGTTCTGACAATAAGTCACCAAGAATTCAGAAGAATTTTACTTCTTTAAGCTCTGCAACAAGAAGTTTGGAAGTTATCTCCCAACAGACTGCACTGACAGTTGTTCTTTCCACTATCATTTGACCTCTGGGATCTCTGAGCAGTTGAGAGGGGTGAGATTAGATTAGATTAGATTAGATTCCCTACAGTGTGGAAACAGGCCCTTCGGCCCAACAAGTCCACACTGACCCTCCGAAGAGCAACCCACCCAGACCCATTCCCCTACGTTAACCCCTTCACCTAACACGACTGGCATTTTAGCATGGCCAATTCACCTACCCTGCACATTTTTGGACTGTGGGAGGAAACCGGAGCACCCAGAGGAAACCCATGCTGACAAGGGGAGAATGTGCAAACAGACAGTTGCCTGATGGGACAACATCTCTGTAGACATGAAGGATTTCAGAAAATCTCCAGTGTGTTTCAAAAAGGATCACCTGTGATTGGAATTTTGAGGTTGCAGCAAAAAACAGGAATGGAGAGAAAACATAGAAAAGCTGTTCCCTAAAGATTTCCCTCTTGCCTGGAGGTCTTGATGAGGTATGAATGACAATGAAGTGAGGTAACGGGAGTTAATGAAAAATATGTCCATCCAGGCCAGGCAGGCTTGGATGGAAAGGGTCAAGGAGTTTGGCAGCAGCAAGAGTGTGCTCCCTCCTATGTAGAAGTATTGTACTTGCAGGATACAGGACTTCAGAGGGAATGACAAGTGCCTGGCATAATGCTTTCAAACTGCCAAGCCCCTCACTCGGAGTGACCCAGCGTTCTCCCATGCAACATCTCGCCTGGGCAACACACTGCCGTGCTCATTCCTCTCTCTGCAGATATCTCACATTTCCATCTGAGAAGCCTACGCACACAGTTTCAGCCTATTCATCTCCAACCTTACTGCCTCACAGTCACCCTCCACAAATAGTCCATTTTCTTTCTCTGCAAATAAGTTGTTAAACACCCACAGATCTCCCATCCGAAGAAGTCATCACACAACTCCGCAAGAGGCAAAGGTCCAGAATTCTCTGAGGAGGTGGCTCCTTTTCAGCCATGATAGGTGTGCCCAGCCTATCCACTAGGAAGAAGCTCATATTCCAGGAGTATGCAGATGTCAGCAATGACCTGGTATGAGGTCCTAAGTCACCTGAGATGCTGATTCTCAAACTCTTTTGTTGAGAGATACCTCTGCCTGTTGTCCTTTTCTTAGGGTCTCACCTCCTTCTGGATACATCAATGTGTCTATGCCAGCTACCTTGGTGTGGGCCATGCAGTTAAAGCAGCTGTGGCTGGCATTGATCATGACAGTTGGTGTGGCCTCAGCTCCCATGCCACAGTGAAGGTTGACAGCAAGAAAATGCAATTAGCTGAAAATGAGTGATGTGCCAAAGATATGAAGTGCCTTCCATGATGTTGGTAATCGCCTGCCTAACACTGAAAATACTCTGTGAGAAAAGACACACTGGGAGCCGTAGTCTCTCAATGGTCAAAGCTGAAGCTCTCCAATGTAATAGCATGGTGGCTCAGTGGTTAGAAATGCTGCTTCTCAGCGGCAGGGACCTGAATTCAATTCCAGCCTCGGGTGACTGTCCGTGTGGAGTTTGCATATTCTCCCCATGTCTGTGTGGATTACTTCTGGGTGCTCTGGTTTCTTCCCACAATCCAAAGATGTGCAAGTTAGGTGAATAGGCCATGTTAAATTGCCCAGAGTGTTCAGGGATGTGTGGCTTGGGAGCATTAGTCAGGGGTAAATATGGACTAGTAGGGGAAGGAGTCTGGGCAAGTTACTCTTTGGAGGGTCGGTGTGGACTTGTTGGGCGAAATGGCCTGTCTCCACACTGTAGGAATTCTATGAAAAGCCTTTGCAGTTAATCAATTTTATGAATAAACTCTTGCAACTGTGCACTCACCTCAGTAACCCTGGGGAGTTTCTGACAGGTTGGAAAATACATTTAATGGCTGGCAATTCGAGGATTCAGGGCTAAAGCATCTGATAACTGGCTTTTTAACAACCGAAATAGCATATCAGAAAAAACTCTGGGGAGTCTCTATTCATCTTCAATTCTATCCTGGGAAAGTCAGAAAAGAATGGGATGACTTCAGGACTCGGTAAAAAAATTCCAGGACTTTACCACCTTCCCTCTACCCCTCACTCCCAAACCACTCTTCAAAAGTGCTGGTAACAGTCTTTCCATTAGTTCCGTTTCTCTGTCCACTAATGTTCCCTAACCGGCTGAGTACTTTCAGCATGTGCTGTGTATTCTTTTGCAAATTTCTGCATTACTTGACTTTTGCCTCATAAAGATGTTACTTGCTTTGAAGCACCCATCCAGAAATAAAATCTCTAAAATCGAGAAGGTTTGGTTTCTATCTTTAGCAAACTGTACCACAAATGTATTTGCATAAAACTTTAAGCGGTGCTTTCCACTAAGCCAACACTTAGCTCTTATATATTTCTCAGATCTGGAAACAGGATACTGAACTGTCCTCCTGACAAGAGCATCCGATCCTTTCAAAGCCAGCTACACATTCACCTACCACGTTTAAGTCAGTGAAGTTATGACTTAACCCATCTCCTCTGTTTCTGTGCAAAACAGAACTGACATTCCACGTTCAAGACTGCAGAAATCGATATTGACCCAACTCATGAGTTCAATGCAGGCATGGAAGTGACCTTAAAATATCATTTGATCCAAATTTATTCTACATGACCCAACAGCATTCACCAACAAGTCCACTGCACATATTCTCATTTTTAGGTATGCCTGATTTTGTTCCTGGTATGCCCTCCTGCACTTTTCATTGATCCCCTGGCTTAATGGTAATGGTAGAGTGAGGTTATGTCGGACCACACGATTACAATTGTGTTGCAGTTCGGTTCTGCTGCTATTGATACCCCACCGTCCTTAATGGATGCCTGATTTTGCTTGATCATTTTCGAAATCTATCCAATTTAGCACAGTGATGGTGCCTTACAAGACAATGGAGAGTTTTCTCAACGTGAGGATAGAACTCAATCTCCCCAAGGACTGAATTTTACTGATATTGTCATGTACAGATGCATTTGTGGCAGGCAGTTTGGCGACGATGAGGTCAAGTACATTTTTCCTTCTTGTCGGTTCCCTCATCAGTTGTTGCAGATGCAATCAAGCAGCTATGTCTATTAATAGTCAACCAGACCAGTCAGTAGGCTGTTGCCCCTATCACTCTTGGAAATGGACATTGAAGTCCCCATGTGTTTAGATCAGAGCTGTGCTGAAAAAGCACAGCAGGGTCAAGCAGCATCCGAGGAGCAGGAAAATCGACGTTTTGGGCAAAAGCCCTTCATCAGGAATAGAGGTCAGGAAGCCTCCAGGGTGGAGACGTGGGGGTTGCAGTGAGAGAGAGACTCACTGAGATTCTTGTGGAGAGAGGAGGAGAACTTCTTCAAGGTAGGCATCCTTGCAAGAGGATTCGCATCCAGAGTACATCTTGTGCCCTTGCCACTCTTAATGCTTCCTCCAAGTAGTGTTCAATATGGAGGAGCTGTCATTCAAATGCCTACGGGGGCGAGCACAATACATGGTAACCGCAGGAGGTAACCTTGCCCATAATTGACCTGATACCAGGAAACCATGGTATGACATGGGGTCCAGAACCAATGTTGAAGAACTGCATACCATTGTGCTGCCACTTTTGGTAGGTCTGTCTTGCTGGTAGGACAAGAAGTATTCAGGGATGATCATTGTATTCTCTCAGAAATTGTGGTCTGGAGTTACTAATGGTTATGACTATGTCAGACTATTGTTTGTTTTATCAATAACACAGCCTATCTAATTTTGGCATAAGCCACTTGAAGTTAGGAGGGAGTTAGCCATTGTGGTTTCAGATGCCTAGATTGAAGACAAGTGGTCAGACCAGTTTCATTCTTTTGATCCTTTCTTTTAAGTGATTTGATAAGTTGAGTGGCATAGTAGGCCATTTCAGAGGGCAACCTAAAGACAACTACATTGCTAGAGTATGTGTAGGAATAAAAGGCATTTGTGAACTTTTTTTAAGTGGCAATGTTTTCAATTAAATATTTAACGAACCGTAGGTAGCTGCAACTCCGGAAGTCACAAAGGTTGTAAGAAGTGTTATATTGAAGTTGCAATATTTTCTTATCAAAACATCCAACTATCTGAAACAGTGGAAGGTTCCTATGAGAATGGCAACGCTCAGAGATCCTATAAAATCAATTTGCAAGCAAATTAAATTCCTATTTCTCCCCCTGACACATATACACATAAAAAGCTGCTGCATGCATAATGGTGGTTCCTGTGTGTACATGACAGTAACCTATTTTGAGTTGCTACTGCACTGTTTATGCTAGGTGGACAAGTTAAGATCTGCTCCAATGCATGAGTCTTCACAAATCCATGCTTCCCCTTACATAGAATCATTTATAGAACCGTAGAGACAACTTCGGTCTAACTGATCCATGCCAACCAAGTTTCCCAATGAAACTAGTCCCACTTGCCTGCCCTTGGCCCATATGCCTCCAGCCCTTTCCTATTCATGTACTTATCCAAATGCCTTTTAAATGTTGTAACTGTTCCTGTATCGAGCAGTTCATTCCATACATTCAACACCCTGAGTAAAAAAGTTGCTCCTCATGTCCTTTTTACAACCTTCTCCACTCACCTTATAAATATGCTCCCTTGTTTCGAACTCCCCCACTCTAGGGAAAAAAACCCTTGATATTCACCTTATCTATGTCTCTCATAGCTTCATAAATTTCTATAAGATCACCCATCAACCTTCCAAGCTCTGATTTTAAAAAGCCCAGCCTCACAGCCTATTTTTATACTTCAAACCCTTTATTCCTGGCAATATCCTGATAAACATTTTCTGAACCCCCATCTCCAATTTAATATATTTCCTCTAACTGGGTGACCAGAACTGCATGCAGTACTCAAGAAGAGGCCTCACCAATGTTCACATATCCTCCCAACTGCCATGTTCAAAAGTCTAAGCAATGAAGGCAAGCATGCTAACTGTCTTCTTAACCACCCTGTCTACCTGTGATGCAAATTTCAAAGAATTATGTACCTGAATCCCTAGGTCTCTCTGTTTTACAATACTACCCAGGGCCCTACCATTAATTGCATAAGTCTTGCCCTGGGTTGTTTAACAAAATATAATATTTTGTATTTATCCAGGATAAACTCTATCTGCCGCTCCTCAGCCCGTTGACTCAATTGATCAAGATCTTTTGTAATCTTAGATATCCTTCTTCACTGTCCATACTTACATCCAAACTTACTAACCATGTCTCTTATATTCTTATAAAAACCGTTTACATAATGACAAGCAAAAATAGACCCAGTACCGATCTCCATGGAACACCACTGGTCACAAGCCTCCAATCTGAAAACAATTCTCTGTCATCAACCTATCAGCAAGCTGACTTTGTATTGAATTGAGAAGCTCACTCTGAATCCCATGTGATCTAACTTTACTAATTAGTTGACCATGCAGAACCTTGTCAAAGACTTTACTGAAGTCCAAGTAAACTCTGCCCTCTTCAATCTTTTGGTTACTTCCTCAAAATACTCAATCAAGTTTCTGAGATACAATTTCCCTCACACAAAACAATGTTGACTATCCCTAATTAGTCCTTGCTTCTCCAATTACATGTAATTCCTATCTTTCATTATTACCTCCAACAACTCCACCATCAATGTTAGGCTCACAGATATATAATTCTCAGACTTCTCCTTACAGCGTTTCTTAAATAAAGGCACAAAATTACCCTCCTTTCAGTCCTCTGGGACCTCACCCGTGGTTATAGATGCCTAGATTGATGACAAGTGGTCAAACCAGTTTCATTCTTTTGATCTCTTATTTTCAGTGATTTGATAAGCTGAGTAGTATAGTAGAGGGCAACCTAAAGTCAACTACATTGCTGGAGCACATTTAGGAATAAAAGGCATTTGTGAACTTTTTTTTAAGCTAGGGACACTTTAATTTCTGCCCTAACTTCCCACACTGTCCTAGGATACACTTAATCAGGTCATAGAAATGATTATTTCTAAACACCTTTATGTTTTCTAAGACCTCCCGCACCTCTGTAATGTGAACTGTTTTTAAATAATCAATATTTATTTCCCAAGATCTCTGGTCTCTATTTCTTTCTCTATAGTAAAATGCAAAATATTCATTTAGTATTTCTCATCACCTGAAGTTCAACATATAGACAACCTTCTTGATCTTTAAGGGGTTCTATTCTCTTTGTAGTTGCTGTTTTGCTCTTAATGTACTTGTAGAATCTCTTTGGATTATCCTTAACCCGATCTGTCAAGGCTATCTCATATCCCCTCTTTGCCCTCTTGATTTCCCTCTTAAGAATGCCCCAACAGTCTTTATACTCTTCAGGAGATCATTTGATCCTAGTTGTCTATATCTAATATATAATTCCTTCTTATTCTTGACCAAAACTTCAATATGTTTATTCATCCCTTGTTCCGTATTTTGATCAGCCTTACCATAAACTCTAACAGGAACATAATGCCTCTGAACTCTCGTTATCACACTTTTGGAAGCCTCCCAATTGTCATTCTCCCCTTTACCTACGATCAACTTTTGAAAATTCTTGTTTCACACCATTCACACCAAAATTTGCCTTACTTCAATTAAGAACATCAACTTGATCCTCCAAAATTAATTAAAAAGACAGCTCCAGGCTTAATATTTCATTTGATTTGGTATTCATCTTTATTTTTGATGGTTTATCTGTAAAGCACATTGGTATTAATGTTACTGTTCATAATCATCATATCATATTGGCATCAAGATAGTGGCTGTAGGAAGAACTAGACTGAAAAAGACTATTGAGTGCCTCTCCAATCTTACATGCAGGCATGTATACATTGAAACCCTTTCAATGAATTGGAAATGAGAAAAGTTAAACCAGAAGGAGGTGGAGGTGCCAGGAGTATGAGGGCGTTTTCCTCAGGAAATGTGTTAACAACTTCTTCAATAAAGCAGAAAGATTTCCCATGATCTACATTTCTAATGTCACTATAAAAGGTTCTGAAATTGGTACATTTTATTCTTACAAAGTTAAATTTTCACCACTTCGTTTTCAATGTTATTTAGATATGAGAAGAAATACTACCCTGGTACTATCAAGATAAAAGGATATTTGCTGCTGTTTCTAAAAACTCATTATTTCTAAGACATTCATACACTTGAATAGTAAAAACAACCTCAGCAAAACTAAATTTTTTTGTGCAAAAATACTTTTGCATGTCTCTCTCTACCAAAGTGGCACGGTGGCACAGTGGTTAGCACTGCTACCTCACAGCGCCAGAGACCCAGGTTCAATTCCCACCTCAGGCAACTGTCTGTGTGGCATTTGTACATTCTGCGGGGGTTTCCTCCCACAGTCCAAAAATGTGCAGGTTAGGTGAATTGGCTGTGCTAAATTGCCCGTAGTGTTAGGTGAAGGGGTAAATGTAGGGGGCTAGGTTGCTCTTCGGAGGGTTGGTGTTGGGCTGGGAGGTCCTGTCTTCACACTGTGGGTAATCTAATCAAATAATATTATATACCTTTAACGGCTTGTGATCGGCTGCCGCATTTGAGTTTTATTACACACTCACTGATAATAGGCTAACCTCGAGTTACGCATCAGGAGGAAAATCCCTTCAGTGCCATTTCATTAGATGATATCATTCCATGGGCTACAAGGCAAAGCATTTCTATAATGAAGAAATATTTTCGCTGAATGGAAAACTCAACACTAACTTTCCATTCTCGCGTCAGCTATTCTTGGAATGAAACTAATAGGCCTTTCAAAAAAAGTTTAGAGCTAAACGTTTTTTGCTGAAAGAGAAAAGTCTGCAACACAAACGTACTCGACAACAATTAAAAATATACATGTATGTCTGTGTATATGTGTGTGCTTGCATGTGTGTGTTTATATTTGTCATATCTTCACATGAATTATCTACATCAGGCTTTTAGCGAGAGCAATCTTGAAAAAATTTCTCAGAGTGAAAAATTATTTCTCCACTGCACCTATATTCTGAGATAGTTAAAGGACTTTATAAGAAATGGCAGCAACATTTATCGACCACATTGTGGCTTATTATTTTCCATTAATCTTATGATAGTTTCTGTTTATGAGCAGTAATTGTTATTGACATTGCAGCTTGAAACCTGATCTATTTCAGGACTGGATTTGCTTAGAAAATTCCAAATGCATTGTTTTTAATCCTGGAACATCTGAACCAATGTACATAGGTATAAAATGATCCGTGGAGGTTTTCAGCAGTGACATGTTTTCTGAATGTTTAATTTTGAAGTTTGTTTGATAATGCACTGTGATATCAGCCCACACAGGGAAAAGAACAGGAATTGTAATTAGAAATAGAAATCTTAACCAATTATTTTCATTCCTGATGGAAATACACTGAGCTAAATTGTGATGGTTACTCCAAATGTTATATTCAGTTTTAATCAACATTTGTGTCAAAGTACCGAATACTTCAAAAGGGCTTTTTTGTGAGATGTGAGTATTTCCATTCAATAAGCAGAATTGAATATTCTGGAACAGTTTTATCTAATTTAGTTCTTGGGTTCAACTTTAGTTATGGGTTAATTTCAACTCTGTATTCCTATAATTAACACTTGAAATACATGCAGCTAATTTGAATTACCGAATTTTAAAAGAGCTTTTAAAAGAGATATCTCCATCTATAATTATGAAACAAGCAAGTGTTCGAAACCTCTTGTTTCAATTAACCTTTGCGGCTCAATGGAGGAGTTTGCTCAGCAAGCCACAGTCAAACTCCAGGCTGGTCAAGTTTAATGCAGACCAGTTAGACTCGCATGAATTATGCACAAAATATTAACATCTATAAATTGAAATAAAATTAGTGAGCATGTCAAACACAAAAACGAATGAAAGCCAGAAGAAAGTTGCGAAAGGAAAGTTGCATTTTGATATAATTTTGTTATAAAAAAAGGGAGATTATCTGTGGTCAGATAAAGACAGTGCAATAGATAGAAGCATATGATTTTTTTTTCAAAATCTGAAGTAGCACAAGCAGTTGAACAAACTATGGGGTAAATGAAGATTATTTGGATTCCACAGTTGACAGTAACATTGTCAAGAAATTCAGTCCTGCTTTCTCTTTTTTCTTGGTGTAAGTAGATAATTTGGAATTGGGTATGGAAAATACAATTTCAAAACTTGCTGATAAATTGGGGATTTCACGATCAGTGAGGAGGAGTGTCGTTAAAGATCTTTGACAGGCAGGTGGATTAAAATAACTCATACATTGTTCAAAAAGGAAGTGAAAGGTGTAATGTTAATGTGTTTTTTTTCTGCACTCACTCAGCATTCACAACATGTTAGCTGTGGTGCCATGAGTATCACAGGAACAATCCTCATGCATTGTCCCTTTGTTTTTGCTAAGGCTGAATAAATTGCAATTGGCATCTTGATGAGTACAATGCTTATCAATACATTTGCATTGTCAGTTGTTTGCTCTGTGCAATATTCATAATTGATGTAGGTTTGATCTTTCACAGCAATGCTGCAAAATCACAAAAATATTACTAAAATATCGCTGCATCATTCCTGTGGTTACTGTTATTGTACAGTGAGATGACTTCCATTATTGTGTGAACTTGACCACATTAACCAGTTTTTTTGCAGAAAGAACAGGAATTCCACCTACACTTAAACTCACAGTAAATTTAAATACATTGTAGGAGTCACAGAGGCTGCATGGTTTTGAAATTATGTGCACATTCACTGATATTATTTTTCCATTTCTCATTCACAGAATGTGCACCTCCCTGTCATGGCCAACATTTGGTTCCCATCCCTAATTGCCTTTCAACTGAGTGGCTTGCAAGGCCATTTCAGAGAAGGGGTAAGAGTTAACCATATTGCTGTGGATTGGGAGTTGTATAAGCCAGGCCAGGTAGATTTCCTTCTCTGAAAGACACTAGTGAACCATATCTTTCTTATCAGCATCTCATTTTTAACACAGTGGCTGCTATGGGGATTGCTTCTGCCTCAGCTTCAGTGTGAGCAGTCTGAGCTGGTGTTATTAGTGAGTCAGCTTGATGGGCTCCTACCAATGATATCCTACTTACTATCTTTTTATGGTTTTCTAGACCCTCAAAAGAAGTTTCAGATAATCAGATTGTAAAGTCTTCTATTTGCATTGTCACCTCAGCCTCCAGTGACTCAGCTTCTCTGGTCATGTCTCTAGTTATAGACAACATAAATGATATGGATTTGAGCATAAGAGGTCTGGTTAGCAAGTTTGCAGATGACACCAAAATTGGAGGTGTAGTGGACAGCGAACAAGGTTACCTCAGATTACAACGGAATCTTGGTCAGATGGGCCAATGGGGTGAGAAGTGGCAGATGGAGTTTAATTTAGATAAATGTGAGGTGCTGCATTTTGGGAAAGCAAATCTTAGCAGGACTTATACACTTAATGGCAATGTCCACGGGAGTATTGCTGAACAAAGAGACCTTGGAGTGCAGGTTCATAGCTGCTTGAAAGTGGAGTCGCAGGTAGATAGCATAGTGAAGGCAGCATTTGGTATGCTTTCCTTTATTGGTCAGAGTATTGAGTACAGAAGTTGGGAGGTCATGTTGTGGCTGTACAGGACATTGGTTGGGCCACAGTTGGGATATTGCATGTAATTCTGGTGTCCTTCCTATCAGAAAGATGTGGTGAAACTTGAAAGGGTTCAGAAAGGATTTACAAGGATGTTGCCAGAGTTGGAGGATTTGAGTTATAGGAAGAGGTTGAATAGGCTGGGGCTGTTTTCCCTGGAGCATTGGAGGCTGAAGGGAGACCTTATAGAGGTTTACAAAATCATGAGGGGCATGGATAGGATAAATAGACAAAGTCATTTCCCTGGTGTGGGGGAGTCCAGAACTAGAGGGCATAGTTTAGGGTGAGAGGGGTAAGATGTAATGCAGACCTAAGGGGCAACTTTTTCACGCAGTGAGTGGTACGCATGTGGAATGAGCTGCCAGAAGAAGTGGTGGAGGCTAGTACAATTGCAACATTTAAAAGGCATATGGAGGGTATATGAATAGGAAGGGTTTGGAGGGATATGGGCCAGGTGCTGGCAGGTGGGACTAGATTGGGTTGGGATATCTGGTTGGCATGGATGGGTTGGACCGAAGGGTCTGTTTCCGTGCTGTACATCTCTGTGACTCTATAACATGACCACACAGAGAAAACACCATATACTTTTTCCTGTAATTGTTCTATCTCCCTGAATTCAGTAGGCTTTACAGACACAACTGGGAAAGCTATTACATTCAATCCCACCTCATTATTACTGAGGAACAGGTCAACCATGTCTACAAGCAGGGTCGGGATGACTGCTCCTAACAAATGGTCACATTCCAGTTGCACCTATTAAGAGGGGATGGGCATGTACTTTTGCCTGCACTTTGGCACTTATTGCACTCTCTCTGACATGGAAGCCATGCCTATGTCCCAGCAGTCGAGTTTGTCTAGCCAAGGGAACCTTCGGTATTGGCAGGTGCAGTCAGAGCCATAGTCTGGTCTGTTAGACTCTCAGATTGTTTTCCATTCTTATAGCAACCACAGTCAAAACGTGTGCTGCTGGAAAAGCACAGGCAGACAGTCAGCCTCTGAAGAGCAGGAGAGTCGACATTTCGAGCATAAGCTGTTGCTCAGGAATGTGATGTAGAGTCTTCTATTTGCATTGCTACCTCAGCATCCAGTGATTCAGCTTCTCTGGTCATGTAGGCAAAAGTGAGGACTGCAGGATGCTGGAGATTAGAGTCGAGAGTGTGGTGCTGGAAAAGCACAGCAGGTCAGGCAGCATCCAAGGAGCAGGAGAGTCGACATTTCAGGCAAAAGCCCTTCATCAAGAATGAGGCCTGGTCATGTCTCTGTGTAGACAACATGACCACACAGTCAGAGAAAATGTCAGGCACGTTTTCTTGTAGATGTTCAATATCCCTGAACTCAGTGGGCTTCTCAGAGACACACTTCTGATGAAAAGCTTAAGCTCGAAATGTCAACTCTCCTGTTCCTCGGATGCTGACTGACTGGCTGTGCTTTTCCAGCACCACAATTTTTAACTCTGATCTCCAGCATCTGCAGACCTTACATTCTCCCTTGTAGCAACCACAGTTGGCTTGGATATGCCCTAATTTACAACAGTTAAAACAGACAGGCTTGACTTCACCTTTCATCTCAGGCTCACCTTTCCTCTCCAGCGGAAGGCTCCAGCACTTCCCTTGCACCCTTTGGTGCTCACCTATCCCTCCCACACCTATCTTTTACAATTGTTTAAGGGAGACTAGAAGAAGATTTCTTTTGTAACAGAGTTTTATGGATCAGCTCATTATCATCAGCCATTGTGGCCATCTGCCCATTCCTCAAGGTAGGTTAGTATGTGAAAGGAATGGAGTCTTTGAACTCCTAAAGACGAATTATTTCACGAAGGTTTTGCGAAGTGGCTTCTGTCTTAGGTGTCCACACTCACTGACCAAAACAAGGGGGCGTCTGGTGGCTCAGTGGTTAGCACTGAAGCCTCACAGTGCCAGGGACCTGGGTTTGATTTCATCTTTGGATGACTGTCTTTGTGGTGTTCACGTTCGGACCAGGTGCTCCAGGTTCCTCCTGCAGTCCAAAGATGTGCAGGTTAGGCTGTGGGAAATTACCCATAATGTTCAGGCTAGGTGGATTAGTTATGGGAAATGCAGGGTTACAGAGATAGGATTAGTCTGTGTGGGATGTTCCTTAAAGAGTTAGGGCTGAATGGCCTGCTTCTACACTGTAGGGACTCAATAATTCTATAAAGTGTTTCATTACTGTTTCAGGCAGAATACCCCAAACCGTTAAATTCCAGTGAGGAGGAGTTAACAGGCTCCCCTTATATATCTGCACACCTCCTCAGTTGGTTGGAGCAATATTTATAAAATTGAATTGAATTGAATTTATTCTCATGTGTACCGAGGCACAGTGAAGAGCTTTGTCTTTTGAGCATTACAGGCAGATCACATAGTTAAGTAGCATAGATAAGTGAATAATAAGTAAACAATGGCAAAAACAAAAACACAGGTACACGCGAATGTTAAGAGTTAGTGAATCCAATCATGAAGGGGGTACACGCAAATGTTAAGAGTCAGTGAATCCAATCATGAAGGGCATAGGTAGGGTAAATAGACAAGGTATTTTCCTTGGGCTGGGGGAGTCCAGAACTAGAGGGCATAGGTTTAGGCTGAGAGGGGAAAGATTTAAAACAGACCTAAGAAGCAACTTTTTCACACAGAGGGTAGTGCGTGTATGGGATGAGCTGCTAGAGGAAGTGGTGGAGGCTGATACAATTACAACATTTAAAAGGCATCTGGATGGGCAAATGAATAGGAAGGGTTTAGAGGGATATGGGCCAAGTGCTGACAAATGGAACTAGATTAGGTTAGGATAGTTGGACCAAAGGGTCTGTTTCCGTGCTGTATAGCTCTATGACTCAATGACTCTAAGGTAATTTTAAGAAGGATCGCTTCCCTTGTGATTAGCTGTTTTCCAGAGCCAAATGAACTTATGTGTTAAAAGGAGCCAGTTTAACCAGGCTTTCTTCATTTAACAGAAAGAGTGAGTTTATTGATTACTCAACTTAGAAGGATTAGTAACATAACACACAGATAAGTAGTAAGAGTTAAGTCCAAAAAGATAAAAATGTAAGAATCATCCCATGTATATGGATCAGTTTCTGAATTATTCGAGATAGTTGATGTTGCAGTCAGTGTTGGGGAATTACCTGTTGCATCAATGTTGATAGGTGAGCAGTTGGTTTCTCAATCCTTAATTTTGCAAAGAGGAAGTGGTGGATGCGAGTACAGTTATGATGTTTAAAAGACATTTAAATAGGTGCACAGATAAGAGGTGTTTGGAGGGATATGGGCCAAGCACAGGCAGGTGGGACTAGTTCAGCTTGGGTTTACAGTCGGTATGGACTGGTTGGACTGAAGGGTCTGTTTCTGTGCAGTACGACTCTATGATTCTATGAGTTTTGATACCTTGTGATTGAATTCCAGCATTCAGCATGAGAGACAGTTCTCAGTTGCTCTATTCCCTTTTTAACTGGTTAGTAGTCCTCCATCGATTTCGAGAGGGCCTCTTCCTGCTATCCAGGGGTGACTACAGAAGAGTTCTTCAACTGTGACCTTCACAGCACTCTAACACTCAAACCCAGCCTGTTACACATGGAAGCATTCACTCCCAGTAGTCCACCTCAGTCGAATTGAAACTGCTCCTTTTAATTTTTAAAAGGATTTTTAACCTCTGTCCTTGCTTGTCATCAAGGCTAAGACAGGCATTTCTGCAAAAGATAACAAGCGAGGAGTCATAGTCAGCCTCTTCATGATCTCTTCTTGTTAAATCTGTTCCTTTGCCAGACAGTCACTGAAGTTAAATCCACAGTTTTGCTTCAACAGCACTTCTTTTAAAAACAATAGATTCTGGAATTGAAGGTTAAAAAGCCTCGATAAATACTTTGTGATTCTGATCAATTATCATAACCATATGTTAAATGCTTCCTGTAGTCACCCCATGATTAATAAACCTTTGGTGATGGGCTCTTCAATAATACTATGAAGGGAATTTATTATTTATGTTGATGAAAAAATAATTTGCATTTTATGGCAAGAATAAGGTTTCATGTAGACCAATGTACACTTACAGGCAAAAGTTAAAGAGGAAATGCTGGAAATATACTTGAGACAAATAAGTGTACTTTAGAGAGAGAGCATGCAATCAGATTTTCACTGCACAATCTGAGGCAGACTGAGAGAGGCACCCTGAGAAAATGATAGTGACATTATGGCTGTTTCCAACAGCACAGCTTTTCCTGAGAGTGGAGACTGAGGCCGTCTAAACACAGCAGCACTCCTAAACATGCCACTTCAAGTTGTTAAAGACCTGTAAAAGGCCCGTCTTGACAACATTTTGGAATTCTGCTGAACGATACCAACATCGAGCAATTGTCAGAATCAAACTAGCTGCAGGCAGGGGACAACTTGGTTGGGACACATCAGGAGGTGAGAGAAGTTAAAAAAAGGTATGTTTAAGGCTTTTCATGAGTTAATCCATTGTAAATTCAGGGAGGAACCAGCGTTGAGAACTTGAACAGTTCAGGTAACATCACTTTCTTGAGAACTGTGAGCATGGTTCCTTAGACACTTGAACACAGGGTCAGTACTTGGACCAGCAGGTTGGTGTTCTGCAATACATTCCTACATGTGTCTCAGACATTATGGAGATCTGTGTTGTATAGCGACATTTTATGAGATATTACTCATGAAGAAGGTTGTTGTCAGCATCCTTTTGAAGTGGAGGAAATTATGTGGGAGAAGAAATTATTTCCTGTAAGAAGAGGATCTTAGAGTAAACAAAATATAACTTATTGCACGCTAACGATTAGTTCAGATTACATTAATATGATAGACTGTATTATGGAGACATTGAGGAGGAACAGCTGTTAGGCCTGACACCTTTGAGATTCTAAGTTAGAATCATAGAACCTCTACAGTATGGAAGCAGGCTATTCAGCCCATTGAGTCCACACCAACCCTCCAAAGAACATTCCACCCAAGCACCCTATCCCAGTAACGTGCATTTCCAATGGCCAATCCACCTAACCCGCACATCTTAGGACTTTGGGAGGAAACCCGCACAGTCACAGGGAGTATGTAAAAACTCCACACAGATAGTCACCAAAAGGTGGAATTGAACCCGGGTCCCTGGTTCTATGAGACAATAGTGCTAACCACTGAGCCACTGTGCCACCCATGAAAATTCTATGTTCTATGAAAATTCCATATTATGTAAAGCACTCCTCATATTAACCCTTCCAGACTTGAAATAATTCCAACAAGGCCGGTATCCCATCACCAAGTCAGCCTTTACGTACATGTGCATAGTTCTCTCACTGATTCAGTTTCCTTAGAGCCAGCTCAGAGAGTGAATTCGAACCTCTGACACTCCTGATTATTTATTTTTTTTTTTTGGGGAACACTTCTGCTTATTTTTTTTTTTTTTCTTTTTTAGTCACAACTCCAGGGTGTCAGTGGACACCCGCGTGCTCCTTCTCCAAGGACACCCGGGACACTCCTGTTTATATCTGTCAATGAGAGCTCTTTGATTGGACCAGAATATCAGCCCCAATCAGGGAACTCATATTCAATGAGCTTCCCCTGGCTGACTTCTTTACAATCATTAGAAGAGCCAATACCACTGTCTGCTGAGCTTTCTAAAACCTGGTCCTCCAGAGACCTGTGGTTATTAAGGGTGTTGGATGAGGCCCTTGAGGGGCATGATTTATTGAGGAAGAAACAGGAGTAGGAAGCAAAAGAGTGAGAATTGGAGGCAGTGGAAGATGACACTGAAGAATGATGTATTGCTGCTGTTGATCAGATGGCCTCTTCATGCCACTGTCGAGGAAGAAGACCTCCCTCCTATCCCTCTCCCTCTCTCTCGTAGATATCAGGTATCGAATTCCTTTGTGACATATCGCTTGGTACAAACTTTCCTTCAGGACAACCAGCAGTCTCATTGACAGTGACCTTGGATAACTAAAACCTGAGTCCATATCTGCCCACACTAGCTTTATTTGGACAGGAAACCATTCTCCATTTCAACTAAAGCTAACCCCCGTGACTATTAAAACTTCAAACAGCTTCCACCAGAACAAATCTCAAGTACAAAAGTGGGCCTGGCTCCTCTGTGGCAAACATTCTGTCTGAATGATGTTTGGATTTCTAACCTTTTATCAGAACTGGAGTTTGAAAGAAATAGAGCAATTTAAGATGTTTGGAGAAAATTGAGAAAAAAGCAGAGGATGAGAACAGAGAAGAATTTTATTTGAACTATCTGTGTTGGCAATGGCTACAGCATTTCAGAAACCGATAATCAATTTATGAGATTTCAGAGATTCACTTCCAGATTTCCTAATCCAGAAAATGTGAAAATTCATTAACGCATTGATTGAAGATTCGGCATGGACAGGTTGGACCAAAGGGTTTGTTTCCATGCTATACATCTCTATGACTCTAAAACTGTGCAGATTTGAACCTTTTGATTTTTGAACCTGCCAATATAGGCTCAGTCATTTGTTTTCAGCATAACAAGTGAGAACATTTTTGGAGTATTGAGGAGCAGAGCATGGATGACACCATCTAAAGGTTTTCCCACCATTTTTTGGAGAGATGGAGCAAAGAGGTAGGAACTGGGAGCTGGCCCCATTTTTGTGCTTAAGAATTGCTTCTGGCAGAAGCCTCCCAACATCAAAACCTTTAATCCGTTTTTTCTCCAAGGATAGAATGATGTGAAACAAGCTTTGAAAAGACATTCACTATGCGGTATTAAGCTTTAGTAACTAAATAAGCTTTAGTAACTAAATTTAATTATACTGAATTAATATGCCTGATATCTGAAAGTACTTTCTCCCCATAATAACCTTTAGTTTTGTTCATGTATCATTATTTCAGGAACTCAACAATTATTTGACAGTACAAACCGATCCCCTATGATACTCTAAAACTAAAACTGAATGTGATGTAAGGAAACATATTGTAAAGGGGCTCACATGACTTCAGTATAGAAGCCATGGAATCATTACAGCACGAAAGATGCAATTCATGTCATCAACTCCATACCAGCTCACCATACAGCAATGCCACCAATTCCCCACTTTACTACCACAGCCCTGCAAATGTATTTCCCTCAAGCATTCAACCAATTTCCATTTAACTTCTCTATTTCAACCATCGTTGTGGGCAGCAAGATCCAGGTCATTAGCATTTGCTGAGGAAAATTTTCCTTTAATGTGCCTGCATCTTCTGGCAAAAACTTTAAATCTGTGCAACCAGTCCTTCTACTGTCAGCTATTAAAACAATTTTATTTTATGTACTTTATCTAAACTTGTCATCATCTCGTACAGCTCAACAAAATCTTCCCTCAATCTCTTTTCCAACTAGGAGAATCCCAGCTTCACTCACCTCACTTGCAGCTAAAATCTCTCTCATTGAAACAATTCTGATAAATCTCTGATATATCTTCTCAAGGCCTTTAAAAGTTTTGTAGACTTTGGTGACTAGAATTGGATGCATCATGTATACCCAAAGAGCAGTTGAGTGTCAATAACATTACTGTGGATTTGGATTTACCTGTAGGCCAGACCGGGTAAGGATGGCAGATTTCCCTTCCTAAAGGATGTTAATGAACCAGATAGACTTGGATCTAAACAGTTAATATGCATGAGTCAAAATCCCATCAGATTTTCCTCAAGTGTGGGGATTCCCCAAATCAATCGAACTATTTCATTATTACTGATTTGTTTTTTCCTCTTCTTGCTATTGTGTACAATCATTTCATTTTATTCATATCTTCTGCACATATATAAATACATTCATATATTTCTAGAAATGAGGCTTAATCAAGAAATGTTGATTAAATGTTTTTCTATGTCCATTAGATGCTGTGAATGAGAACCACCTTTGATCGGAAGTCTGAATGGGATCTACTTCATTTAATTGAAATACATAAAAGTTTGCTGCTCTATGTTAGTGGTGTTACTTTATTTTTGCCTCCAAATGATATGGAAAGTTGAAGCTGGATTTCCAAATCTACACCCATGTCCTTTGAGTGGAAGTTCCAGTTTTGATGCTGATTCTAGTGGTGGCAGCATGCTATCATATGTAACACATGCATTGTTCAAACGCTAAGATGAAAACAACCTTAAAATAGTTCAAGACCTATTTTCATTTCTATACTGAGTACCCATCACAATACAGGAAGAATATTCAAAACAGATGCACTGCCTTGTTTATGAGTGGTGGCGGAAAAGTCCTGTGCTAACTTTGCTTAAAATTACTGTGGCTATAAATGGTAACAGCAAAATGCCATTCATCTTTCTGAACATTTCCCTCAGTAATTGCCCATCAAGATCATTGTGGTGGTACCTTTTACTAGCTCTATAGTGGAGAGGCTGTGGCACAGCGATAATATCACTGGGCTAGTAATCCAAAGGCCCAAAGTCACGTTTATAGAGAGTGTCCCTGCAATGTGGAAACAGGCCCTTCAGCCCAATACATCCACACCGACCCTCCGAAGAGTAATCCACACAGACCCATTCCCCTACCCTACATTTACACCGACTAATGCACCTAACATCCCTGAACACTATGGGCAATTTAGTGTGGCCAATTCACCTAACCTGCACATTTGTTTGGCGCACCCAGAGAAAATCCATGCAGACACAGGATGAATGTGCAAACACTACACAGACAGTCAGCTGAGGCCAGAATTGGTCCATGGCGCTGTGAGGCAGCAGTGCTAACCACTGAGCCACCATGCCACCCCATGTTCTGAGGCCATGGGTTTGAATCATACCATGAAAACTAGTCAAGTGGCAGCCAAATGAATTATTGTCACAAAACTGCACCTGGTTCAATAATGTCCTTCAGGAAACCAAATCTACTGACCCCGTCATGTCTGACCGACATGTGACTCCAGACTCATAGTAGCATGGTTGACTCTTAACTGCCTGCTGGGCATCAGAGATGGGCAATAAATACTGGCCTTGCCAGTGATGTCCACTTGTTGGGATTTGGTGGAAAATTGCTTTCGCCGTTCATTGCCAGATCTGGCTGGACAACTTAAAACATGATATGGTCCTGTTCCCCTCCCACTTGTCACATTAGTCAATATTGGTAACAGTTCTATTTCTTCAGGTGTTGCTCCTCCCTCCTTTAAATCTGCTGTCCTCACACACTTTACAAAAATATAGCTCTTGACTCCATAATCCTTGCAACTACCATCCTATCACCAATCTTCCTTTCCTTTCTGAGATCCTGAAGTTGCTGTTGTCTCCCAAATTGGAACCTATCTTCCCTGCAACTCCATGCAGGAATCCCTCAGCTCAGTTTTACACCCTGCCACAATATCAAAGCATCTCTTGTCAAAGTGAAAAATAAAATGTTAAGTGACTTTGGTAATGATAACCTTTTTGTCCTTGTCCTGTTCAACCTGCCAACAGCCTTAGACATAGCTGGCCTCATCATCCTACTGCAACATTTCCCCAGAGGAGTGTGACTGCACTTATCTGATTCCATTCTTTTTTACCTATTTTTCTATTTACTCATGGGACAAGAGTATTTCTGGCTTTTTTTTTTCATTCATTCACAGGATGAGGGTGTAGCTGGCTAGGGTAGCATTTATTGACCCTAATTCTGAAAGGGCAGTTAAGAGCCAACTACATTGCTGTGGGTTTGGAGTCACATGTAGACCAGGTCAGGTAAGGATGGCAGTCTCCGTCCGTTATGGACTAGGCCAAACACCCTCAAAATATATTAAGAAGATAGTCTAGACCTGAACTTTTTCTTATTTTATGTGTAAGTGTGGGACATTGCAATCCACATGCAATTCAATTGGTCAAATTACTTGATTTTATTTTTATACTGCAATTAAATGCACACAAAATAAAAACAAAAGAATTGGCTTAACTGTAAATCTATTAAAATGCTTAACAAAATAATATATACTTATAAACTACTACCATTTAACTTCTAATATAGTAACATTCCATAAACACACCCTTGACAAAGGCAAATTCAGTAAAATACATTGTCACACATGTCATTCTAGCAGCAGGAAGGGCACCCCAGCTTTTGGCTGTAACAAAGACAGAAATACGAATTTCCACGTCCAACATCAAAACCCCGGCAACTGCAGAAAGCTAAATCTAAAACTCCTGGTACTGTGGGAGCTTGATCTCACCCATTCACTGTGCAATCTTTGGTGAAAATCCCCACTTCTGACCTTACGATGGAAAGAAAGTAATTGATGAAGCAGCTGGAGATGGTTGGGCCCAGGACACTACCTTGACGAAGTCCTGCAGAGATGTGATGGGAGCTGAGATGACTGGCCTCTAATAACCACAACCATCTTCCTGTGTGCTGGGTATGACTCCAACCAGAGGAGAATTTGTCCCCTGATTCTTTTTGATTCCACCTTTACTAGGGCTCTTTGGTGCTATACTCAGTCAAATACGATATCAAGGGCTGTTCTTCTTGCTTCACCTCAACTAATCTATCTAATAACCAACGCCTGAAATGCATTCATTCCTTAGGCAATTAGAAATGGAAAAAACATCCTGATGTTGTCAGTTGTTCACACTTCAGCAACACATAACATGCAAAGAAATACACTGGAGAACAGAGTGGCAGTGTAATGCATTTTCATTTCACAGCTGAGTTTGAATCCTTACTCCTCTCAACTCTCCTCTCACGCCAGTTTTAAACATCAGGAGCAAAGAAGTTTGAGGTTATGCAAGGTTGATTTGAAATGGATTTGATATAAACTTGTGTTTTATTTGGTGCTTACTGGCAGACTCGTGCTCTCACTCAACAATGACACAAGAATGCCTGATGTGAACAGAACAACTCACCATCAAGATAAGATTTTAACTCATACCCATTTACTCGGAATTAAATTCAGAACCATTATTAACTGTAGATGCTGCTTGATCTTCTGAACATTTCCAGTATTTTCTGTACGATCTCAAACTCCCAGCTTCCACAACAATTTGCTTTTTACAGGAATATTCTTCTCAGTTCATGCACTGGCAAATCAGAGGAATGAGAGTTTTGATCCATGTGTAGCTGCTCCACACCTAATTTCAAAGGGCACTGCACAGACACTTGGAAGCTTGACAAAATCAGTAAAATGTTCAGAAAAAATTGCATGCCGCAGAAGATCATTAAGTAGCACAATATTAACAACTTCCTTGCTAATAACTAAATAATAAGACTTGGTACAAAACAATAAAATGAAATTTTAATATTAAATGTTTACCCTACTCCTTCCCACAAGAGCTTTCAATCCCACGTGCTAGTACTGTACAGAGCATATGAGATGGTGAATAATTTTCCTACCTAACAGTTACTGTTATTACTGCTGTGAACAAACTTTGCTGTGGGCGTTATTCTGTGAACCCGCTATTTCAATTGTATTTATTTTCCTGTAGACCCATGCTGTTTCGTTATAATAGCTATGACAACTCACCACAGAATTTTGGTTCAACACTGATTGCAGCGTAACCTTAAAATAAACAGCACATAATTCCCATGCTAATCATCCAGAATATTTGTGCTGAATCTCACATGACAGCACAATTGGTAAGAACAATTTGATCAGAAGAATCTTTCTGTGGGCGAAATTATTCCTATGAATAAATACAAGCTATAAATGTTTCCATCTCCATTTTGTGCGCTTGGTTTTCATTTCTGTTTTGACCCCTCATCGTTACTGAAAATGCACGGAATGAATTCTGCTTTCACCTATAAAAGTCTAGAAAAGCACATGCTGTAAATGTATTAAGAGTCTTGCAACAACCTTACCCTTCAGCCGTACACAGAGAAACAATGTAAATTCGCTTCACAGATTAATGCATAAATGAAGTAAAGAGTTTACTTTTATCCTCTGCACACTTCATTTAAACTGAAATCAACTTCTTGGTCGGTGACTTTTTTTTTAACTGATTGTATGTAAATTCATCTTTTGCAATCCTCTTCCTGTTACTAAAAGCCCAATATGAATCAAAGTATATGGAATAGTACTTAAAATAGGTGGGATTAGAGAAGACCATTGCAGTACTCAACATGTTCAACGTTATTCAGATCAGCTCTTCTTTGCATTCATTGAACATGGTTAAAATGTTTGTCCTAGAGCATGCTGACACCAGGTTAAACATTTAATTTACTATCCAGACATACAGTGAAGAAGCTTGACCACCTATCATAAAAAATGCCTAAATTTGATATTGAGTAAGAAACTAGAAAATGTAGCTCAATACCCCAGAACCAGGCTGAAAATTGAACCCACTATGGGTTGCCTGCAATAATTTGCTCTGCCTGTTTGCTAGCCTGCACTATGACATATGTTACACGTCTGTAATCAGAGATTATGATTCAGCAACTTATTGTCCACCAGAGAGTTGGGATAAGGGGAATATTTTCAAGATGGCAATTCGTAATCAGTGGTGTGCCGTAGGGATCATGGCAAGGTCCACAATTATTTGCAATCTATTAATTATTTGGATGAGGAAAGTATGTGCTCTAGCCAAGCGTTGCAAAGGACACCAAAATAGGTGTGAAGGTAAGTGATGAGGCTGCCAAAAAGGACCTATAGTGGGAAATAGATTGATAAAGTCATCCACGAGGCTCTGCAGGAGATCGGCAGAATTGTATTCAGCCACAACCTGTCACCTTACAACCTGGCATGTCCTCCACTCTACCATTACCTAGGAGAGCAATCCTTGTTCAAGAAAGAATGCAGACAGAATGCTATAAACAGCACTGGGTTTACCTAAAAGTGAGGTCTCACCCTGGTGAAGCTACTACACAGAGTTAGTTGTAAGCCAAACTACATAAGCAGCAAGTGATAGACAGAGCCAATGATTCCACAACCAATGAATCAAATCTAAGTTCTGCAGTTATCCAACAGCCAGTTGTGAATGGCATTGGACAATTAAATGAGTAACTAGAGGAGGAGGCTCCACAAAAGGCTCTGTCATCAGTGATGGGAGAGCCCAGCACATCAGTGCAAAAGATAAGCCTCAGACATTTTCAATAATTGTCAGCAACGAGTTCCAAGTGGATGAACCAGTTCAGTATGTTCTAGAAGTCCCCAGCCTCACAGCTACCAGGCCTCAGTCCAGTCTTGATCGTCAATTAAATGATGGAAAGGATCCTGATCAAGGCTATCAAACAGCACTCCCTTTTCAATAACCTGCTCACTGGTGCTCAGTTTGAGTTCCACCAGGGCAACTGAGCTCCTGACCTCACTACAGCCTTGACTGAAACATGGGCAAAAAAAGCTGAACTCCACATACAAGTGACTGCCCTTGACATCAAAGTTGCATTTGACCGAGTGTAGTAACATGGAGCACTAGCAAAACTGGACTTAATAGGAATCAGGAGGAAAACTCTTGCTAGTTGAAGTCATGTCTAACACATAAGAAAATGGTTGTGGTTGTTGGAGGTTGGTCATCTCAGCTCCAGGACATCTCCACAGGAATTCCTTAGGGTAGTATCCAAGACCCAAACATCTTCAGTTGTTTCATCAATGACCTTCTCTCCATCATAATGTCAGAAGTGGAGATATTCACCAATGATTGCACAATGATCAGCACTATTCACGGTTCCTCATATACTGAAGCAGCCAATATTCAAATGCAACAAGTTTTGGGCTAACAAGTGGCAAGAATCATTCATGCCATGTGCATGTCACCAATGGCTGTCTCCAGCAAGAGAGAATCTGACCATTGCTCCTTGACTCTCAATGGTGTTACCATCATGAAAACCCCGCACTGACAGCATTCTGGGAGTTACCATTGATCACAAACTAGTCATTTATGGTCTAACTGTACTGTGGCTACAAAACCAGGTCACTGGTTAGGAATGCTGCAGTACTAACTCACCTCCTGACTCCCTAAAGCCTCTCCACCAGCTACAAGGCACAAGTCAAGAGTGTAATGGAAAACTGCCCAATTTGCCTGGATGTGTAAATCTTCAACAACATTCAAGAAGTTTGACTCCATCTAGAACAAGGTAGCCTGCTTGGTTGGCATCACATCCACAAACATTCACTCCCTCCATAACCAAGGCACAATAGAAGCAGTGTGTACCATCTACAAGATACAGTGCAGGAATTCACCAAGCTTCTTAGATAGAACCTTCCAAACCCATAACCAGTACCATCGAGAAGGACAAGAAGAGTAGATACATGAGAACACTACTAACTGCAACTTACCCTCCAAGTTACTCACCATCCTGACTTAGAAATATATTGCCCCTCCTTCAGTATCATTCCTTCAGTATACTGGGAAACTCCCTCCCCAGTAGTATTGTTGGTGTACCTATAACAAATGGATTACAGTTAGTCAGGAAAACAACTCCCCACCACTTTCTGAAGGATAAAGAGACAGGTTAGGCAAAGATTGATAAATTCTTGATATCGCAAGGAATTAAGGGCTATGGGGAGAGTGCAGGTAAGTGGAGTTGAAATGCCCATCAGCCATGATTAAATAGCGGAGTGGACTCGATGGGCTGAATGGCCTTACGTCTACTCCTATGTCTTATGGTCTTATGGTAATAAGTGCTGGTCCAGCCAGCAACATCTGTATCTCATGACTGAATTTAATAAAAGGGGATAGCAGCTATCTTCCTCCCAGCTCTATAATAAACTGAAAGTCATTTCTGGTTTACATTCACCCTCAGTCCTGTTTTCTTCCTGCTATCATTGCCTCTATCACAGATGGTTAATGTCAGAGGCAACAGATAAACGTAATTCTTTGTAAAACCACCAAGATCTTCCAGATGACAGATTGGCATCTGTAGCTCAATCTAACAATGGAACCTAGGACCCAGTTTAAGTAAATCTCAGGTTTCCATCTTCTGGCATACTGGATCAATTTGAGGCCTAACAAACAGAGAAAGTAGCTATTACCTAAAGGTTTTTGTAGGAAATATTAAGCTGTCGTGGCCTGCAGTTACACTGCCTTATATAAACATTGGCAATAAATCTTAATTTGAGTGGAAATATCAAAATGCAGCTACATTTTACCTTTTAACTTGCATTATAATGAAAATGCATTAAAATATTATTACAAAGGGAATTCTTGCCTAAATGTATTTTAGACTGAATTCATGCAGATACTAATATTACAGTCATAGTCACGAATCAATAGAATTTACCCAGTGAATTTGACATACATCTTAATGGGAAAAGCTAGAGCTGCCTGATACCAGGAAATCAACGAGGAGACAGTGAAGTCTGCAGATGTGGAGATCAGAGTTGAGAGTGTGTTGCTGGAAAAGCACAGCAGGTCAGGCAACTGTCTTGAATAACTGTCCTGATAATTGACATTATTGCATTGAAAAAGACAGAAAGCAACAGTTCTGCCAATATAACAAATCAATAGTAATTTTCTGACAGAACTGGGGGGAATGCTTTGATTAGGAAGTACTGACATGTAACTGTATTACTCTGGTTAATTTGTCATTTGAATTAACCAGCTGCAAGCTTTCCTAACTATATTAATGTTTAAAATATCACCTAGGCCAATACAGATCATTGACTCCAGCATTATCTATCAGAAACCATCACTACAGTCACTACAGTTCTTCTCCCATGCGTCGGTTGCCTACTTATATAGATGGTAAATTACCTAATAATTAATTATAAACCAATCCAGAGTTATTGCTGATTATAGCTCAGACACTTAGTACCAATGTAACAACATTCAAAATGTGGTTCCAATTTATTTTGCTTCACATTGCTTTTAGATTAAATTAAATTCTCAGCAATAATTCGGATGCCTGTAAGCATACATCTTTGTGTTTTAGGCATGCTCACGTGCCTGAGCACATTTGACCAGAATTTAATATCTCCCCTCTGAGGTGCTTCTGGAGTTGGGAAGGCATTTGATCAGGATGAAAGGTGGATTTCTTGCCAAAATTGTGGTATAAAGTATGTGCGCCAATCAGGTACCATAAATCCTCAAAGGTAACATGCTATAATTCTGCTGGGACCACACTGTAACATTGGAATGTTCAGAATGCCTTTTGCAGCTTTTGTTTTCTTTAAAACTGATTTCAAAATAGCAATTTATCCAAACTATTTCTTTTGTTTCATATATGGGGTCAAATCCAAGCAAAAGATGCCCATTTGTTACGGTTCCAGATGGGATACCCAAAGTGTTTAAGCTCACAGATAAGAAGGGATGGGCTGACTCCCCTTTTTATTCAGCCCCAAACTCAGTTGCTGCAACAAGGTTAACTTAAAAATCTGACTCTTCCTTGTGGATACC
This sequence comes from Chiloscyllium punctatum, assembly GCF_047496795.1. Lineage (NCBI taxonomy): Eukaryota > Metazoa > Chordata > Chondrichthyes > Orectolobiformes > Hemiscylliidae > Chiloscyllium > Chiloscyllium punctatum. Next base: position 31,561,325 of record NC_092744.1, read on the forward strand.
TTCCTTCCAGAACTAAATTGACACATGTCTTTAAAAGGGGTCCATTTAACCAGATTTTCTTGAACAAATTAATTAATTATCACGTGTGAAAAGAAATACTAATACAACACACAGACAAACAGATTAGAAAGAAGAGGTGAACCCAACCAAGCAATAATTTTAAAAATATATATGGATTATTGTGATTAGATTACCTCCAGTGTGGAAACAGGCCCTTCGGCCCAACAAGTCCACACCGACCCTCCAAAGGGTAACCCACCCAGACCCATTCTCCCTAACACTATGGGCAATTTAGCATGGCCAATTCACCTAACCTGCACATCTTTGGACTGCAGGAGAAAACCAGAGCACCCAGAGGAAACCCACACAGACACAGGGAGAACATGCAAACTCCACACAGGCCATTGCCCAAGGTGGGAATTGAACGCAGGTCCCTGGTGCTGTGAGGCAGCAGTGCTAACCACTGAGCCACCATGCTTTGAACAGCTTATGAAGAACAGACAGTTGAAACATTGCAGCCTGGGAGGCATTGACATTAGTTGGTGAACAGTGATTTTTAATTTTATAGATTAGTTGAAATCCAGTCATTTCTTTGACTTTCGACCATGATTGACTTCCAACATTCAGGTTGAGAGAGAGTCTTTTGTTGTCTTGTTTCCTTTCTAACTGGTTTGCAGCACTCAGAGTTAGAGAGGGTGCAACACAAAGGTAACTAAAAACTCTTCATGATTTGGAGATGCCGGTGTTGGACTGGGGTGTACAAAGTTAAAAATCACACAACACCAGGTTATAGTCTAATAAGTTTAATTGGAAACACTAGCTTTCGGAGCGACGCTCCATCATCAGGTGATAGTGGAGGGCTCAATCCTAACACAGAATTTATAGTAATACATCACACTGTAAATTTTTGCTATAAATTCTGTGTTAGGATTGAGCCCTCCACTATCACCTGATGAAGGAGCGACGCTCTGAAAGCTAGTGCTTCCAATTAAACCTGTTGGACTGTAACCTGGTGTTGTGTGATTTTTAACTTTAAAAATCTTCAACTGTGATCATCAGAGCACACTAACGCCGACTGGTACACGCAAGAGCATTCAGTCCCAGCAGTCCAATCCAGTAATGTTGAAAGTAGTTTTTAATTCCTGTCCTTGTGTATTCTTCAAAGAAAAAACACAAAATGAGTCTGCACTTTGGGACATAATCCACAGGATGGTGACTTATTGTTGAGTAGGGAGTAATCATCCTCTCATTATCTTTCTATTTAAGTCCCTCTATTTAAATTTTGTTGGCGGTTTACACGTGTGATATTACATTGGCTTCACACATGACTTTGCCAGAGAGTTCCTGAATTTAAATCTTTATTTTCTTTTGCAGCAGTCCTCTTTTTAAAAACAACAGATTTTGGCATTAGAAGTAAAAATTGTCTACAAATACTTAGGTTCTGTTGTCTAAAATTGTCATCACATTGTATAGATTAATGAGTTCTTAAAGGGGTAATGTTGGACATGTATTATCTCAACAGAGACATATCATGTCATACAGTCTTGGCAGAACAGCTCTGAATCTCAAAGGGCTTAGATATGGCATGCATGTCTCTCAATAGTCTTAGTAACAGTGTCTAACCAGGTAATGTAGATCGTGTTTAGTTGAAGCTGAAAAATGTGTTGTTGGAAAAGCGCAGCAGGTCAGGCAGCATCCAAGGAGCAGGAGAATTGACGTTTCGGGCATAAGCCCTTCTTCAGGAATTCCAATTCTCCAGCATCTGCAGTCCTCACTTTCTCCGTGCCTAGTTGAAACTTTGCAAAACAAACTACAAGGTCCTCCTGTTCAGACTGACTAACAGTTGTTTCTCTACCACTGAAAATAAAGTAGGCCCTTAGATCCAGTCAAGGAAAGACATATTCTTCTACCCATAAATACCACACTTATCATTGTCTTGCCTCCATCCCAACAACATCCACGGCAGCAAGGACAGCCTTTCCATCTCATCTGAAATTGAGGACTATGAGAGAGCTTTATTCTTGCTGTCAATTTCTCTCTGATCAAAAACTACTTCCTGAAATTGCCCACCTAGCTGGATCTTATGTGTAATGCCAGGACCAGTCATTATCTCCCCAGGATGCTGTTGAGTACAGTATAGTTTATGACCTCTGATTGACCAGTAACTCTTGGCAGCCAGGAATCCCCATTTCCCTGTGTCTGGGATCATGGAGAAGGCCTGCCATGTGCTTGAGTGGTATAACACATGGGAAGCTTTCTCTAAAATGTGTGATGCTGGGATCTCACTGCAGTACCTCCACAAAGTTCCACCCCATTCTGTCCTTAAATCAATTCTTTTTCATGCAGGTTGATACTGGCCCTTGTATTCCATGTGTCTCAATTTTGTTAACCAAACCTTTAGATGGCAATTTAACAAATGGTTTCATAAAGTGCACATAAACAGCACTCTTCATCAATCTAATTTGTTATTTTATCAAAAAAATGGGTAAGTCAAAGGTAATGAATCTCCTTAAGTAACTCAAACCTTTTCCAGTGCTTGGCGATTTCTTTCTCCCTGATTAATGTTTCTGAAGCTTAACTACCATTGACTTTAAACTTATCATCTTGTAATTGCTAAGGCTGTTGTTACACGCTTTCTTGAATAATACAATTGCCACTACCCAATCCTTTGGTACCTCCCCGATATCTAGGGAAGTTTAGAAGATTACTATAACACCTTCAGCTATCTATACCCCATCACTCCCCTCCTGGGGGACTAGCCACACAGACCAGGTGGCTTATCCACTCCAAGCAAAGGCTTTTGAGTATCGCTTACCTTTCAATTATCATCCCATCCATTACCTCTGCCATCTCTGTCTCTACCAATATTTTATCAACTGTTGTTATCGCTGGTTAATCAGGATGCCTTCATGGAAGCGTAAATTAAATGATGTAAGTAAATCACCCCTTATGGAAACACATTGATTAACAATTAAGAATGAAGAAAACAGCCCTAAAACAGTAAGTCCCGATTTGTAGGTATCATGTGTTTTGTTTGAACAATGTTGTTTATCGTGTAGGAAAGTTTGGGGAAAGTGTACGTTTCGGGGGTGCGGTAATTGTGTGATCTGTTTCAGGAATCATTCAAATCAATTAGTATTATGATACCCCATAGCGTAATGGGTCCCCTCATAATGGGAGGGTAGCGTCATATCCGAGGCCACCCTCAGTTAATTGGGCCACATTAAAAGAAAATGTGAGATCTGCAAACCAGGCAGGGGAAGCTCCCATTCAGCAGTTAGGTTTCTGTGGGGGTGTGATACATACTCAGAATCAAGACGTTGGTTGTTACTCACTTACGAAGGAAACTAGCTCATAGATACCCTGAGTACGAAGAGAATGTGCAGTATTCAATCACCTTGACTCGTTAATGGCTGTTTCTGCCTGAAGTCATGATAGAAATAACCATGTTGTTTGCTCAACAAATCTTCTTGATGTTTTCTATGACTTTGGGTGAGTACGGGTTTCTCTTTACTTTGTAGTCTTTTGATGTTGAAAACTGACTTTAGATTAAAAGGAAGCAGATTTTTCAAGCACTTTTATGAACTCAAATTGATCTAGAACGTTCAGTACTGTGAAATCCAGTTAAAGGTCTCATACGTCTCATACATTATCTCCAATGGGTTCAGGTCACTGATAAATCATTTATTATTTATGTTACATTGTACGATAGTCAGGAAATTACTATCAGTAAAACCATTGCAGAAATATATGGTGCATTTTTATGAAACTTTTTTCTTTGCTTTTTTCAGTAGAGTTAGTCCATAAATTATATAATTGATTTATAATAAACACGTTCTCTTAAGTTGGCATGGAAGAGAATTTGATAATGTTACTTTAAAGACTTGTGCAACAAAATCACTCACTGTAATTTCCAAAACATAGTTTCGTATATTATTTATACTGTGCATTCTCTTGCTGTAAGCTCAAGGATTTGTTGGTTTTCAGTAGTCTATTGCATACTATCATCCGCCAATACTGTAGATAATAGGGTCCCACTGAGGTCAGGAGCAATAGGTTGTCAAATAGGGCATTAAGCTGAACATTGAGAAAATAGCAAAGATGAAAATCTGGGTATATTGCTCAAGGTATTCTCCATTCGTAATCTATAAATGTGGCTCATTTGATGAGTAAGAGTGATACAATCAACAGTATTGTCTACACTAGGTATGTGTGACTGGTTTTTAACATCATACTTGTGTCATATCAGGTATTCAACTCAACTCAGATATATATTTATGTTTGGCAAACTGGAAAATCATTTATACTGTGAACCTTTCTGAAAGGACAGTCTGCAAAAAAAAATCATATCTGACAGTTCTCTTTGCAGCTTTTTCCTTTTATCACACCCTCCATAATAACATTCCTTTGACATACTTCTGTTGTTGTGCAGCAACTGATAACCATTACATACAGCTTAAAATCTGTAAAAAAAAATCATTGTTAATGCTATATATTTGTCTGTAAGAATACAGAATTCTACTTCTTTCTTGCTCAAAGATATTAAAATTTAAATTTCAACTTTCTCCAAATGGCGCTCGTGGGGTGATTGTGAGAGTCTGGGTAAAAGTTTTGCTTTGGGATATGAACCAGGGGCAGAAAGGCAGAACTGGAGTTAAGAAAGGGCAATGAAATTTAGCCCAAAATTCCATTTTTTAATGGTAAATGGGAGAATGATACTTTTACAATTTTGACCTTAAATTATTTTATTTTTAAGAATGGGATTTCACGGTAACGCTATCCATAATGTCCAAAAAGAAGCTTGCAATCTATGTTGTCTTAAAAGTGGAATGTTTGTGGCTTGTTGAATTTTAGAGGGAACTCATCACATTTACTAAGTTGTATGTTTTCAAGCTTGAGACCAGGCTCTCCCTTTGGGACACATTCAAATTTTAGTTACCAATCTGAGTGCTAAATGTTTTAATGGCTAGGTGTATTGTGTACTTCTTACTTCTGAATTGTTTCTAGATATGTTTAAAAAGCACCCAAAATCTAAACTTGGCACCAACTTTATTGCCTTCATAACAATTACGTTTCAGAAATAGCCCATTAGTTTTGAAGTACTTTCACATCTTACTGATGTGACAAATGCAATATAATTTCAAATTCTTGTCAAATCCAAATGATTTTAGACAGTTCAGTGAGAACCTTACTCAAAAGTTAAAATGTCATAGGAGACCACAAAACTGTTTTACAGCAACATTAAAGTTCCAGTGTAAACATGCCTCTCGTCACATCCATAAATGTTGTATAATTCAACTCTGTCTTTTTGTAACATTAAAAGCAGAATACAATGTGTCATTATAGGAGACTTAACAATAGGTTTAGCTTAGACTGCTTCTGGAAAACTAAAAGAAAATCCCTGTTCTTCAATTCACAATAAACGCTTATTGCTCTCTCCATCTCCATTTGACCTCAATCTTCTCTTGAAAATTGTTTTCCACTTCTCTGCACAAGCTATTTGTTGAGGTTTGTTGTTGGTTTTAATGGATGGCAACAAAGTAAAATTGAACTATTTTATCAATGACTGCTTCCAATTTGGTCAGGACAAAAGATGGTCAAAGTGTTTTTAAACCTTTCACTCCAGATCAGCAATATCCTTCATAGATAGGGCTTTGGATTTTTCAACACTGACTACACTATAAGAATGTAAGAGACAGAAGTAGACCATTGATCCCATCAAGTCTGCTCCGTCATTTAATGAGATCATTGCTGATTTGATAATCCTCAGCTCCATTTTCCTTCCTTTTCCCCATAACCCTTAGTTTACTTCCTGGTTAGAAATCTGCCTGTCTCAGCTTTGAATATATATTGAAAGAATTCCACAAATTCTGTGAGAAGTAGTGGACAGCAAAGAGGATTTTGCTCAAATGGGCCAATGGGCTGAGGAGTGGCAGATGGAGTTTAATTTAGATAAATGTGAGGGCCTGCATTTTGCAAAAGCAAATCAGGGCAGGACTTACTCACTTAATGGTAAGGTCCTAGGGAATATTGCTGAACAAAGAGACCTTGGAGTGCAGGTTCACGGTTTCTTGAAAGTAGAGTCACAGGTGGGTAGGATAGTGACGAAGGCATTTGGAATGCTTTCCTTTATTGGACAGAGCATTTAGTATAGGAGTTGGGAGGTCATGTTGTGGGTGTACAGGACATTAGTTAGGCCACTTTTGGAATATTGTGTGCAATTCTGGTCTCCTTCTTATCAGAAACTTGAACGAGTTCAAAAAAGGTTTATAACAATGTTGCCAGGGTTGGAGGATTTGAGCTTTAGGGAGAGGCTGAATAGATTGGGGCTGTTTTCCCTTGAGCATCGGAGGCTGAGGGGTGACTTTATAAACATTTATAAAACCATGAGGAGCATGGATAGGATAAACAAATAAGGTCTTTTCCCTGGATTGGGGGAGTTCAGAACTAGAGGGCTTAGGTTCAGGGTGAGAGGGGAAAGATATAAAAGGGACTGAAGGGGCAATTCTTTCATGCAGAGAGTGGTGTGTGCATGGAATGAGCTGCCAGAGGAAGTGGTGGATGCTGATACAATTGCAGCATTTAAAAGGCATCTGGATGGGTATATGAATAGAAAGGGTTTAAAGGGATATGGGCCAAGTGCTTGCAAATGGGACTAGATTAGATTAGGGTATCTGGGCGGCATGGATGAGTTGGACCGAATGGTCTATTTCTGTGCTCTACATCTCTATGACTCTGCAACTCTCTAAGAAATTCCTCCTTATCTCTCTCAAAACCATGCAATCCTTAACCCGAGATTCCACTGTTTGGTCCCACAAGGGGAAATAACCTCTCCTCATCTACCCTAAGAATTTGTATGTTTCAATAGGGTCTCCTCTCATTGTTCTAAACTCCAATAAGTTCAGACCCAATCCATTCAATCTCTTCTCATAAGAAAATTTCTCTTTAAACAGGATCAATCGTGCAAATGCAATCTGATGGCTGCCTCCAGTAGCAGTACATTTTCACTTAGATAAGGGAAACTGTTCATAGTATTCTAGGTGTGGTCTAAGTAGTGCTTTGCATAGTTTTAGCAAGACTTCCTTGTTATTGTACTGCATTCCCTTTGAAATATATATCAACACACCGTTTGCCTTCCCTATTACCCATTGAACTTAGATGCTAGCTATATGTGATTCATGCATGAAGACTCTCGAATCCCTTTGTACTGCACTTCTCTGCAGCCGTTCTCCATTTAAACACAATCAGTTCTGTTATTACGTGGTTGTTCCATTCTCGTGCAATCCCGTGCTATAAGAAAATCATATAATGGCAGCATCATTTAAATTAATGGGACTGGAATCGTATTATAACCAGTACAAGCTTTAAAAGTTTGTGCTTTAGAAACGGTGTCCCCAGTTCATTAATCACATTACAGTGAATTTGCATTAACATAACATGCTTTACAGCAGAAAAAACTGTAATATGTAGTTTCTCCATTTCTCCTGCCAAAGTTCATAACCTCACATTTCCCCACATTATATTCCATCTGCCAAGTTTGCCCACTCTCCTAAACTGTCTATATTCGTCTGCAGACTCTTTGTGTTATCCTCACCGTTTGTTTTTCCACCTATTTTTGTGTCATCCATAAACCTTGCTTTCCTCCTCCAAGTTATTCAGATTATGGCCTGGCACTGATCCTTGGTGCACACTCGTAGATACAGGTTTCTGTCCTGACAATGTTCTCATTATTCAAATAATTTTGCTTCTATTATTTAGCCAATCCTCTATTTAGGTTAATAGACTACTTTGAACACCATCAACACAAGGTTTCAGAGTACTGTAAATACCACAATCATATATTTGCTCAAACATTGCTGACTTACATTTGCTGGAAAATGTTGATATAACATTACAGAAATGTCATTAAATCAATTAGGCAACACATGAAAGCAATTTTTCTGTTTTCTTTGTTTGTTAATCACCTATGTCATACTTTCTAGTGTGCGTGAAATACAAAGAACGTATAAAAACTAATAAATCCTGAAGAAAGTATAAAAATAAATAAATAATGAATAAAAGTACTAAAGAATAATAAATTGTTGACAGGCCAGTTTAAGTAGCAGTTTAATGCTGCTTTTCCATTAAGAATCACCAAATACAAATGGAATTCTGAGTGCAGTACATATTAGGTATATGTTGTGTCAGTTTCTGTCACATTGTGTAAAATTGATCAATTTGATGCCTGATAAAACAATCATGTGCTTTCAAATGATTTTTCCAATCACCTCTACTTCCATCTTTCTCATAATCTTTTTTCAACATTCATTCCAAAATGGGCATGTCAAAATTATCTTGTGCAGTGGTAACTATTAAGCAAATCAGAATTCCACATGAAAGGCTACAGTGGTAAACTCTATTTTCAGCTGTTGCTACATTTAAATGTGCGTTGATAACTATACAATGAAACAAAAAAAAACTCTTGTGAGGTTCCTGATGAAGAGTTACCAAAGTTAAAACGTTAATTTCACTTTCTTCCCATGGATGCTTCTGGAACTGCTGAGTTTCTCCAGCAATTTCTGGTTTTTTTTGGACATCTAGACGTATTGTTCAAAAAGAGAGCAATGAAACCTTTGTGACCATTTAACCTTTTTGTAGTACTTTAATATCACTGGATAGTTTAAATAGCTGTGTATGTGTGTATTCTAATTGATTTCCTGCAATATTCTTAATGTAATTCTTGAACTTTGTAATAGGTGGGTGACATTTCTGTTGTACAGTATCTTTAAAATTATATCAGTTATATCAATAACGTTTTGAAAACAAAAAGAAATCAATTATTCTTTATTTTTCCCTGCTTATTATTTATAACACTCCTGCAGATATTCAACAAGGAGACTACCTGAATCTCAAAACAGTGGAAGTTTCAATATTCTACAAAATGTAGAAATTTCAGCATTGTCTTGCCATGAGATAATGTTCCTGGTTTGATAATATTCTCACGATAACAATTTTTACTATTAAAAGAGCACAACAGCTCAAACAATATCACTTACACAATTCAATAATGAATGGTTAAAGTCTGACTCTTATTCTATGGGTTGGTACGTTGCTTACATGTTATTTAACCAGTTGCAAATGTCTCAGGACTCTGTACAAAGGTTTATATATTTAAAGGCATAAAGCACACCGGGTTTGCAATCTGTTCTGTAAATAAGTGATAAGTTGAGATAAATGAATCGAAACCTGAACCAAAGTTAGTGGAAAACAAGTGTACATGAGCTTTAGTATTATAAGGGACATAAAGATTATTTTTAAAATAATTTTATATATAAATAGAAAACAATGAGAACTGTGAATATGGATCCTTGTAAGATGTCACTGATTGTAAAGAGTACGATTTCAGCCAATTGTCTCTTGTAATTACTAAAGCTGAGACGAGTTTGGCCTCACTGTAATGTGATTCAACCATACTAACTGACCACATTGGGAAAAATGAGGAGAAATGGGCTACACCATTCTATCATGTTAATGTCTCTGTGATTTTTATTTTCAGGTGAATCACTAATTCTGAAACAGTATCCTATGAGTATTGAGAAGAAATCTGGTCAGTCAGCTCAGATCTACTGTGAACTTCACAATGGAAATGCCACTGAAGACATGAGACTAGTATGGTACAGATACACAAGTAAATCAAAGATTGGAGAAATTAATTTAAGGACAAGGAACTTCACAGCCATTAACCGTGTCCTTTTTAAATGGGACCTTAGCACCTATAAGGCATCAATGTCAATTACACAGCTGGTGAAAAATGACTCTGGAGAATATGGTTGTGAACTGGTCTCATTTTCTAGCCCTGAGATTATAACGAAAGCCAATGCAACAAACCTTACTGTTACTGGTACGTTTCTGATCTTTCTCAGCATCTAAGTAAATAATTTAATGCATTATCAAAGGTTAAATTGCTGAATGTTATCATTCACTCATATTTACATATGTTCAGAATGATGACATAGGGATTTAAAAATTACAAGTGTGAGTTGTTTTAAATTCCTCAGTAGAGTGTATATCCATTTTTCACATTGCGGGTAAGATGTCAAAATCTGTAAGAAAATTCCAAAATTAAGCTGCCTTCTTAACTCAATACCCATTGATATCTGATTTGAACCAGCACTCTTCATTGCCCACATTTAGTTTGATGTTTATGTCATAACTGTCTGAAAAGATAAATCTTTAGAATACTGGGGAGTTGATGGCCGAATGGTATTATTGCTAAACTACTAATCCAGAAATCCTGGTAATGTTCTGGGCATTTGGAATCCTGCCATGTCAGACAGAGGAATTTGAATTCAATTTCTAAAAATCTGATGGAAGAGTCTAATGATGATGATGACTCCATAGTGAATTTTCAGGAAAACCCCATCTGGTTTACTAATGTCTTTTAGGGAAGGAAACTGCCATCCTTTTCTGTCTGGACTACATGCAACTCTAATCCCAAAGTAAAGTGGTTCACTCTTAATAATTAGGAACAAGCAATAAATATCGGCCTAGCCAGGAATGCCCATGTCCTGTGAATGAATAAAACAAAACTTAAAACAACCCATCAGAAATAGATATTGTAGTTTAACAACATCAAAAGGGTGCATTTCAGATATCCTTCTTGGATGAAATGCTTTATTAATTCACCTGAATATACTAAATTGAAATTTTCAATGTGCATTAAAATCTCTTTATATGAAGAAGTTACATTCCAAAATATAGAGAAGCTAGCATAATATAATCTTTCAGAACTTCAACTACAAATCATAAACTTCAAAAACTAATTTCGGAAATATATAGTAGAACGTTACTGGAATTTATATTAAGCCCAAGAATAAATCCATGAATCTATTTAGCATTGTACAATGATGAAAAATGTATATTATTTCCATTGCACAATGATTAAAAAATGTTATGATTTCCATTAACAGCAATTTCCAGTTTATGTAAAATGAAAGTGCACTGTTTAATAAGAATAGTATTCCAGAGTCCTTGTTCTTATTGTCAATGCACAGATAGTTCCAAAGACTGGATTCATGAGTCTTTGTCTGTGACTTCTAGAATACCTTTAGAATTGTTGGTATAAAACTATTCTATATTGTGAAGCCAGAGAAACATGAGCACATTCTTGTGTGCACAAAGCTAAAGGTAAACCAGATTCAGGAACTGTAAAGGTTGCTGCAGCTGCACAACATACCAATAACATGGTTAAGAAAGGTCATGTTTAGTCCAAGCAGTTTTGATGTTTTTTTGATGTACTATTTTCCCTCTCCACCTCTGTTACAGTGCCAAACTGTGCTTTTCATTTCTTCCTTTTTTGTTTGATGATTCACTATTTTTTCAATATTTTCATTTTAATTCTCATCCTTTGGTATTTATTTCAGAGATAGATTAACGTTCTTTGAGAATATCTGTCTTTATCAAAAGCTTTTCCATTACATTCAATATGGGTTGAGTGCAAAGTCTCTTTTCAGCCAATATGGACACATACCTCCTTTGCTATTAACTGTGGAAATTGATGTGAGATTTTTCAGGCTTGTGCTTTGTTTGAGTGCCTTTGAAAATTCTTATGTAAATTGCACAGATTGGAATCAGGGAACTGAAATTTTAACTTCCAATGACATGAGAAATCTAAAGGACTTGAATGTCTGAGTGTGCTGTGTTTTACAATAGTAATTTAATATTTGCACTAAAAAATTTTAAAAGTTCTTAGTTTTGAAAAAATGAATTAGAACAAATTAGTCATTTTTAAAATGTACTCAAAAAATACCCAAATTCACCCCCCACCTCCAGCCTGAAACTTATTTTTTTTATCCATGTTACATGTTTGATAAAATGATGTGTAATTGGAACTATTGCAAATTGTTTGTTTTCTTGAAACTAATGTTCAGAAGATTACCTCCCACAATCCAAAGATGTGCAGGTTAGGTGAATTGGCCAAGCTAAATTGCCCATAGTGTTTAGGGATGTGGAGGTTAGGTGCATTAGTCAGGGGTAAATGTAGAGTAATAGGTTAGGGGAATGCGTCTGGGTGAGTTACTCTTCAACAGGTTGGTATGGCCTTGTTGGGCCAATGGCCAGTTTCCACACTGTAGGGCTTATATGTTTCTATGATTATTATTATTTCTAATACCATAAATAGAAATTTTTGTTTGCTTGCCAGTGTCGGTGTCAGGTAGATGCAGTTCTAATGCAACCAGAAAGAGGTTCCACTTAGACTAGAAATAGGTAACCACTTGCTGAGTTAAGATCACTTCTATTAATTCATGAAATGTGCACGCTATTGGCTGGGTCAGCTTTTATTGTCCATCCCGAGTTGCGGTTGAGAAGATGGTGGTGAGTTGTCTTTTTGAAGTGCTGTAATCCATGTGCTGTCGGTAAACCTAAAATGTCATTAAGGAAGGAGTTCCAGGATCTTGACCCAGCAACACTGAAGGAATGGCAATATATTTCCAAATCAAGAGGTAGGTAGCTTGGAGGAGAACTTGCAAGTTGTGGTAATCCCATGTATCTGCCACCCTTGTCCTTCTAAATTGTAGTGGCTGGGGGCTTGGAGGGTGCTGTGTATGGTGCTTTGGAGAATTTCTGGTGTCCATCTTGAACACTGTTGCCAATGAATGTCAGTGGTGGGGGGACTGAATGTTTTTGGATTTGGTAGTCGTCCACAAGGTTACTTTGTCCTGTATGGTGTCAAGCTTCTTGAGTGTTGTTGGAGCTGTACCCATCCAGGCAACTTGAGAGTATTCCATCACAGTCCTGACTTGTAAATGCTAGAGAGGCATTGGAGAGTCAGGAGGTGAATTACCATTGCAGGATTCTTATCCTCTGACCTAATATTGTAGCTACCATATTTATATGGCTAGTTCAGTGCAGCTTCTGGTCAATGCTCATTCAACTAAGGAAAAGTCATTGGATGTCAATGGGAAATGCTTCAAATTTTTGTTGTTGGATAATCATTGTCTGGCACTTGTGTGGCATAAATGTTACTTGCCACTTGTCAGCCCAACATCAGGATATTGTCAAGGTCTTGATTCATTTAGACATCAACTGTTTCGGTATCTAAGATATCCTAAATATTGCACAATCACCAGCAAACACTTCTAACCATATGATGGTGGGAAGGTCATTGAGAAGCAGCTGAAGATGATTGGGGCGAGGACACTTACCCTGAGGAACTCCTGCAAAGATGTCTTAGATGACTGACCTCCAACAACTACAACCACTTTTCTTTGCTCCAAGTATGACTGCAGCCAATGGGAGATTTTCTTCCAATTTCTGCTGACTCTAGTTTTACTCGAGTTCATTGATGTCACACCCAATCAAATGCGGCCTTGATGACAATCAAGGGCGGTCACTCTCACTTGACCGCTGAGCTCAACATTTTTGTCCATATTTGAACTAATGCTGTGATAAGGTTAGAGGCTGAGTGGCCTGACTATTTATAAGACTCTCTAAGACTTTACTGGTGATTGAATGCTGTAGTTGGCTAGGTTGGGTTTGTCTTGCATTTTCTGTACAGACATACCTGGGCAAAGTCCCATGTTGTGATGCAAGTGTTGTGGCTACACTGAACTGCTTGGCAAAAAGTGCAGCACATTCTTGACACATATTTTCCATACCATTGCCAGAATATTGTCAGGGCACATTACCTTTGCAAAATCTAGTGTGTCCAACCACTTCTTGAAACCATGTGGAGTGAATTGAATAGAGTTGGTGAAAGATTGGGATCTGTAAAGCTGGAGACCTCTACAGGCTGACAAGGATCAACCACTTGGCACTGCTGGCTGAAGATTCTTGCGAATGTTTCAGTCCCATCTTTTGTGCTATGTTGGGTTCAGGCATCATTGAGGATGAGGATTGTTGTGGAGCATCCTCCTTCTGTGAGTTGTTTAATTGCCCACCAGCATTCACAACTGGATGTAGCACAACTGTAGATCTTAGATCTATTCCTTTGATTGTGGGATCACTTAGCTCTATCTAACACCTACTGCTTATGCTGTTCGGCATTCAAATAGTTCTGCTTCACTAGGTTAATACCTTACTTTTAGGGACATCTTTACTGTTCCTGGCATGCGTCCCTGAACTTTTCATTGAAATTTTCATGGGGCATGTTTTCGTTATATATGAAAGGGAACAAAACATTTTCAGTCCCATGAATTAAACTTTCAGTTAGTTTACTAAAAATACTCAGGAATGGTAATTCTTTCACACATCTTCTCAAACAGCAGTGAAGACCACATTGGATCCAGGTTTTAAGGAGGAAAGCTTTAGTGAAGGCAAAGACGCACAGTTTTGATGCAACAGGGGAAATCCAATATTTCCCTCCAGTCTGTGGAAAGGAATTCCTCTCCAGTTATAGCTGCCTTGAGCAGGCAAATGTCGTATGACCTCACGCAAGTCAAATGGCCTTCAACTGACTCTGTGTATTCTGGGCAGGGTCAACAGCAGAAGTCACCAACACATGCAGTCCTGGCATAACAGTAGGATCACATCCCTGAGATTTCTAGGTCTATGATCTGCAGGATATAGTTGACACAAGGAATCTTCATATGCTCCATTCATCTCACAATCACTAAGGAGCTCACTGAATCTCCCAACTATAAACTCATGGGCAGTTTTATAAAGACCCATGGGGCATGTTTTCTGTTTGTGATTTGTCATAAAATCATAAATGCAAAGCATATATTTACATGTTCATTACAAACACCAAAGACACTTTTTTTTAACAAGCTGCCATCAATGGAAGAATGGAATTTAATCCAAAGAAATGTGACATATATGTATTTTGAGCAGGGCAAACAAGCAAGGGACTACCAGAAAGAATAAATGGTAGGATACTAAGAAAAGGAACAACACAGATCCCTGAAGTTGTTGACAGTAAATTGGTTAGGAAGACATGTGGAGTACATACTTTAATTGCCTCAGGTAATAATCATTAGGGTAGGGGGTGTTAAACTGGAACTGTGTAAAACATAATTAGAAGTCACAGCTAGAGTATTGCCAATGGATAATTGCAGAAGTTCTGCAATGATATTGGAGAGGATACAGAGGCAGTTTACAAGGAAATTACCTGGAATTGAGAACTTTACCATATGAGGAAAGATGGGATTGTTTTAAATGGAACATGGAAGGCTGTGTATCTATATTCTATAAATCCATATTTCTGTGTAATTACAATTGTACAGTTACCTTTGTGAGACTCTCTGCTATCAAATTCAATTGATCTGCATCAGTTCAATTAAGAATCATTTGAATAGTGGTTTCAAAAAGTTTGATCAACAGAAAAATAATGATCTTATATACAGATACAACTAGACAGGGAATCAGTTTAGCTTAGTTGGCTAGATTGTCAGTTTACAGAGCAGTATGATGCCAGCAGCATTGCTTCAATTCCCATCACTAGTCACTATGAAGGACTCTCCTTCTCAACCTCTTTCCTCGCCTGAGGTCTGGTAGCCCTCAGGTTAATGCACCACCAGTCACTTCTCTCTGATAAGACAGCTGCCCCTGTGGTCTAGTAAGACTATGGTGGGTTAAGAATAAAGTGGTGCTGGTAAAGCACAGCAGATCAGGTAGCATCCAAGGAGCAGGAAAATCGATGTTTCAGACAAAAGCCCTTTATCAAGACTATGGTGGCCCAACAACTAGGCAATAAGGGGTGCAGATAGGGAAACATTTGCTTATGGAACCTGTAACCTGGTGATAAAAATAATCCCAGTAAGTCATAGGAGATATTACTAAAGTAATTATTAATAAATAGGTGATTTTATGAATATGAAATCCTTGGCTGAGAGTCATAAGAAAGTCATTATATTATAAGGGAAAAACAACCTTTAGAATCTCAGGAGTACCTAGTGAATATTCCATTCACATTGTTCAGAAATATTGGTCTGTGTCCAAAAATGGTTGATGAACAAATGTTACCTAGTATTTTTTTAAAAGAGCAGTTTCCATGATTTTTCAAATTGTACATGATAAAATAAAAAAGGATGTAGGGGTATTTCCCAAAGTGTTTCCCAGAGCGTCTCATGACTAGACACAACATGTAAAAAATGTACACGTAATCTAAAATTGTGTGTACTCCGTATTTGTCACAGTTAATACTAATGGTTAAGAGGAAATTCCGTTAGATAAGAAAGATTGAGCTCACATTTCTTTGTTAGTTATTAAACACTAAAATGTTTTTAAAAGGGATACACTTTCCACCTGCAGCCTCTAAGTAGGAACATTCAATCTTGCTAAGACTTCTGATCTCACTTTTTGACTGCTCATATTTTCTCTTTGATGATTATCTTTAAACTGTAACAGGAAACCGTATAACATAAAAGATTGAAGTAAGAAGTCAGAAAAGAGTGCATATTTATTGGTGTAACTTTCAAGTACCATGAATTCCTTTTGAGGCTTGAAATAAATTAACTTAAAGCAAAATGAATGATTACCAATTGGCAGTCAATTTTACATTCTGCCTTTTTCTTTGTTTCTCTATACTTTGTTTTAAAACTGATGTTTCCAAAATCTCTGACAACAAATAATTTCTGAAGGAATGGAATTCCACAATTTTAATTTTCAGATTTAACAAAGTTGCTTGGCAGTAACTAAACATTTGCATGGTGTTCAAACAATATTTACGCATGAAATTACAAGATTTGACTTTTTGTGCAAGAAATTTAGTTCATGTTTGCCATGCAAATACAGGAAACTTGCAACATTCAACAATGGTGAGACAACATTGAAAGTCTCTTTTCGTATAGCCATTGTTGACCATCACAATGAGTGCAATTCACCTCACTATTACTTTGACAGGTCAAAATCTATTCCAAAGCATGCAGTTGAGCCTGTGTGACAGAATGGAAAAATGCAAACCATTAGCAATTAACAATGGAATTTTAAAAACCATTCATGAGGGAAAGATTGACCCATTTGTTTAATTGGTGTGTGTGACGCTTAACTAGAAATAAGTTTAAAAAGAAATCAATAATCTTCATTAGGTTCGACATCTTGACTGTAAATCCTTTTAAAATAACAGCTTTCTGTATCTATCATTTTGTTGTACCATTGTTGCATTTTTTTAATAACGGGAAACCATAATTTTGAGTAATTCCCTCTCAATTAACTTGTTCAACTTGGTGCAGATTAAAGCAAGCAAAAATGGTGTTCAAAATCTTGCTGTACTTTCGGAAGCAGACAGCTATTAATCTTTCCAGACTTTACAGCAATCCATTTCACTTTTAATTCCATCAGAACCATTAATGCCTCACCAATAATAATTTGCAAATTGTTAAATTACTAGTAAAAGTAGGCTGATGCTGATGCAGAAAACCCTCTGAGTCCTACTTTCAGTGCATTTGTTAATTCATCTTCATAAGTTCATATCAGGCTATTTTATCACCAGCTGAATCCCATTCAAAATAGCCAAGTACAGAGGGAACCTTGATTATCCAGCATTCAATTATCCAAATATCAGATTATCTGGCAAGATCACAATGTCCCAATGCTCGGCTAAACTATGTTACCCGGTATTTGATTATCCGGAGTTCGGTTAACTGAGCAAAATACTGCCCGCCCGTGTCCCTCGGATAATCGAGGTTCCTCTGTAAATAGTGCAGATAGGAATTTATATAATTATATTCACAAATGAACAAAGCTGGCCCTTGAAGGAAGTTAATCCAGATAATTTGTAATAACCAGCTCCTCAAGAAATTACTGAAGAATACAGAAGTCAGTTTGACATAAAGACATCCTTCAAAACACGTATCTATCACTGTTGTGAAGAAAGTTCACCGTCTGTAACCACACACACACACACACACACACACACACACACACAGACACAGAGAAGTATCTTCAATGCCTTCTATCATGTCTTAGCTAAGAAAGTGGACATCATTTGATTTGTAAAGAGCCCTCCATATATGTTGCTTCAAATCTGACCACCAGATGTTTCAGAGAAGTGGCTTGGAATATCTTTACTGCTACTTTTTTTCCTTACTGGGATAACATTACAAATATTAAGATGAATGCTACTGCTAAAGCTGTGGTAAAATATATAACCTTGCCATGAATTAATTATCAATGTGTGCATTGCAAATATTGCAGTTTAATAGTAAAAGCAAAACACTGTGGCTACAGGAAATTTGAAAGAAACACAGAGACTGCTGAAGCAATTCAGTACGCCTGCTACCATTTGTGAAGAGAAAAACAGAATTAAAGTTTTGAGTCCAGTATGTCTCTTCTTCAGACCATTAACTCTGTTTCTTTCTTCACAGACGCTGCCAAGCCAGCATTCTCTGTGTTCGCTATAGTTTTGATATGCTTGCTTTCAATTTCAAGCAAAAAATAATGTTTTAAAATGTGGGCAACAGTCATATTATTCTGACAGTCCATAACTGTTGAGATTTCCTGTCATTCATTAAATGAATTATTGCTCATTTTCAGAAGAACAGTGGATTGGTCCACAGAACAGAAACAACACAGACAATAACAAAGCAGAAGAATTCCAGAATAAGGAAGCTAGAATTCAAATAATTGTTGCAGCAGTATTAGCTGCATTTGTCATCATCTGCCTGCTAATTTATCTTTTATTCAGATACCGACCAAAAAAACAAGGTAAGTTTCAGAAGATCTATTTTATATTTAATCAATTGTACATTTCAAGCAGATAATTCAGACAAGGCTTTGAAGCAAATTGGTCAGATATTATACAATCACATGGATCTAAGCTTCCACTTTTCAAGCACACAGGACTTATCTGTTTTAAACCATTTGCATTTATCTATAATCTAGAATTTTCACAAATTATATGTACTGGGATAAAGATCACAGACTAAATGTGGTGGAAATCCCAGTTGAGGTAAGTGGTAAAAGGAAAGTTAAGCTCATGCAGATGGGTGGACATAGTTTGATCTGGATGAGTTGCAGCACTAGACTATTGTACAACAGTTGATTTGTTGTTGTTTGACGTTAACAAAGCTACGTTTGGAAATTTTCTAAGCATAAGCCATACCCTTGGAGATAAAGTTCCAACATTTCAAAAGGAAGAAGACTCTTAAAGAAAAAAAAAATACAAAATACTAAAGGCAGAATCTTTCCTGTGAGCTGAATAAAATTAAGGAACAAGTCAACTTTATCACTCTTCCAGCAGATGGTTATGGACTGACATTGGCAAAGACTTTGGACACAGTCATTCTTACCATCCAGGAGAATATCACTTAGAAAGACAGAAAGGCAAAGAGAAAACAAAGGGGTTTACTTTTAAATGAACAACTGCTGGTTTTCCAGCAATTTCTGTTTTAATTAATCTCATTTGTCTTTATGATAATCCAATAGCTTCATCAAGCAGGATTTAATAGGCCCAATCATGTTCTTAAGCGATAGCTGGAGAGCCTGAGTATCTCTCTCAGTTCCATGGGAGAGATCTGACATGAATGCCTGTCAGGTATTAAATGGTCATTCATTGGCCTTCCCAGGGATGGAAGTCTACCAATCAGTCTAAGGCAGCATCACATTGTTGTCAGCACCACTAGGAGACTTGGCAGCTGCCAATAATGCACCCACCTAATAGATGGGGCGTCTCAGGCCAAAGGTGAGTGAGGGTAGTGACCACATTCACAGTTTTACTGATGCCAGCTTTTCTATTTCCTGATTTTCTTCCAAATTCTCAAAATGCCATAATGGGATTTGAACTCAAAATCTTTAGGCTAAAAGTCCAACAGTCTGGATTATTCATTAATGATATAAGCAACCTATTAAAATCAAAAGTAGTGAGATATGATTTGCTACCACAGTTAATTACAAGTAGACAGCATTTCAAGAGTTACTATGTACTATGTTCAATGCCATATGTTTTTGTGTACATTTTATTCTCGATCTTCAGTGATTGATTTCCCCTAATTCCAAGTTTGACATTTAATACAGATGACACCTCTTTAAAATCAGCAGCAGCATTGAACAATGAAGGTTTCCTTAGATCTTATTAGAAGCTGCTTCACCATTAGGGAAAGAGTATAACTGGTCAGCAAAGATAAACACATATGTTTACTTTCAGGAAAAATATTAATACATGTAGAAATTAACCATCTGCTGTTCCCCCTCTCCTATGATTATTTCAACTGAGGTACATGGACATAGACCTAATCTTAAGTGCCAAAGATAATTTCTGAGCACATTGTGATGTTCCCAGCTGCTTTGCTGGATGACTTTGTCCCGTTCCTTGAATTCTGCAAAATCACAAGGACAAAAAAATGTACAGGCTTTGCATATACATTGGCAGCTTTTTGTTTAAAAGTCAAAAGAAAATTTGTGTGTTTTCTAAAATATCTTTTGTAATGGTCTCCTGTTCTGATGCGTAACTGTAGCAAATCAACTGATTGAGAAATTTAAACCAACATTTTTTTTTAAATGGATAGATGCAGAAATAATGGCTTTCCATCTGTTTGTGGAGATTGAATTTCCATCATTACTGACCTTCCTCAGACATTGATATGCAGTCTAAACTAGCAATATATACAAAAACCTGTGAATATAAAAAGCGCATCATCTTAGAATAATTCTGCCATCAACCATCTGTCATTAATATATGCTTTTACCTAATGAGTTATTAGAATTATGATATTCTGAAAACTACCTATAAAATTCAGAGGCCAGTTGTTCATCATTTTTGAAATGGGATTTGAAGTCACACAGCACAAAACAGAGTAATTTACCTGCGCAATATTAACTTAAGTTGTGGTTCTACTTCAGTTTGCTTATACCTTGATTTTAAAGATATTACAGGTCATTCTGCTATAATGCACATTTCGTCAGCACAAATTGGCTATAGCACAATTGACGAATTGTGGACTTTATGTGGATAATACAAACATTCTACTGAATGGATGTAACAATTTTCTATTTGCAACCTTCTACAGCACGATTTTCCATCGCTTGAGTTTCTATAGGGCAAGGTTGCAGGAGAACAAAACTGTCGCATTATAACAGAACAATCTGTTTAATCCTAGTTCATTCCATTAAACTAACAAAGCTAATTTTGACACTGCATGCAATCTCCTTGTTCCATTTTTCTGAAAGCTGTGGTTGTTGCTGCAAATAACATGTTCAAAAATACTTGAGTCCAGCTTCTGGTGAATAACCATACGGTAACTAAGCAACCTGTGACGAATCTGGTAAAATAAGGTATTTCTGATACTGGTGACTATCTATTGAACTTACAGACTTTGGATAGAAAGAAAGTTACAGTTTTATGTGTGCTCAGAGGCTTCATTCTTCACATTTTAAGAGGTACAATGGTATCATATTGTACAAAGATTTCAGTTGGAGCAGATGGTGTTTTTCTCATCCAATTCACTTACGAATGTATCATCCCAGCTTGTGAATATGCATTTTACACATTTCTTTCTTCTTATAGGTCCTAATTCCAATCCTCCTCCAGCAGATGTCAGTTGCCAGGTAATTGTACTCGAGGTTATTGACATGCAATAAACCATTTGCTGATTTTATTTCATAAACTCAGATCCTCTATTGCTGTGGTCAATTTATTCAAAATGATGATAGTCTGTGCAATGAACATCGACTGAAATATCACTGCACAGGTATTCATATGATCCTCTTCCATTTCAGGAAGTCACATGATCCCCATCAGCCACAAAATGTAGATGTCAGGTGCAGAGGTGAATCTGCCATTCTGTTTTGTATTGACCCTGAAGTAAATAAGTCAATAGAACAATGTTAAACTAAGAAATAGAAATATATAACATAATGAGCCTAGTGGCTGTGATTACATGATCTGTACTAAACTCATTTCAGAGAGAGAGAGAGAGAGTGCAACTAAAAAAAGCTCTGAGTCAGAACAATGTGGTTTCATGTCACCCTCTAGGAACTTGACCATAAGATTTTGGTTGATACTCCAACACAGTAAGACACTATATTGTTGAAAAGCAGAGGCATTGATCCTGCCAAGAGTCATCCTTCAACCGACATCACAAATAGTTTATTTGGTCATTATCACATTACTGGTTTTGAGGTTACCTTGTGCAATTTCTAGCATTTCCTCAGTGAGTCCTAATTTATTTCCAGTATTATAGAAAATGAAGAGAATAAAAGACTATTTGATTCTAAATAATTGCATGGACTCTCTTAGAAAGATATTGACAAGATAAAGCAATGCCAGTTGACCACTGAACAATAGTGATTTAGAATTCTACATGGATTCTTGTGGCCTGTTAATTTGGGTGATATATACTGTATCTCATTTTGAATATCATTTATACTAGTTCCTGAGGTTTATGAAGCTGTTGGAAGAAAGGTAAAATAATAAAAACAAAATGGCCATTTCTAAAACCAAATATGGCCATCAAATCCCTAAGCAAACTATTTTCATTGTAGCACACATTGATTTTATCTGTTTACTTACGTACAATTCCGATATCCTCTTCTCAGGATATTCTTCATTTGAAAAGTGATCAATATGTGGAACAGAGAACATAGAGGAGGTGCTAGTCCTGGAATAATTGAAGAAATATTTGAGTTAAATGATTTGGGGTATTAAGACTTTGCTAGCTGCAAAAATACAGGAAGGCATAGCCTTCCTCATCTGTAATTAGTTTTTACTGGCAATCCCTTTAGGAAAATATACTTAGCAAATTCAACTTAATACTTTGTTTTATTGGTAAATTTGGCAAGGTCTTCTTGCCTTTTTCTAGTCTGATACGAAAATTCAATAATTGCCAGAGCTGAGTTGTCAGATGTGGGGTGATAGTTCTCGACATCTCCTTCCACTATGATTGACCAATGTTGCGTAGGGCCCTGAACCAATGTGTTTCCCCCTCTCCTTGACTTAATTCAGCAGCACTTCCACATCTGCATTGATGAACCTGAAGGCTACCTACTTTCCTGAGGACGTAGCAAAAATTAATGTTCCAAGTCCTTTCTGGTTTTGTTTCTAATTGATTTCAACTTTAAGCTAATGCAAACCTTTGAATCATAAAACTGCTATTGAGATCATTCCTATCCAAACCAAGAGTTTCCAATAAGTAGTAGAGTGTTGGAGTCATAGAGTCATTTGGCATGGAAACAGATCTTTTGGTCGAACCAGTCCATGCCAACCATAATCCCAAACTAAACCAGTCTCACCTGCCTATGCTGGCCCATAACCCCCCCAGACCATTTCTTATTAATGTTCCTGATGTCTGGAATTCACCTCAATTAATTCAATTATGCTGACCCTTGGACTACATTTTAGCAATATGGCCTGAGTTCAATTTTGACTTGAGATTTTATGCAAGGCTACCATCTAGACAAGTAAGTGAAGAAATGAAAGAGTTGTCATGGACTATCTCATTGTTCAATGTTTTTACCTAATGCTCATGCTAATATTATGAAGCATCAGTTGTCTAGGTTTAAGTGATTTTGTGGGATCTCTCAGAGTTTAACATTATTGCATTCTGGAATCAGGCTGCAGAGATTGTATCAATTTGGCTCAAAACAAGCCTAAAATCACTTTAGGATTCTACTTCAAGAAAATCTATGCAATGCACAAATTAAAGATGAGTATTATTCACATTCATTTTCTTTCATTAATTTTAGAAAGCAGAGGATCCAATTTCTACAGTTTTCTGTCCTGACTATGCTGCACTAACGGTCCCGGGGCAAAATATTCGACAGACTCTAGCTTCTTCAATTGCCTCTGATGATTCATACTACGCTACCATTGTATTTGCACCTCAACAACAAGCTATTGGTGTGCAGAAAACAACTGCTGGTAATTAAGGGATAACAAATTTGGTAGAGTGACATCTGACTACTTATCTTTGTTCTGTGAACTCTCAGATATCACATTGAATTATCACATGACCTTTCTTACTACTTCTTCTATGAAACCAGAAGGCACAATTTGACCATCATGTATGAAATGATAATGTTCTAACACTGAGGAAGTGAAATCCTAATAAAATCAATCTGACCTGGATGACAATTCATTAACTAACTCTGGAAGGATGAGAGAGAGTTTAGGAAGGCATCACTAGATTCTGTAGGAACACTTTCAAGTTGATATCATCTGGAGGAGTCCATTCGCAAGCAATTAGAAATAATGGGCAACTGTTCAGGCTGATTGGCCTATTGCCATTGTATCATTCCTACTTTGGTTTTGACTGGACTCTTAAGATTTGTTCATGTTAGGTGTGATCTCACTGAGTTGGTGCTGGACTTTAATTCTGTGAATTAAAAACTTTATCCACTGGCACTACATACATTTGTAGTATCAATAAAACTGCATGGCATTCTTCTTTAGCACTATCAAAGTTGCAAAGTATTCTTCGTGTGACCTGAAGTGAGGAGTTCACATTAGCCAGTAATGGATGCCATTTATTTTGAAAGGCCATAGCATGATCAAATTAGTCAGATCATCATGTTCTGATTTATATAATTCCCAAGATGTAAGATTGTGTTACTGATTTTGTGTCTTCATTTTAAACAAAGATATCAATATATAGGTACAAGTTGACAATCAGAATGTCAAAACTTAACATTTACAGTCACAAATGACTATTACGGAATGTTTCAGTGACTTAACAATTCAACCAAATTGAAGCATTTAATAGAGTCAGTTGCTGGACTGTAACTCACAAAGCCTGTCTTACAGACAGTATAATGTAAAAGGCTAGGGGTTGCATTTTCAGTTGCCTGAGGACATAGGCTTGGACTCCAGTTGAATGTAATTTGACATTGCTGACCATAGTGTTGGTGCAACACCACAACTCCATTTTCAGAGAAGTTGGAGGCATGAACAGCTCCTGACACTACTACCTCTCTGCAAGGTCAAAATAATGTAACCAAGGAGAAAAAGTGGAAAATGTAGTAAACTCTTAATGTGTCAGACAACATCTGTGCAGAAGACTGAGTTAGCATTTCAGGTTGAAAATGAAGGCTGAAGTAAAACATTAAATCTGTTTCTCTGCTCCCTGCCTTGCTGACTATTTCCAGCATTTTCTGTTTTTATTTCAGAATTCCAACATCTGTGGCATTTTACTTTATGTTCTAAAGTAATTAAGGGGCTTATCAACATTTCCAGTTAGCATGCAACATGCTCAGACCAGTGTGTCAGGCTTAGACCAGACTATGAAAGGACTGCACTTAAACCTGAAAGGGATCCATGTCTATGTCTGAATTAGTCACTGGGCCACAAAGCCTCCAGCCTCAGGAGGCTACCCATCATCCTTTTTGGGATGGTGAGTACACACCTTGGTTGTGAAATTCCTTTAAAATAGAGATAGGTGTGCCTAGAACAAGCAGTTTTTGTGGTCAGGGCATGGAACCAATCCCACATCAGGTTCCTGTCCAAGAAACAAAAATTCAGTCCATGTGTTATGAAATTGATCATTAACCACCTGGTGATATGCAGCTTTTCTGAAATGATCCTCATTATTGTCAGGGCTGTCACAGCCAACTTTTACATTTTACCTCCAGTAGCAACAAGGAGCTGAATTTGTCAGGAATAAATTAAATTTGGAAGCTTAAAGTAACAGAGCTACGGACTGATCTAAGATATATTAAGAAAACAATGAATGAAATACTGATGAATGGGAAAGGGCCACATAAATTAGGAGAAAAAGGTCTGGAAAATCCTCGGAGTTGCTTCCATTTCTTTGCCAACAATGTGGGGAATTGATCTGGCAAGCATTTCAGTAATGGTCAAAAGGTTACCATTCAAATTGTCAATATGCATCCCTAGTGTTGATTAAAATTAGATGAAAATAGCAGAACACTGTTGCTATATGAAGAGATGACAGTTCTTAAATTTATTGATTTTTAAAAATGTGTAAATTAATTGAGCAGTGCATGAATCACACTCCATGCAACATGAGACACATGTGAGTCAAATTATCTGATATTTCCTGCAATAGAATCATCTGTCTATGGATTTCAACGATGAGTTCATTACGTGTGGTCTACAAAGAAATCCCTTATAATCAGTTAGCTATGGTTTCACATATTCACTTTATTAAATTTACAGTACAAATAATACTGCTTTGTAAAGGTTTGAAAATATATGTTTCCAGGTTCTGAGATCTTTACTTTTGGAGTTCAGGTGTAGAGAAAATTTCACTTTGATATCTAGTAACCTATCACTTTTTGTTCAAGTCTCACGTGTATGACTTCATAACACTTCCAATTGATTAGAGCTGACCTTTGACAACCATCCAGTCCTGAGTTTCATCGGACCTTAGAAGATTGTACAAAATATTGTGAGAAATATATGTAAATAAATGTGACCTATTTATTAAATGTTCTTTTGGAGGAGTACTGATGTGATAATTTAACATTTTCTCATTATTAAAGGCATATGAAATAAAACTCACTGGCTGCCTTGGTGCTTTCATATATCTCAAACCCGATGCCTGCTGAATAAATTTCACAGCAAATTATTAAACAAGCAAGTGTTAACAATTAATTTCCTTGATGCCTTGCCATGCATCTTTAATAGTAAATAAAAAGTGTATCTTTGAAATTTGAGAAAGCTGTCTCACTGGATTCGTCAAACAACAGCCTGAAATAATCGCACTTACTGAATCATAGCTAACAACCAATGTTCTATACTTCACTTATCACCACCAGCAAATCAGATCTGCTAGAGCTGGTGGCACAATGCAGTCATACAGGGTCAGGTGTGAGTGACCCTGCACATTCTCAACATGACTCCCGATTCTATGTAATTTCATGTTGCGGTAAATTTTGAGCAAGAAAGGATCTCACTAGTTGCTAACTTACCCCAGTTAATGAATTAATGTGCCTCCGTGGTGAGCACTATTTGAAAAAAATATTGAAAGTAGCAGGATGACAGAATGTAATTCAGGTGTGGACTTCAATGACCATCAACAAAAGTAGTTTAGAAGCATCAAGACTGACCTGACAGGCTGAGTCCTGAAGGATGTCTCTGCCTGAAGCTAATGTGAGGAAAACAATAAGAAGGAAATATTTATTTTATCTCATTGCCTTAATATCACCAGTCAGGCAAGCATATATCCATGTCAATATTGGTAATAGTGATCATCACACTGACTTATTGACAGACTGACAATACCATCTGTGAAGCTCTTGGGAACAACAGTAAGGTTCAGGAAGGAGCAGATCCTGTTTAAAACCATGGTTCCTTCGTTCTCCATCTAGAATCCCTTTCTTGGTACATGTATATGGTAGTCCTAAATGGACAAAATGCATAATAGATTTTCAACATATTACACTACACTATCTACCATATTATGTAGACCTGACTCCATATTAAATAGGTACAACAAAACTGTACATCAATGAGGTGCTGTAGGCTAAATCTGTTATGTCATGGCTCAGCAGATCTTTCAGTCTATCGTTAGTATGAAGCTGAAGGATCAGCTTTGATTCAATGGGGACTGCATGCATGCATGTTGGGAGCAGCAGTAAGCTGAGGTGTTAATACAGTGAACCGACAGCACAGGACTGCACATACGCTGAACGATGGGAGCAACATTTTATAGACAGAGCTATTGAACACAACATTCATAGTTCTACAGTTTTGCCACATCCAGCTTTGGTGAACTATTAAGCAAATGAAAGCGTGAAGAGACTCCACAAACATCCTCATCCTGAGGATGATAGGGGAGCCCAGCACATAACTGCAATGGACAAAACTGAAGAACTCGCAACCATCTACAACCATAATGATGGATGATTCATTTCAGCCTCCTCCGACACCCACAACATAGTTACCAGTTTCAAACTATCCAGATTCAGTCTCCACATGATATCAAGAAATAGCGCACTGGATACAGAAAATGTGATGCCCCAACAGTATTCTAATTGTAGCACTGAAGACATTTTCCAGAACAAGTGTGGCAATACTATGGATTTAAAAGGTGTATTTTCCTTTATTTGAATTAAGGAGAAGTTGAGACAGAGGCTATGAGTGGTTTGATTCAAGCCAATAAAGTAAACAGCTTGTGAGGCCTTGGTTTTTCTTTAAAGTTGGAACAATAAAAGCAGCCTGAACGGGTGGGGTGAAACTCCCACAGAACCAGGATTTTTAGTTTTAGCTTTCAGTAGCAGTTAGGGCTGTGACACTGTGACATCTCTCTCTCTGTGTTAGAGGTAAAAGCTTGGATTCTCTTCCTGCTGCTAGAATTGCACGTGAGACAATCTATGTCACAGAATTTGCCTTTGCCAAGGGTATGCTCATGGGATGTTACAATATTAGAACAGTTAATGAGTAGTTTATTATTGTATTAAGTGTTTTGATAGAGTTACAGATCAGTCAATTCTTTTTTTTCTTTTTATTTAATCTGTAGTTTAACTACAGCATATGGACAAAGCATGTTTTGCTTCAAGCCTAGTAGTGAGATCAGAGCTGAAAATGTGTTGCTGGAAAAGCGCAGTAGGTCAGGCAGCATCCAAGGAGCAGGAGAATCGACGTTTTGGTCATAAGCCCTTCTTCAGGAATGAGGAGACTGTGCCAAGCAGGCTAAGATAATAAGTACAAAGGAGGGACTTGAGGGAGGGGCTTTGGAAATGCGAAAGGTGGAAGGAGGTTAAGGTGAGGGTGCTAGGCCGGAGTGGGGGTGGGGGCAGAGAAGTCAGGTAGAAGATTGCAGAATAGGAAGGTAATGCTGAGTTTGAGGGTTGGGACTGAGACAAGGTGGGGGGGGGGGGGGGGGGAGAAATGAGGAAACTGGAGAAATCTGAGTTCATCCCTTGTGGTTGGAGGGTTCCTAGGCGGAAGATGAGGCGCTCTTCCTCCAGCCATTGTGTTGCTAATGGTCTGGCGATGGAGGAGTCCAAGGACCTGCATATCCTTGGTGGAGTGGGAGAGGGAGTTGAAGTGTTGAGCCACGGGGTGGTTGGGTTGGTTGGTCCGGGTGTGCCACAGGTGTTCTCTGAAACGTTCCGCAAGTAGGCGGCCTGTCTCCCCAATATAGAGGAGGCCACATTGGGTACAGCGGATGCAGTAAATGATGTGTGTGGAGGTGCAGGTGAATTTGTGGTGGATATGGAAGGATCCCTTGGGGCCTTGGAGGGAAGTAAGGGGGGAGGTGTGGGCGCAAGTTTTGCATTTCTTGCGGTTGCAGGGGAAGGTGCCGGGAGTTGAGGTCAGGTTGGTGGGGGTTGTGGACCTGACAAGGAAGTCACGGAGGGAGTGGTCTTTTCAGAATGCTGATACAGGAGGGGAGGGAAATATATCCCTGATGGTGGGGTCTGTTTGGAGGTGGCGGAAATGACGACAAATGATCCGATGTATCTGGAGGTTGGTGGGGTGGTAGGTGAGGACCAGTGGGGTTCTGTCCTGGTGGCAGTTGGAGGGGCGGGGCTCAAGGGTGGAGGAGCGGGAAGTGGAGGAGAAGCGGTGGAGAGCATCGTTAATAACGTCTGGGGGGAAATTGCGGTCCTTGAAGAAGGAGGCCATCTGGGTTGTCTGGTATTGGAACTGGTCCTCCTGGGAGCAGATGCGGCGGAGATGAAGGAATTGGGAATATGGGATGGTGTTTTTACAGGGGGCAGGGTGGGAGGATGTGTAGTCTAGGTAGCTATGGGAGTCGGTCGGTTTATAGTAAATGTCCGTGTTGATTCGGTCGCCCGAGATTGAAATGGAGAGGTCTAGGAAGGGGAGGGAGGAGTCTGAGACAGTCCAGGTAAATTTGAGGTCGGGCTGGAAGGTGTTAGTAAAGTGGATGAACTGTTCAACCTCCTCGTGGGAGCACGAGGCAGCGCCGATACAGTCATCGATGTAGCGGAGGAAAAGGTGGGGGGTGGTGCCAGTGTAGCTGCGGAAGATGGACTGTTCCACATATCCTACGAAGAGGCAGGCATAGCTGGTGCCCATGCGGGTGCCCATGGCTACTCCTTTGGTTTGGAGGAAGTGGGAGGATTGGAGAGAGAAGTTGTTCAGGGTGAGGACCAGTTCAGTCAGTCGAAGGAGGGTATCAGTGGAAGGGTACTGGTTGGTACGGTGGGAAAGGAAGAAGCAGAGGGCTTTGAGTCCTTCGTGATGGGGGATGGAGGTGTACAGGGAATGGATGTCCATGGTGAAGATAAGGCCTTGGGGACCGGGGAAGCGAAAATCATGGAGGAGGTGGAGGGCGTGGGTGGTGTCCCGAGCGTAGGTGGGGAGTTCTTGGACTGAGGGGACAGGACCGTGTCGAGGTATGCAGAGATGGGTTTAATGGGGCAGGAGCAGGCTGAGACAATGGGTCGGCCGGGACAGTCAGGTTTGTGGATTTTGGGCAGGAGGTAGAAATGGGCGGTGCGGGGTTGTGGGACTATGAGGTTGGAGGCAGTGGATGGGACATCCCCTGTGGTGATGAGGTTATGGATGGTCTGGGAGATGATGGTTCAGTGTTGGGAGGTGGGGTCATGGTCAAGGGGGCAGTAGGATGAGGTGTCCGCGAGCTGGCATTTAGCCTCAGCGGTGTAAAGGTCGGTGCGCCAAACTACTACCGCGCCTCCCTTGTCTGCCGGTTTGATAGTGAGGTTGGGGTTGGAACGGAGGGAGTGGAGGGCTGCACGTTCCGAGAGTGAGAGGTTGGAGTGGGTGAGAGGGATGGAGAGGTTGAGGCAGTTAATGTCGCGGCAGCAGTTGGCTATGAAGAGATCGAGGGCAGGTAAGAGGCCAGCACGGGGTGTCCAGGTGAATGGGGTGTGTTGGAGGCAGGAGAAGGGGTCGTCAGAGGGTGGGCGAGAATCCTGGTTGGAGAAGTAGGTGCGGAGGCAAAGGCGGCGGAAGAATTGTTTGACTGACACCCTCCTTCGGCTGACTGAACTGGTCTTCACTCTGAACAACTTCTCTTTCCAATCCTCCCACTTCCTCCAAACCAAAGGAGTAGCCATGGGCACCTGCATGGGCCCCAGCTATGCCTGCCTCTTCGTAGGATATGTGGAACAGTCCATCTTCCATAACTACACTGGCACCACCCCCCACCTTTTCCTCCGCTACATCGATGACTGTATCGGCGCTGCCTCGTGCTCCCACGAGGAGGTTGAACAGTTCATCCACTTTACTAACACCTTCCAGCCCAACCTCAAATTTACCTGGACCGTCTCAGACTCCTTCCTAGACCTCTCCATTTCAATCTCGGGCGACCGAATCAACACGGACATTTACTATAAACTGACCGACTCCCACAGCTACCTAGACTACACCTCCTCCCACCCCGCCCCCTCTAAAAATGCCATCCCATATTCTCAATTCCTTCATCTCTGCCGCATCTGCTCCCAGGAGGACCAGTTCCAATACCAAACAACCCAGATGGCTTCCTTCTTCAAAGACCGCAATGTCCCCCCAGACGTGATTGACGATGCTCTCCACTACTTCTCCTCCACTTCCCGCTCCTCTGCCCTTGAGCCCCGCCCCTCCAATCACCACCAGGACAGAACCCCACTGGTCCTCACCTACCACCCCACCAACCTCCAGATACATCGGATCATTTGTCGTCATTTCCGCCACCTCCAAACAGACCCCACCACCAGGGATATATTTCCCTCCCCTCCCCATCAGCGTTCCGAAAAGACCACTCCCTCCGTGACTCCCTTGTCAGGTCCACAACCCCCACTAACCCGACCTCAACTTCCAGCACCTTCCCCTGCAACCGCAAGAAATGCAAAACTTGCGCCCACACCTCCCCCCTTACTTCCCTCCAAGGCCCCAAGTGATCCTTCCATATCCGCCACAAATTCACCTGCACCTCCACACACATCATTTACTGCATCCGCTGCACCCGATGTGGCTTTCTCTATATTAGAGAGACAGGCCGCCTACTTGCGGAACGTTTCAGAGAACACCTCTGGGACATCTGGACCAACCAACCGAACCACCCCGTGGCTCAACACTTCAACTCCCCCTCCCACTCCACCAAGGACATGCAGGTCCTTGGACTCTTCCATCGCCAGACCATAGCAACACGACGCCTGGAGGAAGAGCGCCTCATCTTCCACCTAGGAACCCTCCAACCACAAGGGATGAACTCAGATTTCTCCAGTTTCCTCATTTCCCCTCCCCCCCACCTTGTCTCAGTCCCAACCCTTGAACTCAGCATTACCTTCCTATTCTGCAATCTTCTACCTGACGTCTCTGCCCCCACCCCCACTCCGGCCTAGCACCCTCACCTTAACCTCCTTCCACCTATCGCATTTCCAATGCCCCTCCCCAAGTCCCTCCTCCCTACCTTTTATCTTAGCCTGCTTGGCACAGTCTCCTCATTCCTGAAGAAGGGCTCATGACCAAAACGTTGATTCTCCTGCTCCTTGGATGCTGCCTGACCTGCTGCGCTTTTCCAGCAACACATTTCCAGCTCTGATCTCCAGCATCTGCAGTCCTCACTTTCTCCTAGTAGTGAGATCAATCAAACTACATCCGGAACACAATGTCTGGCACTTGCCTTTAAAATAAGAAAAAGTTAGGATCTATTCTATCTCCTTGACATGTTTTGAGTGGGTTTGATCTGGTCCATGATACTTGCAATAGCCCTTCCCAAGATCTTTCAGTCACCACATCTACTCAATAACTTGGAAAATTAGGCATGCACTGTTCACAAAACGTGGGACAAATTCAATCCAGCTGATTAATAAGCCAATAGTCTCATGTTATTTATCAGTCAAATAATGGAGGATGTCCTCAACGGTGCTAATAAATGACACTTAATTGGAAATAGCCTCAATAATACATACTGTTGGTTCGATCAGAACTACTCAATTCCAGATCTCATTATGACCGTGGTGCAAACATGGACAGAGGAACTGAATCCAAGAAATGGGATACAAGTGACTGACCTTGAGATCAAGGTAGCACTTGAACCAAGGTTGGCGTCAGAATACAACTTCAATGTTGAAGTCAATGGAAATCAGGGTAAAATTCTCCATTTGTTGGAGTCATGCTTAGCACAAAAGAATATGTTATCGTTGGTAGAGAGCAATAATCTCAGCGCCAAGAGATCACTGCAAGGATTGCTCAGGGTAGTGACCTACTCTCAATCTTTTTCATCACTGAAATTCTCTCCTCCATCAGATCAGAAGTAGTGATGTCTGCTGGTGATGGCACAATGTTCAGATCCAATGCAACATCTCTGATAATGAAGAACTCTGTGTCTGGAAAACATTTAGACTTGGGATAATAAGTGACATCTACTGTTCATGCCACACAAATGTCAAATGTTGACCATATCCAACTAGAGGATTTCCTTGCACTTCCTCTTGGCATTCAAAGCAGTATAATTTCACAATCACTTCCATCATCAGCTTGGAGGTAACTGTTGACCAGAAATAGAACTGGCCCATCCAAATCTATTTATGTTGACATTTACATAAACTGTGATTACAACAACAGGTCATATTCATTGAATTCTATGGCAATTAGTTTGCCATTTAAAAGGCCGAAGTCAAAAGTATGATGGAACAGTCCCCAATTGTCTAGATGGGTGGTGCTCCAATAACTCCCAAGAACTTCAAAACAATTCAGAACAAAGCAATCCCTAAATGTTGCCTTATTTCGTCAAAATGATACTCTCATTATTCAAACAAATTCACAAGGTTCAGAACTGCTCTTGCCTGTTCCAATCTGTCCACCTCCAGCTTCGAACATTGAACAAGATCATGCACAAGTGGAGGTACCTAATGATTAAATAGCCAGCTGCCTCCAGGAACTGGACAAGCGTGAATCCCATTCCCGCCTTGAGAGAATTATAGGTGCCGTGTCTGGGGGCAGGTTTTATGATTTCCTGTCACCTCTTCTATTTTCACCACAACAGAGAGAGTCTTCTTGGCAAAACTTTGGGTGTTAACATAGAACATAGAATGTTACAGCGCAGTAAGGCCCCTTGGCCCTCGATGTTGCACCGACCTATGAAATTAACCTGATGCTAATCCAACATACAGCATTCCATCATTATCCATATGTACATCCAACGCCCATTTAAATGCCCTTAACGTCAGTGAGTCCACTACTATTGCAGGCAGGCCATTCCATGCCCCTACTACTCTCTGAGTAAAGAAACTATCCCTGATATCTGTCTTAAATCTATCACCCCTCAATTTAAAGCTACGTCCTTCATGTTAGCCTTCACCATCCAAGGAAAAAGGCTCTCACTGACTACCCCATCTAACCCTCTGATTATCTTATACAATATGAGTCAAATGTCTTTTTGCAAATTTCTAGATCTATTTACATTATTTTCTCTGCCATTCACCTCAAAATAGCTGGCAAACTTAAAATATCAGGCTCTCACTTCATTCAAATTGTTTCTGAATATAGTAGAAAATGGAGGCTCCATTGCAGATCTATGGTGAATCCCACCATCTCCATTGTGTTAAATAGAGTAAACATCTATTATCCCTTCTTTAAATATTTCTATCCAAACCAAAAGATAACCACTAATCCCATACAGTCTCATTTTAACAATCTTTTACGTGAGACTTTATTGATTCTTTAAAGCACATAGCTAGTAAATGAATTTCATTGACTATTCCTTCTTAATGCCTCCACAGTGGAAAGAATGACCATAGTGGTTAGGTCCTGTAGAGTTGCTGCTAGTATCTGCACTTCAGGCTTACAGCAGCTGCATATCCTTGCACATTTTCCAGCACACTTATTGTTATTTGAGATGTGGCAGGAAGGGTAGGAAAATTGAATAGGATGTATCTTGAGTTGCCCATCTGATGTAACCCACTCCCTCTCCCTGTCAAAATCAACAATTATCCATATTCCATTTCAAGAATCTACTTCCAGCTTTCGGTATTATTTTCAGCCTGAGAGTTGTCAGACCTTAGGTTGCATACTTCCCTTCATGTCACTCTCATTGAGTATCTGACACAGCCCTTTGTGATTGAGACTCACCCATATATAAATCAGATCCTCCAGCCAATATATGGCTTCATTTCCAGTTCAAAACCAGTCACATTTTCCATAATATGGCCAAAAGCATTCTTTGAATTCTGTGATACCACATAGATAATCCAAAATCTGGATATTCTATAGTACTCAAAAATATTGGAAAATGATTAACGTAAGAGAAAAACTGAGGATTCCTTCATTTAAGTCATTGCTGAAAAATAAAACAAATGTAAATGTTCTTATTTTTAAACATCGTGCCAAAAGTATTTGTTATAGCTCCCACTGCAGTTCAAGCAGTTACTCAAATGTTGCACACTCTTCTGGTTACCCACTGAGCTAGAACCACTCAGCAAGTGGCCTCCACTGACTAACAGGTACATATCTCAGCACTGTCAAACAACTGAGAGACAAAATGCTTGAACAATCATTAGATTGTACCGCATGTGCAGACTAACACTTTTAAAATAAAGAGAATATTTATACTGATTGCATTATCACTGCATGTTAGATGTTATCATGCTGTTGTCCAACTAATTCATTCTTGTGGACTGAAGAAGTCAGTGAAAAGCGGAACTTTCAGCAATTTATAACAGCGACACTGATATTGAATGCAGCAATTAATTTGTCTGGTAAATTACCATGTTTTGCTAGATGCATCTGAATTATAATATTTATTTTCCCTTTATTCTTTATCTACTTTGTATTGTTCAGATTGTCAGACATTGTCAGACTGTTTTGATTAAGCTCAGAACACATTTATTTATATATAAAGAATGATGGAGAAGCACATACAGACAGTTTCTCTGCAATAATCCACAACTTTTGAAATAACGAATGCTGAATCTTTAAAAGTGCATTCTAATAACTGGTCCAGGATGTCAGCTGAAAAAAAAACAATGTTGGGAAATGTGGGCTCAATGCCTAGGTGCCCAGAGAATAAGGGTGTGTGAGTGTCATTAACTTGCTGTAAATTATTGACTTACCAAGCTTGGTCAGGTATTTAATTTCTTGCATCAGTTGCCTGCAAGCCTGGGAATGCTGTGAAGTTTAGAATCCAGTATCACTTTGCCACTTCCTCCAAGTAGGCCAGTTTCATGCCATAGATATTGAGCAGTCTGTATCTCCTGCTCTCAATGTGCTCAAATAGCATTCAGATTAAATTGCAGCATCTCTGCTTAAACAGCATGCTCTCCTGTTGTGATTTCTTGTATATGCCAGCTGCTCCAAAAGTAGATGATCTTGATACGTAGCTGTGATTATTTCTTGAATTTGCTTTTCTCTGACTCTGTGTTCTTGTAAATTATACCTGTGGAGAATGGCAGCTGGTTAAATAGAGATTGTAACATTTGAGGCACATAATGTTCCAAAGGCTGATATGTTCTATTTTGACTATGGGAAGGATCCTGTTGGGATCTTTTCATAGGTTGCACCGATCAGTTCCAGGGTCAGTGAACAGATCAGGAACCTAACTGCCACATCTTTGCACTGTGGGAGGAAACCAGAGCACCCAGAGGAAACCCTCACAGACACAGGGAACACACAGACAGTTGCCCAAGGCTGGAATCAAACCCAAGCCCTTAGTGCTAAGAGCCAGCGATGCTAACTACTGAATTACTGCGCCACCCTAGTACTCCTGCGAGACTCAAAGATGATGGGGTTATGGTCTGAAAAGACTGAGCTGCACAAGGCAATCTCGTAGCCACCTGTGTTCTGGGGTACTAACATATGGACATGTTTATATTAATATTCTAGGTCAGTTGGCTGGGAAGTGATTGTGTTCTTTATGCACTGTCTCTCATTGACTGAAAAGGATTTCATTTTGCTCATATGTTTGAAATAAAGGTCATGTTCTTACTTTTCTGAAGCAGGAAGCAGGTGATAGACTTTAGTTTTGCCACAACTGTGCACCACTGTTACTTGGCCAGCCATCCTGTGAACAGGTGTTCATAGAGGGTAGCAGCAGTATGGGCTTGGGCCTGGAAGACTGAGCCTGGAGAAGACTCCCTGGTTACACTCTACCTGAGTCCATCGTCACATTATTCCTTCGCTATCCTTACGTGCCCTGCAGAATGTTAGGATTCCTCAGTTGTATAAATACAAAAGCTGAGCGCCCTTGGCTGACCAAGGTTTCACTATAATAAGCTGAACAATGGACAACACTTCCCTGTTGAGCCCCGAAAGGTAGCAAAGAGTATAGAGCTGTATAATTCAGATACATCTAGCAAAACATGGTAATTTACCAACCATACGTTGCGAATGCCTCCTCTGGCCTTGGCAACCCCTGGCAGATGTAAGAGCTTCCATTCCTTCATCCTGTGAATTCCAACCAGATTTCTGCCTCAATTCCATGAATTGACCAAGTTGGCCCTGCTTTCGGGATCCCTCTCCCTTTGAAGCCAATGAACAAACTGCACAATACCGGACTGTTATTTCTGGAGCTTTGTCTGCACTTCCCCAGATGCCCAGTTGGTTCATAAGGTGATGAGAAAAAGCTCCAGGGATACCCATTCTTGATGCCATAAGACAATCAAAGGAGCCCTGATCCCTAATGGAGGAAGATGCTCCACTGCCTTCACTTCAGACAGCCATGGCAGTGCCTAACAGGGAAATGAGACTGCTGAGAATGTTGGAAAGCAAACACGATTCTATACTGACATAGGTGAAGTCTGCATATATTGATTAAATCGCCTTGCTGCTGATGTTCCCTCAAAACATTTTATTTTCCCTCTGCATCCCTCAATACTTCAATGCATTCTCAACATCCAGGGCTGGGGTGGAGTGAGCCTGTAGACTGGCACACCTGGATGATTGAAAGGACTTTAACAGGCAGTCTCTGGGGGCTCTGGACCAACAAAGTCCCTGGGCTGTTGAGACAGATGGACGTGCACCCTCTTCAAATTGAGCTGCTACAGGTATTGAGCTCACTGGTACAGAGGTGAAAGCCCATGGCATTAATATCCCTTTTCAGCTGCTTCATGCCATTTTTTAACAATAAAGTGGCAAATCCAAGCAATATATTCCTCATTCTGTTGTCTTGTTTTAAACATATTTGTACATAATTTACTGCCTTTTGCATTTTGCTGAAGTGACCACAGCTGACTCATTGGAGGAAATGTGACTCTGATGAGAAATATGCAACATTCTGGCTGATTAAGCATTTTTTAACCACTGTTTTTGACCACAATATCCAACAGGAGCGAGCATGTGAAGCAGCAAGTATGTCAGTATACATTATTGATAAGGGCAGAATAATCTTTTGTAAAAGACAAACAAAATGTATAAATTTTGCCAAAATTTCTGTTCTGTCCAGGAATATTTAACATTCATTCCCTTGTGGTTTTTGATGATAATAGAAAGATTTCAATAAACTGTTTTTCTTTTTTAGAGATTAGACACTCTATGCCAATAGCTGGAATGATTATATTGCCATTCTGTTTTACTTTACCCGTCTATACTAGCACAGAGAATTTTCAATTGTTTATTTCTGCCAAATATTCATTATCTGGTTACAACAAATAAGTGCTGCTTCTCAGAATTTGGGAAGTAACTATGAATGCCCAAAACGAGACATTCCTCAAGTTAAAAGATGACATTTATACAAAACTGAATTCTTTTAGATATTACACTGACAGTCATTCCAATACTCCGTACTTGAATCAATTTGTTATAGAGAGATAGAGTCATAGAGATGTACAGCACAGAAACAGACCCTTCAGTCCAACCCGTCCATGCCGACCAGATATCCCAACCCAATCTAGTCCCACCTGTCAACACCCGGCCCATATCCCTCCAAACCCTTCCTATTCATATACCTATCCAAGTGCCTCTTAAATGTTGCAATTGTACCAGCCGCCTCCACATCCTCTGGCAGCTCATTCCATACACATACCATCCTCTGCATGAAAACGTTGCCCCTTAGGTCTCTTTTATATCTTTCCCCTTCACCCTAAACCTATGCTCTCTAGTTCCAACACCAGGGAAAAGACTTTGTCTATTTATCCTATCCATGCCCCTCATAATTCTGTAAACCTCTATAAGGTCACCCCTCAGCCTCCGACGCTCCAAAGAAAACAGCCCCAGCCTGTTCAGCCTCTCCCTGTAGCCCAGATCCTCCAATCCTGGCTACATCCTTGTAAATCTTTCCTGAACCCTTTCAAGTTCCACAACATCTTTCCGATAGGAAGGAGACCAGAATTGCATGCAATATTCCAACAGTGGCCTAACCAATGTCCTGTATAGCCGCATCATGACCTCCCAACTCCTGTACTCAATACTTTGACCAATAAAGGAAAGCATACCAAATGCCTTCTTCACTATCTTATCTACCTGCGACTCCACTTTCAAGGAGCTATGAACCTGCACTCCAAGGTCTCTTTGTTCAGCAACACTCCCTAGGACCTTACCATTAAGTGTATAAGTCCTGCTAAGATTTGCTTTACCAAAATGCAGCTCCTCCATCTGTCACTTCTCAACACATTGGCCCATCTGGTCCAGATCCTGTTGTAATTTAAGGTAACCGTCTTCGCTGTCCACTATACCTCCAATTTTGGTATCATCTGCAAACTTATTAACTGTACCGCTTATGCTCGCATCCAATCATTTATGTAAATGACAAAAAGTAGAGGGCCCAGCACCAATCCTTGTGGCACTCTGCTGGTCACAGGCCTCCAGTCTGAAAAGCAACCCTCCACCACCACCCTCTGTCTTCTACCTTTGAGCCAGTTTTGTATCCAAATGGCTAGTTCTCCCTGTATTCCATGAGATCTAACCTTGCTAATCAGTCTCCCATGGGGAGCCTTGTCGAACGCCTTACTGAAGTCCATATAGATCACATCTATTGCTCTGCCCTCATCAATCTTCTTTGTTACTTCTTCAAAAAACTGAATCAAGTTTGTGAGACATGATTTCCCACACATAAAGCCATGTTGACTATCCTGAATCAGTCCTTGCCTTTCCAAATACATGTACATCCTGTCCCTCAGGATTCCCTCCAACAACTTGCCCACCACCGAGGTCAGGCTCACCGGTCTATAGTTCCCTGGCTTGTCTTTACCGCCCTTCTTAAACAGTGGCACCATGTTTGCCAAACTCCAGTCTTCTGGCACCTCACTTGTGACTTATCGATGATACATATATCTCAGCAAGAAGCCCAGCAATCACTTCTCTAGCTTCCCACAGAGTTCTTGGTTACACCTGATCAGGTCCTGGGGATTTATCCACCTTTAACTGTTTCAAGACATCCAGCACTTCCTCCTCTATAATCTGTCACCATCTATGTCCCTACAATCTATATCTTCCATATCCTTTTCCACAGTAAATACTGATGCAACATATTCATTTAGTATCTCCCCCATTTTTTGTGGCTCCCCACAAAAGCCACCTTGCTGATCTTTGAGGGGCCCTATTCTGTCCCTAGTTACCCTTTTTGGCCTTAATATATTTGTAAAGACCCTTTAGATTCTCCTTAATTCTATTTGCCAACACTATCTCATGTCCCCGTTTTGCCCTCCTGATTTCCCTCTTAAGTATATTCCTACTTTCTTTGTCCTCTTTAAGGATTCACTTGATCTATCCTGTCTGTACCTGACATATGCTTCCTTCTTTTTCTTAACCAAACCCTCAATTTCTTTAGTCATCCAGCATTCCCTGTACCTACCAGCCTTCTCTTTCACCCTGACAGGAATATACGTTTTCTGGATTCTTGTTATCTCATTTCTGAAGGCTTCCCATTTTCCAGCCGTCCCTTTACCTGCGAACATCTGCCTCCAATCAGCTTTCAAAAGTTCTTGCCTAATACCATCAAAATTGGCCTTTCTCCAATTTAGAACTTCAACTTTTAGACCTGGTCTATTCTTTTCCATCACTATTTTAAATGAATATTATTATGGTCGCTGGCCCCAAAGTGCTCCCCCACTGACACCTCAGTCACCTGGGAGAAAGTGAGGACTGCAGATGCTGGAGATCAGAGCTGAAAATGTGTTGCTGGAAAAGTGCAGCAGGTCAGGCAGCATCCAAGGAGCAGGAGAATCGACTTTTCGGACATGAGCCCGCCCGAAACGTCAATTCTCCTGCTCCTTGGATGCTGCCTGACCTGCTGCGCTTTTCCAGCAACACATTTTCATCTCAGTCACCTGCCCTGCCTTATTTCCCAAGAGTAGGCCAAGTTTTGCACCTTCTCGAGTAGGTACATCCACATACTGAATCAGAAAATTGTCTTGTACACACTTAAGAAATTCCTCTCCATCTAAACCTTTAACACTATGGCAGTCCCAGTTGATGTTTGGAAAGTTAAAATCCCCTACCATAACCACCCTATTATTCTTACAGATAGCTGAGATCTCCTTACAAGTTTGTTTCTCAATTTCCCTCTGACTATTGGGGGGGTCTATAATACAATCCCAATAAGGTGATCATCCCTTTCTTATTTCTCAGTTCCACCCAAATAACTTCCCCCGATGTATTTCCAGGAATATCCTCCCTTAGTACAGCTGTAATGCTATCCCTTATCAAAAATGCCACTCCCCTCCTCTCTTGCCTCCCTTTCTATCCTTCCTGTAGCATTTGTATCCTGGAACATTAAGCTGCCAGTCTTGCCCAGCCCTGAGCCATGTTCCCATAATTGCTATGATATCCCAGTCCCATGTTCCTAACCATGCCCTGAGTTCATCTGCCTTCCCTGTTAGGCTCCTTGCATTGAAATAAATGCAATTTAATATATCAGTCCTACCTTGTCCCTGCCTGCCCTGACTGTTTGACTCACTTCTGTTCTCAGCTGTACCCATCTCAGACTGATCTCTTTCCTCACTATCTCCCTGGGTCCCACCCCCACCCCCCACCTTGCTAATTTAAATCCTCCCAAGCTGTTCCAGCAAATTTCCCTGCCAGTATATTAGTCCCCTTCCAACTTACGTGCAATCCGTCCTTCTTGTACAGGTCACTTCTACCCCAAAAGAGATTCCAATGATCCAAAAATGTGAATCCTTCTTCCATACACCAGCTCCTCAGCCATGCATTCATCTGCTCTATCCTCCTATTCCTGCCCTCACTAGCTCATAACACTGGGAGTAATCCAGATATTACTACCCTTGACGACCTCCTTTTTAAATTTCTTCCTAACTCTCTGTAATCTCCCTTCAGAACCTCAACCTTTTCCCTTCCAATGTCATTGGTTCTAATATGGACAATGACCTCCTGCTGGCCCCTCTTCCCCATGAGAACATTCTGCACCCTCTCTGAGACATCCTTGATCCTGACACCAGGGAAACAACACACCATTCTGCTTTTTCTCTGCTGGCCACAGAAACATCTGCCTGTACCTCTGACTACAGAATCCTGAATAATGATTCTTCTTTCCAAATTGTTGCATGGTTGAAATACAGTTGAAAACCTTTTTTAAAATAATTTACTCAACAGATGTTATATTTAAACTTGCACTTAAGCCACACATGACTTGAAAGAAGTCCTTTGATCTACATACTAATGAATTAAAACCTGCAACCCATTCTAAAAGATGGAAGACTTAACAGCAATCTCGGTGTGTTCAATATATTGCATCAATTGTATGACACTATGATCTTTTGCTATAAATTCTGTGTCCTGTGATCCTACTCCACGAGGTGCCTGACGAGGGAGCAATGCTCCAAAAGCTTGTACTTCCAAATAACACTATAACCTGGTGTCATGTGATTCTTAACTTTTGAATTAAGTATTTTCTTCCATATAATATCCTAGATTCCCAGATCAGGCATGAACTTTTGATATGGAAGAGGTAGTACTCTTTTGAATTTTTATTAGGCTGGGCAGTTCCTCCTGCTTGACTATGTGCTGTATCTGTGGGCATTGACCTGGCTCCCAAGGAGTCATATATGTTTATGGTTCAGTTACCTATTGTAACTGAAGTAAACGTCTTCAGGCTCTCAGTCATATTACTGAAATTTTGCTGCCTATGCAGCATTTTCTCCATCACTAGCATTGAATGTTCTATCTTAGATAATGATGTGGAGGTGCCAGTGTTGGACTGGGGTGGACAAAGTTAAAAATCACACAACACCAGGTTATCGTCCAACAGGTTTATTTGGAAGTACTAGTTTTTGGAGTGCTACTCTTTCACAAGTGATTGATGAAGGAGCAGCTCTCCAAAAGCTAGTACTTCCAAATAAACCTGTTGGACTATACCTTGGTGTTGTAGGATTTTTTACTTTATCTTAAATAAGTGATTGGATATTCCTACTAGTGCTGTGAAGTCTTTGCCATCCTCTACATTAGCTGTAAAAGCTATCTCGGTCAAATTTAATTACCTCACGAGATTTCATTCGTCTGTTTGGGTTCCTCCCTGAGTCTGGGGAGGCCAGTGACATCTTCCACTGGTTGCTGCTTAACTCATTTCTTTGTTACACATTCACGGGATGAGGACATTTCTGGCTATGCCAGCATTATTGCCCATTCCTATTTTCCCAAAGGGCAGTTGAAAGTCAATCACATTGCTGTGTGTCTGGAGTCAATGTAGATCAGACTAAGTAAAGATGGCAGTTTCTTTCCCTAAACGACATTAATGAAACAGATGGACTTTTCCAACAATCAATAATGGACTCCGGGTCAGCACTAGATATTTAATTCCAGATTTTTATTGAATTCAAATTCCACCATCTGCTGTAGCAGGATTCGAACCTAGATCCCCTGAACATTACTTGGGTGTCTGGATTAACAGTCCAGTCATGATAGCAGTCGGCCACTGACTCCCCAAATTGATCAATAAAGATCTGTTTATGGGCACATTTGTTCAGCTGCTTATTGCGAAATGAGCTGTTCTTTGGGAGATTTGCCATCTCCTCCAACTCTTCTGAGGAAATTGTGACTGATGTACATGAGCAGGCTCAAAGGTGAAGGCGGCTGGTTTCAAACATTACAGACATTTTCAACACTGTTAACTGCATTGCTTTGGTCTGGGATCAGTGTCCCTAAAGTTGGTGTCACAATGAAGCATTCTGGGATCAGTGTCCTCACAGTGGGTGTCATGGTGAAGCATTCTGGGAAGGGTGTACTCACAGTTGGTGTCATGGTGAAGCATTCTGGGATCATCGTCTCGCAGCCGGTGTCACAGTGAGGCAGTCAGGTAAAGGCATCCTCGCAGTCAGTAGAATAGTGAAGCATTCTGGGAAGAGTGACTTTGCAGTCGGGTGTCGTGGTGAAGCATTCTGGGATCAGTGTCCTCGCAGCTGGTATCACAGTGAGGCAGTCAGGGAAGGGTGTCCTCGCAGTCAGTGTCATGATGAGGCATTCTGGGAAGGGCATTCTGCTTTTAGGGAAGAAACAAAGAGTGACATCCAGGAAAATTGGTGTGGTCTTACTCTACTGTCGAATAGAGGTTCCAAGAGAGACAGCTAATTGGTAGGTAATGGGTCAGGTCAGGTAAATATTGACAACTTTAATTGCTTATAGTTTGTAAAGTCTGTGGATTATAGCTTCTAAAAACTGTATTCTGTAGTAACAAGAAACTGGACAGAAAGGCATTATAGAAATTGATATTCTTTAATATTAAGCATCTTGTGACAGATTTCCTTTAAAAGGGATACGTATGGCAGGATAGCTGAAAGCCATGGTGTGCTCCTCCTGCTCTGTGTGTAAGCCAGGCACATTTCTAGTGATCTGGACCAGCCTGTGTCAGGAAGTGTCTTCAGCTGCAGCTCTGGGAAGCCCAGGATTTGGAGCTTAAGCAGTGACTATGAACACTGCGGAGAATTCAAGAGGTTGAGAGAATAATGGATTGCACACATCGAAAGGTGGCCTCACCACAGGTGACCCCCAGGCAGAATAGGACGACTAGGCAGGCTGTACAAGAATCCGTTGCAGCCATTCCCCTAAAAAAAACTGCTCCAGATACTGTTAAGGGAAATTGCTTCTCAGGGGAAAATACAATGGTCAATCCAGGGCACAGAAGTTGGCTCTGCTGCATAGGGGAGGAGCAAAAAGTGTGGAAAAATCATCATAGGGGATTCAACTGTAAGGATATGGATAGGCCTTTCAGTGGCAACAAACGAGACTCCAGAATGATATGT
The DNA here is from genome assembly GCF_047496795.1 of Chiloscyllium punctatum. Taxonomy (NCBI): domain Eukaryota; kingdom Metazoa; phylum Chordata; class Chondrichthyes; order Orectolobiformes; family Hemiscylliidae; genus Chiloscyllium; species Chiloscyllium punctatum. Next base: position 31,606,238 of record NC_092744.1, read on the forward strand.
TGCCTTCCTGGTGCAAGGGTCAAGAATACCTCAGAATAGCTCCAGGGCATTATGGAGGGGAAGGGTAAATAGCCAACGGCCATGGTACACATAGGTACCAACAACATTGCTTAAAAAAAACTAAGGTCCTAAAATAGAATGTAGAATAATTATCTCAGGATAATTATTAATGCCACATGCTAGCCAGTGTAGAAACAGCAGGAGATTTCAGATAAACACATGGCTAAAGCGATAGTGTGAAAGAGAGTATTTCAGATTTCTGGGGCATTGGGACCCAGTCTGAGGAAGGTAGGACCAGAATGTACTATCCGGTTTAACCCTGAGCAGGACCAGGATGGATACCCTAGGGGGAGTATTTGCTGGAGTAGCTGGGGAGGGGTTAAAGCTAACTTGACGAGGGGATGGGAACCTATGCAAGGAGTGAGAGGAAGGAGAATCAAGGTCAAGAATAAGTGACAGAAAGAGGAATGACTGAAGTGATAGGTAGAAAAATCAAAGACCAGAATCAAACAGGGCCACAGTAAAAATATAGTGGGAATGGGACAAGGAACATGAAAAGACAAGCCTTAAAGCTTTGTGCGTGAATGCGCAGAGCATTAAAAAAAAATGGATGAAGTAATCACACAAGTATGTGTAAATGAATATGATGTAGTTGGGATAATGGAGATAAGGTTGCAGGGATGGGAATTGAACAATTATGGTATTCAATATTTAGGAAGAACAAACAAAAAGGAAAGGGCAGTGGAGTTGCAGTACTGGTTAAAAGATATAAACACAATTTTGAGGAAAGACATTTGCTCAGAAAATGTCGAATTGTATGGGTAAAATTGAGAAATACCAAGGGGCATAAAACATTAGTAGGATTGGTATAAAGACCACCAAACCATAGAGGTGACTTTGGGAATGGTATTAAACAAGAAATCACCCCAGAGTTGCATACGGTAAAAGAACATCTGAAATTTTTGGGTGACTTTAATCTGCATGTAAACTTGGTGAACCAAATTAGTCATAATACCATGGAGGTAGAATTCCTACAGTCTACACAGGATAGTGTTCTGAACTAATACAATGTGAAACCAACCAGAGAACAGGCCAAGCCTTCTTAGACTGGGTAATGAGGAAGGAATAGTTTGTAATGTAATTATGAGGGACTCCTTGAGGATAAGAGACCATAATATGATAGAATTCTTCAACAAGATGGAGAGTGAGGTTGTTGATTCAGAAACAAGGCTCCTGAATCTTAATGAGGGAAACTATGATTGTATGAAGTAAGAGTTGACTATGATAAATTGAGAAATGTTACTGAAAGGAATGACGGTGGATAGGCAATAGCAAACACTCAAGCAGCAAATGGATGAACACTGAGGATTGCTTAGTCCTGTCTGACGCGAGAGTACAAAGAGAATAATGGCCAAACAATGTTCTTTTACAAAGGAAGGTAGAGACAGTCTTAAATGAAAAAAGAGACATACATACTGCAAGAAAAGTGAGGACTGCAGATGCTGGAAATTAGAGTCAATGTTAGAGTGGTGCTGGAAATGCACAGCAGGACCACTTCCAAAATGTTGATTTTCCTGCTCCTCGGATGCTGCCTGACCTGCTGTGCATTTTCAGCACCACTCTAATCTTGACTCTAGCATCATCCCCACAATCAAATAAGATTCACTGGTCTATAATTCCCTGTTTTCTTTATACTTCCCTTTATGAATAGTGGGGTTACATTAGTTGCCCTCCAATCTATAGGAACTGTCCCGGAGTCCTGATGAAGGGCTTTTGCCCGAAACGTCGATGCTCCTGCTCCTCGGATGCTGCCTGACCTGGCTGTGCTTTTCCAGCACCACTCTAATCTAGAATCTGCAAGAAAATACAATAGACCTGAAGATTGGGAACAGTTTAGAAGTCAGCTAAGGAGGATCAAGGGATTGTTTAAGAAGGGGAAAATAAAGCATGAGAGTAAGCTTGTGGGGAACATAAAAATAAAAATGTTTCCATAGGTATGTGAAGAAATGAAAATTGTGATAACTAATCTAGGTCCCTTGCAGTCAGAAAAGGTGGGGGGATGGGGTTGTTTATAATGGAGGGCGAAGAAATGGCTGACAAACCATTCATACTTCATTTCTGTCTTTACAAGGGAGGACGCAATGAATGTACGAGAAGTGATGGCGGACACAAGGTTTAGGAGGAGGGAGAAACTGAAGCAAATCTGTACTAGTAGAGAAATGGTGTTGAAGAAATTGATAGGATTGAAGGTTAATAAATCCCCAGGGCCTGATAATCTACATTCCAGAACACGTAGGGAAGTGGCTCTGGAAAAACTGGATGCATTGGTGTTCATCTTCCAAATTCTTTAGACTCCAGAATAGTTCCTATAGATTGGAGGGTAACTAATGTAACCCCACTATTCATAAACGGAGGTATAAAGAAAACAGGGAATTATAGACCAGTGAATCTTATTCGATTGTGGAGATGATGTTAGAGTCAAGATTAATGTGGTGCTGGAAATGCACAGCAGGTCAGGCAGCATCCAAGGAGCAGGAAAATCAACATTTCGGAAGGGGTCCTGCTGTGCATTTCCAGCACCACTCTAACATTGATTCTAATTTCCAGCATCTGCAGTTCTCACTTTCGCCAGGATGATGCTAAAGTGCATTACTAAGGATTTTACAGCAGAGCACTTAGGAAATAATAGTAGAATCAGACATAGTCATAATGGATTTACAAAAGGGAAATCATAATTGACAAGGCTACTGGAATTCTTCAAGGATGTAACAAGTAGAGATAATCAGGGGGAACCAATGGATGTGATTATTTAGACTTTCAGAATGCATTTGACACATAAATGATTAATGTCTAAAATGTGTAATGCATTGAGATGACTAGAAAATTGGTTAGCTGACAGGAAACAAAGAGGAAAGATAACTGGGTCTTTTTCTGAATGACCGACAGTGACTACTGATGTACTGTAGTGATCGGTACCAGGACCCCAGCTATTCACAATTTATGTTAATGATTTGGATGAGCGAACCAAATGCAGTATCTCAAAATTTGCAAATGACACAAAGCTGGGTGGAAGGGTATGGTGTGAGGAGGATGCAGAGATGTTGCAGTGTGATTTGGGAGTGAATGGGAAAATGCAAAACTAGAAATGTAGATTATGATTTGCATGGCTGTAAATTAAGAGAAAAGAATAATCAGTGAGACCTGGGTGTCCTTGTGCACCAGTCACTTAAATAATGCGTGTGTATGTAGCAGACAATAAAGAAGATAAACTGTATGTTGGCCTTCATTGTGAAATGATTTAAGCACAGGATCAAGGATGTCCTGCTGGAGCTATACAGGGAATTTGTGATGCCTCACCTGGAACATTTTGGTCTCCTCAGCGCAGCAAAGGCTTACTAGTTGATTCCTAGAATGGCAGGACTGACATATGAGGAGAGAATAAATTGGTTAGGATGATAGTCACTGGGATTTAGAAGGATGACAGGGTATCTCTTGAATACCTATACATTTCTAGCAGGACTAGATTGGGTAAACACAGGAAAGTTGCTCCCGATGACCAGGGGATCCAGAATCAGGAGTCATAGTTTTAGCAGATGAGGAGAAATTTCTTCACTGAGAGAATGATGAGGCTGTGAAATTCACTACCACCTTAAGTAGTTGAGGCCAAAACATTGTGTTTTCGAGTAGAAAACAGACATAGCCGTTGTGGCTAAGGGATCAAGAGATATAGGGAGAGGGTGGGATTAGGGTATTGAGCTTGATGACTAACCATCACCATATTGAATGTTAGACCAGGTGTGAGGGATTGAATTGCCTATTCCTGCTCCTATTGTGATGATGCTGCTCAAGGTTAGGTTGTCCTTGTTTTTTTTGAGGAGGTCATAAAGACTCTGAAGTGTCTGGGGTTGATCTACTTGGGAATGCTTTCAAGTTTTTAAGCGAAACCCTTGTTCAATGAAAGGGGAGTGGCCAGTTCTCCCAGCTCAGCTTTTTTCTGGTTTGGTTTGGTCTTGGTTTTAGCAGTTCAGTCAGTGAGGCTGCTGATCCAAGAGACAGCTCCATGAAAGAAGGTGTTCCATGCTCTCGCTCTGACATGACTCCTGTAAAACCCTGGGTTTGACTTTACCTTTTGTGGTGTTTATGGGGATTGTTGCAAGTATTGGGAACAGCATCATTAAGTTGGGGCAATCTGTTGGGTTTTCGGATAGGTTACGATATTTGGTACTGTTTGGTTGTGTTTCATTTGGTCATCTTGTAAATAAATTCTGTTTTCTTTAAAACTAAGTGGTTTGACCAGCTGCATCCCTGCTGGAATATCCATGTTATACCTGCTTAAAACAACTAGCAAAGTTAGGGTCTGGGCTACTTGCTTGAAATGTTTTGAGGGGATCTAGCCTGGTCCAAAACACTATCTTATATGCTTTTATGTTTTCTGTTGTGTAACTTGTAGCATTCCTATGTTTTTAATTCACCCAAAGGATGTGGGCATCACTGGCAGGGTTTGGTTAATCTCACCAACAGTTGTCTCCTATTAATAAGAAAGCAGCCTGTTTTGCTAGAGGATGTTGGTGACTTTCTGGGCATGAGACCTGCAGAAGAAACCTATTGCTGCCATGGATATTGCTAGTTCATACCATGAGTAACACGCTTCCTAAATTTCCTTTGTCAGAGTGTTTAATTTGTATGCAAAGTACACTGAAAACTTTAAAATTTACTGCCAATTATGTTCACTAAACTGAGCTGCTGCCTTTAATATGACAATTCAGTCATCAAACCAGCAGCAAACTAAGTGGGTGGAATAATGAAGTAAGAAAGAAACAATATATGGCTCACCTACCCAGCTCCCAGATAACATCACTGTATGATTCATCACCCTGTTTATAATACTCCTGCAGCTTATCTGCAGCAGAGACTAAACATAGCCACAGGCACAGCAGCCATGTATTGAAACTCACCGAATGTTTCTGACTCAAACTTCCCAGTTCATCTCAAATAAATTGTATTAAGGAGATACAGACTCAATCTCAGCATGCTTAAAGGGACCAGTGGAGTCTAACAATGAAAAACAACACACAGTAGGACCATGAAGAGATTTTAAGGTTCTGCATGGAAAGAATTTCTTCAGGGGAAATGGCATTGCATCCTATAAAATTCTGAATGAATGACCACTTATTAACCAGAATGAACAAGTTGTTAACTTGAGAATTTGGAGAGGAGTGCAATGGGAGAGTGGCCTTTATCTTACCTCAACTGGTCAGACCACGAGAACTTCTATGACATAGTAGTTCTGGAGAGATGAATGGTGACATTTAATGTCAATGGCACCTCCATCCAGATGACACAAAATGTTTTTATGATGCAGCTTTGTCTCTAAAATCTCACTCTTCCATACATGCATTCTCTTCTGCTTCCCCTTTTTGGTTGCCTATGCTAGTGACACCCATTCTTGAAAGTCGTTCAAATTAAAAACCACAATTTATGTCTAACAAGCACCTTCATTCTTCTTTCCTGCTTCCCCCAGTGTTTTTAATTTCTTTCAAGTGATGTACATATCATTCGCAAAGGCTAACATCAAAGCCTAGACCTAATTCTTGAGAAGCTCTTTGTGAGCTGTCTCTTGACTTGCTGCAAACCATGAGATGTAGGTATACCACAGTACACACAGGAAAAGGATGGCAAGATTATGATCAAACAAGAGTGGTAGAAATATATTATTATTCTAAGTCAGGATGGTGTGTGACTTATAGGGGAACTTTTAGGAGGTAGTGATCCCATGTATCTACTGCCCTTGTCCTTCCCAATGTTAGAGGGCTTGCATTTGGAAGATTCTGTCAAAGGAGTCTAGGTGAGTGGCAGCAGTGAATCTCGTAGATGTTACACCTTGCTGACAGTCTGCTTTGGTGGTGAAGGGAGTGACCTTTGAAGGTGGTAGATGGCATGCTACCCAAACAGGATGCTTAATCCTGAGTTGTATCAAGTGTCTTGGATTTTGTTGGAGCTGCACTCATCCAGGCAAGTGGAGAGTGTTCTATCACACTCCTTTGTGTCTTGTAAATGGTGAACAAGATTTGAAGAGTCAGGTGGTGAGTTTTTCACTACAGAATTTAAGTCTTCTGACCAGTTCTTGTAGCCATTGTATTTACGCAGCTAGTCCAGCTGGTCAATAGTAACCCCCAGGACATTGATAGTGAGGGATTTAATGATGGTTAAAAGCAAATTATTGTGGATGCTGGAAACTGAAACTAAAAGAGAAAATGCTGGAAAATCTCAGCAGGTCTGGCAGTGTCTGTATTTCTATCTCCCTATTTCTCACTTTTTTTAGCTTTGACAAAGGGTCAGTTAGACTCAAAACGTCAGCCCTTTTCTCTCCTTACAGATGCTGCCAGACCTGTTGAGATTTTCCAGCATTTTCTCGTTTGGATTCAATAATGGTAATGCCATTGAATATAAAGGGGAAATGGTTAAATTCTCTTTTATTTGAGATGGCTATGCTCGGCATTTTTGTAGCAAAAATGTAATTTGTCGCTTGATAGTCCAATTGTTGTCCTGAACTTTGTACATATGGATCAGATTACTTCAGTATCTGAGATGTTGCGAACATGACTGAACATTATGCAATCTTCAGTGAACATTCTTACATCAAACCTTATGATGAAGGGAAGATCATCGATGAATTGATTGGAAATCATTGGACCTAGGACTCTGCCCTGATATTCTGGGACATAGGTGAATGGCTTCCAACAACCACAATCCTCTTACATGGTATTCAGTACAACTCCACCATTGGAGAAATTTCTCACTGATTTCCATGGATTTCAGTTTTTCCTTGGCTCTTTGGTATCATAGTTAAATGACACCTAAATGTCAAGGGCTGTTGCTTTCACCTCACTTTTTGCCTATAGTTGGACCAAGGCTTACATGAGGATGGGAATCAAGTGGACCTGACAGAATGCAAACTGAGCATCAGTGAACAGGTCATTGCTGTGGGAGTGCCATTTAACTAGCACTTTTGGAAACACCTTCCATCATTCCGCTGATGATTGAGAGGAGTCTGGTGGGGTAATAGTTGGCCAAATTGAATCACACCTGATTTTCATAGATAGGACATGGCTGAGTAATTTTCCACTTCGAAGAACAGTGTAGCACAGGAACAGACCCTTTGGTCCACCATGAGTGTGCTGACAAATGATGCCTTTCTGAACTAAAACCCTTTCACCTCTATGTTGTCCCTATCCCTCTATTCATTGCCTATTCATAAATATGCCAAGATGCTTCTTAAAGGTTGCCATCCTATCTATCTCCATCACCTACTCTGGCAGTGCATTCCAAGTACTTACCATTTACTAGGTGTAAAGAACTTGCCTCTCACATCTACTTTAAATTTACCCCCTTTTTAACTGAAAGTTATGTGCCCTAATAAATGACATTTTTACCCTGGGAAAAAGACTCTGACCATTCTTTGGACAAATGTTCTTGTTGTACCAGAGCAGCTTGGCTAAGTGGTGGTTGAAGGGATTGGGTGCTAATTCTGGAAAACAGGCCTTTAGTACTATTGCCAGAATGTATTCAGAGCCCATGGTCTTTAAAATATGCAGTGTTTTCAGCCATTTATTGAATTGAACTGGACAACATTTGACATCTGTATTCTAGAATATGGTCTTTTGCATTGATGTGCTGAGCTCCTTCATTATTGAGGATAGGATTATTTGTGGAGCCTCCTCCTCTGATAATTGCTTTAAATTTCCATCACCATTCATGACTGGATGTAGCAGGACCTGCAATGTTTAGATGTGATCTGATGGCTAATTGTGGGGTTACTTAACTTGGTCTATCAAAATCTGTTTCCACTTTTTGTGATGTCGGTAGCCTTGTGTTTTGACTTTACCACATTGATACCTCATGTTTCAGTATACCTAACATATGATTCTATATTCTTCAGTGAGCCAATATTGATGCCTTATCTTGATGGTGATGGTGAGGGAAATGTCAGGCTCTGTGGTAACACATTGTGATTGAATACAGTTCAGCTGCTAATGTCATACAGTGCCTATGGATGCCCAGTTTTGAAATACTAAATCTGTTCTGAATCTATTCCTTTCAGTATGGTGGCAGTGCCACACAACACAATACTCAGATCGACTTGACTTTTTAAAGAATGTACTCTAATTTCCTGTTTGAATACTCCTTTTGAACATTGAATTTGTGCAGGAGAACCTTTAATAGAAAAGGAAGACTTGCATTTTTTGTAACACCTTTCACAAAGTTTCAACGTATTTTAAAGCCAATAAAGTACACACTTGCAACCCCGCCAAGTGTAGTCACTGTTGTAATGTAATAGTTGCACCAGCCAACTTGCACATAGCAAACTGCCATCAACAGCAAAGTGATAATGACTATGTAATTTGTTTCTTTTCACAGTGTTAAATGAGGAACAAATAATGTCCAGAGCACCAAGAATAACTCACACACTCTTTTCAGACATAAGAATATGTAGTCTCATGGGATATTTCACTCTTTCCTGAGAGAACAGATGTGGCCTCAGTTTAATCTCTCAAACAAAATACACTTTATCAATCCTTCAGCACTGAACAAGAGTACTAACCTAGAGTTTTACACTCAAGTGTTCAAATGGGCCGAACATACAACCTTATACCTCGAGGACAAGAGTAATACCAACTGATTCACAGTTGACATCCGCAGGCTTGGCCAGATTTAGTTTAGCAATCTGAACTCAGTGCAATTTTAATGCAACTAGTCACATGCAACTTCAGAACCATAGTCCCTAAACATCACAAATTCATGGTTGGATTTCCATGGACGAGTCTCCCACTACCCAAGAAGAAAAGAACGTGGAGAAATTGAGCAAAAAGCACTTTATACATCTCTATAGGTTTCCAACAATCTTTCACTTCATAGCAAATCAGGAAAAACCTGATAGAACTTCCAGGTGCCTGTCCTTGAAAGAATTCTTCAGAAGGTTGATGTTGGATCACAAAGATGACTCCCCAGCAGCTTTGCAATATTTCTGTTTGAACATCAAAGTCACAGGGCTCCGAATGAAGACTGCCCTTTCCATAAAACTGATCTCAAACTTGATACCATTCCTACTTTTCCAATAACACAGAAAGCCAGTTAATGCATGTTCTTGTATAAACTGACTGGGTTCTAGTTACAGGTCAGACCACAATGCTATGTGGCACAACCTACCCAAGCAAAAGCCAAAATGTTGGCAATTCTTCCAAAGACGTGCCAGAGTCACTGGGTTAATTACAAATCCAGCTGCTGTTGGTTGTGACTGTGGGAATGATGTGCCGAAGCCTCTGTGTAGAGACACAGGAAGGTGAGAGGCAGTGCGGTCTCTTTCTGGGACAGGGAAGAAGCCATTACAGCAACACATCATGCAATAATTGAAAAACCAGAATTTCAAGTGTATTGAAGTTATAAACCACAAGATCTGATAAATAAAAATCATCATCCATGATATAATGTAGAAATTAATGAATAATGGAATAATCCTCTCACAAGCAAACATTTTCAATGTTACATTCCCGTCAATAGGAGCATGCTGACTCAGTACTGTTTTTCCATTTACCCACATAGTTACCAATAAACAACATCATCAACTTGAATGCAATTATTTATCACTCTTCTGTGGTTAACAAACTAGACTTTAATCTAGGACATGTTGAAGCTGTTTCTGCCATTTCCTCTGTTTGGCACCTTAACCAACAGTGCAAATGCCTTTTTCTTGTTTGCACTTCCTTCCTGTGTGTTCACTTTGTGACATCATACGATACCAGCCACAAGGTGAGCAGATTTGCTTGTCAGCAAAATGTTACTAACAACAAGAAACCTAAACCACACTAAACAAGTTACAGATAACTCTAAATACATGCATAAATAGATTCCATGCAACAAGTGTCAATAATTCCTTCATTTAGTTTCTGCTATACAAACATTTAAGACATCTGTTTCTCTTTTTTCAAAAAGTTGTTCTTTTGCAAAGTTTGTATCAAAATTAAAACCCAATATACAGTACTAGATTAATTTAGGAAAGCTGGTTGACATGGGTGAGTTGGACCAAAGGGTCTGTTTCCATGTTGTGAATCTTCATGAAAATAGCCTCTTCATTATCAAATAAAAATACAGCATTTCTTTGTTTTAAAAAACAATCACTGGTTGTCACGGTCGACATTTATTGCCTAATCTTAGTGGCCTTGGAGATGATGTGCTGAGCTTTTATTTGAAACGCTGCAGTCCATGTTTGGATAAGGTACTTCAAGAATGCCAGGGGATAGGAGGTTTCTGCATTTTGACCCAATGACAATGACCAGAATGCTGACTGACTTCAAGAGGCACTTGAAGATGTGGAACATTGCAGATGATTAATGTCCTGATGATCTCAGGCCAAAGGTTTGGTGAGCATAACGAGTAATGATTGGCCTCTCCCCGGAACTGAAACAGACCACGTCTATATGCTGAATGTCTTTGAAGACCCTTCCAACTCAAAGTACAAATGAGGAAATTAGAGATGGATACAACAAGGCGAACACTTCAGTATGATTGCCCTCTGCTGGTCATATTGCAACATGACTGGAAAAGACCTGTTTAAAGTAATAAACAAAAACAGAAATGGCTGAAGAAACTCAGAAGGTCTGGCAGCATCCGTGCAGAGAAAACAGAGTTAACATTTTAGTTTTTGTCTGATTCAGATCTCTAGCATCTGCAGTTCTTTGTTTTATTTATCAATTTAAAGCAAATTAAAGTATAATAATGCACGGAGCATTAGCAGTAAGGTAGATGAATTCGTAGCTCAAATAGATATAAACCTAACATAAATTTCTATATAAAGAACCAAGATGACAGCAGAGTAGGACTCCTGAGCCAGAACTCGTCAGCACCGTCCATTTCTTTTCTTCTATTTCTCTCTTCTTTTTTGCCTCTTATCCTCAGTGTGGACTTGAACCCCCAGCCTCAGCGTGGACTCAAACCCCCAACCTCAGCATGGACTCAAACTCCCATCCTCAGTGTGGACTGAGTTCCCCCGGCTCCAGCGTGGACTCGAACTCTCGGCCTCAGCGTGGACTCAAACTCCCGGCCTCAGCGTGGACTCGAACTCCTGGCCTCAGCATGAACTCAAACTCCCGGCCTCAGCATGGACTAGATCTCCCGGCCTCAGTGCAGACTCAGACACCTGGCTCCAGTGTAGACTCAGACTCCCAGCCTCAGTGTGGACTCGAACTCCTGGCCTCAGTGGGAATTCGAACTCCCAGCCTCAGTGTGAACTCGAACTCCTGGCTTCAGTGTAGACTTGAACTCCCGGCCTCAGTGCAGGCTCAAACACCCGGCTCCAGTGTGGACTCAGATGCTCCCAACCTCAGCGTGGACTCCAACTCCGAGCTTCAGTGTGGACTCAGACTCCTAGCCTCAGTGTGGACTCCAACTCCGAGCTTCAGTGTGGACTCAGACTCCTAGCCTCAGTGTGGACTCGAACTCTGAGCTTCAGTGTGAATTCAAACTCCAGTCCTTAGTATGGACCAAAACTCCCAGCCTCAAGATGAATCCCAGGAGAATCTGGGTTGAAAGAATTGTTATTCTGAACTCTTGTTTCTATATTTTTCAAATTTATTGCTGGAAACGTTTTTGTTTTTCTCCCCTAAAAATTTGTACTGAAGAATAAGTATTTTGGCACTTAAGATGGTGACAAATAAACTTTTCACTGCATTCATGTGAATTCATTAGACAATAAAGCTAATTCTAATTCCAATTCTAAATTGAAAACTGTTCCTGTCACATAATAATTTCTTTATCAGTCTGACAGTGTCACATATCTGTCCTCATAGAGTCATCGAGTCATAGAGATATACTGCACAGAAACAGACCCTTCGATCCAACTCGTCCATGCCAACCAGATAACCCAACCCAATCTAGTCCCACCTGCCAGCACCCGACCGATATCCCTCCAAACCCTTCCTATTCATATACATATCCAAATGCCTCTTAAATGTTGCAGTTGTACTAGGCTCCACCACTTCCTCTGGCAGCTCGTTCCATACACGTACCACCCTCTGTGTGAAAAATTTGCCCCTTAGGTCTCTTTTATATCTTTACCCTCTCATCCCCTCTAGTTCTGGACTCCCCCACTACAGGGTAAAGACCTTGCCTATTTATCCTATCCATGCCCCTTATGATTTTACAAGCCTCCATAAGGTCACCCCTCAGCCTCTGACACTCCAGGAAAACAGCCCTAGCTTATTCAACCTCTTCCTAAAGTTCAATTCCTCCAAACCTGGCAATATCCTTCTAAATCTTTTCTGAACCCTTTCAAGTTTCACAACATCCTTCCAAAAGGAAGGAGACAAAAATTGCATGCAATATTCCAACAGTGGCCTAACCAATGTTCTGTACAGCTGCAACATGACCTTCCAACTCCTGTACTCAATACTTTGACCAATAAATGGGAGCATACCAAATGCCTTCTTCACTATCCTACCTATCTGTGACTCTACTTTCAAGGAGCTATGCATCAATACTCCAAGGACTCTTTGTTCAGAAAGAGTCTATACTCTTTCTGTGCATCTATACTCCCTAGGACCTTACCATTAAGTGTATAAGTCCTGCTAAGATTTGCTTTCCCAAAATGCAGAACCTCGTAGTTATCTAAATTAAACACCATTTGCCACTCCTCAGCCCATTGGCCCATCTGATCAAGATCCTGTTGTAATCTGAGACAACATTCTTCGTTGTCCACTGCACCTCCAATTTTGGTGTCATCTGCAAACTTACTAACGATACCTCTTATGCTCACATCCAAATTATTTATATAAATGACAAGAAGTAGTGGACCTAGCACCGATCCTTGTGACACTCCACTGGTCACCAGTCTGAAAAACAACCCTCTACTACCACCCTCTGTCTTCTACCTTTGAGCCAATTCTGTATCCAAATGGCTAGTTCTCCTTGTATTCCATGAGATCTAACTTCGCTAACCAGTCTCCATGGGGAACCTTGTCGAACGCCTTACTGAAGTCCATATAGCTCATATCCATCGCTCTGCCCTCATCAATCCTCTTTGTTACTTCTTCAAAAAACTCAATCAAGTTTGTGAGATATGATTTTCCATGCACAAAGTCATGTTGACTATCCCTAATCAGTCCCATCCCATGCCCCTTATGATTTTACAAGCCTCCATAAGGTCACCCCTCAGCCTCTGACACTCCAGGAAAACAGCCCTAGCTTATTCAAATACATGTACATCCTGTCTCTCAGGATTTCCTCCAACAACTTGCCCACACTGACATCATGCTCACTGGTCTATAGTTCCATCGCTTGTCCTTACCACCCTTCTTAAATAGTGGCATCACGTTAGCCAACGTCCAGTCTTCCAGAACCTCACCTGTGACTATCGATGATACAAATATCTCAGCAAGGAGCCCAGCGATCACTTCCTTAGCTTCCACAGAGTTCTAGGGTGTACCTGATTAGGTCCTGGGATTTATCCACTATTATGTGTTTCAAGACATCCAGCACTTCCTCCTCTATAATCTGGACATTTTTCAAGATGTCACCATCTATAATTAAATATCTATATTTTCAGGCATCAAATCCCATCTATTTGCAAATTATGTTTTTTTTTAACTCGTATTTAAAATGGAGAAGCTGCCCAGGTCAGACTGTAATAATAATGCTGTAATAACGAATGCCAATATCCAATTCTAGGCAGGCCCTTGGGGTGCCCAGTCAGGGATGAGCACTGTGTGGTATTATATCAGTCTTTTTTCCCTCTTCTTACTGATTTCAGCCTTGTAAACAGGCCCAAAGTAATTTCTCCGGATTCAGATTCTTGAACCCACAGGGTTTATCCTCAGATAGTGTCTATTTTAGGATCATAGAATCCCTACAATGTGGAAGCAGCCTATTTGGCCCATCAAGTTCACACCAACCCTCAGAGAGCATCCCCACCCAGACCCAACCCCTATTGTATCTCTGTAGTCCTGCATCTCCCATGGCTAATCCACCTACTCTGCACATCCCTTGACACTACAGGCAATTAAGCATGGCTAATCCAACCAACTTGAGTATCTTTGGACTGTGGGAGGAAACTGGAACACCCATACGAAACCCACACAGACATGGAGAGAATGTGTAAACTCCACACAGACAGTCACCTGAGGATGGAATCAAACCTGGGTCCATGGCAATGTGAGGCAATCAGCCCCTTGAGCCTGTTCCATCATTCAATGAGATCATGGCTGATCCGTGGTCTGACTCTATATATATGCCTTTAGCCCATATCCTTTGATACATTTGCTAAACAAAAAATATTCTCTATCTCAGATTTAAAATTAACACCCGATCTAGCATGCACTGCCATTTGTGGGAGAGAGTTCCAAATCTCGTCTACCCTTTGTATGTAGAAGTACTTCCTAACATCTCCCCTAAATGCTCTAATCCTCAGGCTATGCCCCCAGTTCTAGAATTCCCAACCTATGGAAATAGCTTATCTTTATATATTCTGTCTTTTCCTGTTAATAACTTGAACACTTTGATCAGATCAGACCTTAATCCATCAAATTCTAGATAACTTTTAGATCAAACTTCTTAAAGGCAATGTATAATATTACCTCACAACTCAAGGGAAGTTTATACTCCTTCTTGGGTATCTAAAAGCATAAATATGGAGAAGAAGTTTGAAGTCACAGAACTGACATTCAGTGGAAACCAAACACTTCCAAGGATCCTGGTGTTTGATTATCCGATAGCCAGTTGAGATGAGTTAGGCCGAATACACACATTGCTGACCGACTGTCTACTCTTCAGGAGACCCAGGTATGTGCATCTCTAGCACAGGTTATAGCTAGATCGAACTTCTTAAAGGCAATCTACAAATGTTAAATGGATATTTAATGCTTGCTGCTGTTGTGAAATTGTCACCAAAAATGTTTTTCAGAAGGAATAAAAATACCAGTGGAACAACATGGCAGAATTCCAAGTTCTGTAATGCAGTGCCTGTAGTATTAGTCCAGGAGGTGAAAAAGAGAATAGCAGTCAGATCCACAAACAAGGTCCGGAGGGTTTTTAAGGGATTCAGTGAAGGGATTTGGATGACTCACCACAGAAGTCAATACCAACTCAACCCCAAAACCTGCTTGCAGTGGCACAAAAAGTTCAATGACCTCAGGCAAGTGGTCTAAGTGAGGGGGTGTATCTTCAAATCAACCACTTTGAGCATCTGTGATTGTTGTTCTGACACTGTATTGAGAGTCACTGTATTGAGAGTATAGAGACCTGTGTACAAGAAACAAAATTCAAGGCAATGGAGCTTCAAATGCCATCTTCAACTCACTGTACCAGCAACCTCACCCATCCCCAGAACTCTGTCATCAGCAATCTCAGCAAACAGGACTTAAGTGGAACATTAAGATCATTAGCCTCACCCTCATACACTTAATACTGCTGTGAGTATCTGAGACTTCCAACTGACTGAGAATAAAAAAGCAGGTGGTAAGAGTAGGAAGTAATATTAGTAGTGAACACTGTGTTCTGGTCCTAGTGGTGCCCATTTTTGAAAAAAAGTTATATCACACTTGAAATGTTAAATCTGTTTCCCTGTCCATAGATGTTTCCAGACTTGCTGTGTTTCTCCAGCAATTTCTGTTGAGTAGTTTTAGATTTCCAGCGTTTGTAGCACTTTGCTTTGATTTGGCCCTTAATTGCCAGACAAACTGGTATTGAAAAAGACTGTGGTGGCCTCCGTTCTGATGGTTGCTTAGTGCCCTGTTCTATACTTCATTTCTATTTTTGTTGACCTGGGTGGTCAGAAAGGAAGCTGCAATGCTTTCTGTCTCCCTCCCAGCGGAAGTCCTGAATACCTGATGAAGTTTCCGATATCAGTACCTCTGATTCCCTTACAAACCTCGAAATTCTAAACTATCATCACTTTTCAAAGACCATGATCCATCGGTCTATGACAGCTAGCAATTCAATTTCATTGGCAAGAAATGAGAATTCAACAAATTCTACCTTTTGTTTTCAGACCTTTGGCCAACATAGTTCTTTTACATTGTTTCTTTAAATATCATCTCTGCAGAGCCTGTTGTCTTTTAAGTTGTGTGAGTGTGTCTGTTTGGGATTAAGGCTCCAACTCCAAATAGTAACCTATATTTAAATTGGTGTTCAATCGTTATTTTAAAAATACATTTTGTTCTGTAATTAACAGATTGTTCTGAACTTATTAAAGAAATTTGGTGAAAATCTATTCTATTCTAGACAATAGTACAAAGGGGACTCAATATGAAATTTTGAAATGATTGAATTTATACTAACGGGGCAACTAATGATTGAATATTGGGGCTTGATATTAGTGTATTCCTTCCATCATAGTTGTAACACAATGCATACATGACATTTATCTATGCACTGCTTGCCATGATCTTGAATATGAAAGAAATGCAAAGTTGTGATGCTGCAGGAGTAACACAGATACAATGAGCATTCTCCATTATTATGGAGTAAATTTGATGACAACTTCCTTCTATAACTGTACCTTGCTGATAGACTTGGCATTGAAATCCATTTAAGGATATGAAGATGCTGAACTTATCGAGTCATTACCCACCAAACTCAGTAAACAGAAGTTAGGGTTTGTGTATTCAAGTCTTAAGTAAAATTTGCAATGGTGTGATAAGTCATTGAACTACCAAACAAATATTTTGATGCTGAAAATGTAATTTTGCAAGTGTGAAGTTTTATTCCTTAATTACATTAGAGATTTTATCCTTCTATCTCATCACACACCCTTAAGTCTGCCTTTTTCCACTCTTTATTTTACTTCCTGTGATTGATTTTACAACAAAAAAAGATTTAAAATTTTACTTGATAGTTTGTACTCTGCAACTGAAAAATTCCGTTTTATAGTTTTACTCGCATGGTTGCTATTTGATCTAAAATTGGGATCCACCTGCTCACTTCCGGTGTGGTCTATGCCAAATGCCATCCTGGCAAGGGTGGCTGGCAGGCATGACCATTCCAAGTTTGCATTGGAATTGTGCAGAGCGAGCATTCTGAGATCTTGGTCAGAATGTAACATTGGCTTGATACCAAAGAAGTCATTGGTCTAGTTGAGACCCTCTCTTAAAGCTGCACAGCTGTGAAAGATTTCAGCAGCATGAAGGAAGCTCTCAGCAGTGCTACGTAAAGGGATATGCAACAACTTGTAGACTGTTTGCTTCTCAGTTTTCTACTTGTTCTGCTTGTGTTTGTGGAAGTGCTGAATGTTTTGAGAAATTTTCCAGTTGACAAGGACTGCCGGTGTGTCAAAATCCTGGAACCCCCCCCCCTCCCTAACAGAATCGTTGGTCTACCTACACCAAATGGATGGAGCCATTCAAGAAAGCAGCTCACCAGCACCTTCTCAAAGGCAATAGGTAGTGGAAGTATATCGTGGACCAGCCAAGGACATCCACAAGCCATGAGTGAAAAGAAAATACAAATTTTAACAAATCATCTTTGTGCATTTCCAGCAGTTTGCTGATGTTCATTGGAGGGAAGTGCACTCTGTCTAACAATTAAACCTGAAATAGCTCTCGGCCTTCAATGTTTGACTTTAGACTGCATTCAATGTTGGTGGTAGCAGTCTGTGCTCGCTGACTGGCAGGAAACAGCATGGAGACTGGCAGAGAGGTACTTTCTTTTATTATTCTTTCATGGGATGTGAATAATGGCAGTTGGAGCAACACTTATTGTCCGTCCCCAAATGCCTTTGAGAAAATAGTACAACACCAGGTTATAGTCCAACAGGTTTATTTGGAAGTGCTAGCTTTAGGAGCACTGTTCCCTCATCAGGTGGTTGTGGAGTAGGATCATAAGACCCAGAAATTATAGCAAAAGATTATAGTGCCATGCAACTGAAATGAAAATTGAACAAACCTAGATTGATGTAGAGTCTTTCATCTTTTAGAATTGGTTGCAGGTTTTGGTTTATTAATAAGTAAACCCCAGAACTTCTTTTAAGTCACATTGTCGAGATAACTTAAGGTTTTATATTAAAAAAAATCTCAGCTCAGACAATGTATGAAAGGTGTGAGGTTAGAGTCTGTCTGTATCTCAATTTTGAGTCAGACTGGTTCTATTTCCAAAGTTGGAATTAATAAAATGGTACATGGATTGACTGCCTACAGATTGTGTGCTTTTTGAGCAAAATAAAATGTATCTGCAAATACAATTCTGCAAATGCAAATTCACCCCATAGTCTTATGTGTGTGTGTGTCTGTATGTGTGTGCATGAGAGTGTGATAGTATGCATGTGTGTGTATGCATGTGAGAGTAAGTGCATGTGAGAGAGTGTGTGTTTTTGTATGTGTGCGTGCTTGGTAGAGTGTGTAATGGAGTATTAACTTGTGAGAGGATGTGTGCATGGATGTGAGTGTGGGGGGTGTACATGTGTGTGTATGAGAAAGAGCGTGTGTATGAGAGGGGATCTGCATGAATGTGTGAGTATGTAAGAATGTGTGTGTATGTGTGCTTGTGTGTGTGTTAGAGTGTATAGTGTAGTGGAGTCACCTGTAGTGTGACATGAACCCAAGGTTGTGGTGGAGGCCATCCCCATGAGTACCGAACTTGGCTATCAGCCTCTGCTCGGCCACTCTGTGTTGTTACATATCCCAAAGTCTGCCTTGGAGGATGATCGGTGGCCGAATGTCTCTGACCACTGAAGTGTTCCCCGCCTGGGAGGGAACATCTCTGTCTGGTGATTGTTGCGCGGTGTCCATTCATCCATTGTTGCAGTATCTGCTTGGTCTTGCCAATGTACCATGCCTCAGGGCATCCTTGCCTGCAGTGTATGAGATAGACAACGTTGGTCGAATCACATGAGTACCTGTCGCACACATGTTGGGTGATGTCCCCATGTGTAAATGTGGTATCCATGTCGACACTCTGAACTATATTAATGAACCTAAACCTGCAACTCATTCTAACAGATGAAAGACTTAACAACAATTTAGATTTGTTCAAAATATTGTTTCAGTTGCATGACACTGTGATCTTTTGCGATAAATTCTGTGTCATATGATCCTGCTCCATGGTTACCTGATGAAGGAGCAGCACTCCGAAAGCTGGTGCTTCCAAATAAACCTGTTGGACTATAACCTGATATGTCTGATTTTCAACTTTGTCCACCGCAGTCCTACACCGGAACCTCCATGTCTTGAGAAAATAGTCAAGGCTACTTTCTTGCTCATACACACACCCTCCTCCTCCTCCCTACACTCCCAATATGAGAGGCAGGTTGAGAAAAGAGGAATGCCCAGGAAAAACAACCCACTTCAATCCCCCACTTTAATGTGAATTCTACAAAGGCCAGTTCCGAGTATGCCTCACCAGAAATGAGTCAAGACTGTGGTGCTGGAAAAGCACAGCCAGTCAGGCAGCATCCAAGGAGCAGGAGAATCGATGTTTCGGACATAAACCCTTCATCAGAAATGAGGCTTGTGGGGCGGGGGGCTGAGAGATAAATGGGAGTGGGGTGGGGCTGGGGAGAAAGGTAGCTGGGAATGTGATAGACAGATGAACGTGGGGAGAAGGTGATAGATCGGAGAGGAGGTTGGAGTGGATAGATGGGAAAGGCAATGGAGAGGCCAAGAGGGTGGTGCTGAGTTGCAAGCTTGGGACTAGGATAAGGTGGGGGGAGAGGTAATGAGGAAACTTGTGAAATTCACATTAATCCTGTGGGGTTGCAGGGTCTCAAGGAAGAAGATGAGGCATTCTTCCTCCAGGGATCAGGTGGTATGGGTTTTTGGCAACAGAAGTGGTCCAGGACTTGCATGTCCTTGGTGGAGTGGGATGGGGGGAGTTGAAGTGTTCAGCCATGCGATGGTGGGGTTGGGTGGTGCAGGTGTCCCAGAGATGTTCTTTGAAACAATCTGCAAGTTGGTGCCCTGTCTCCCCGACATAGAGGAAACCACATCGGGTGCAAAGGATATGGTAGATGAGATGTACAGGTAAATTTCTGCCAGTTGTGGAAGGATGCTTTAGGGCCATGGACAGAGGTGAGGGGGGAGGTGTGGACACACATTTTGCACTTCCTGCGGGGGCAGGGGAAGGTACCAGGAGTGGGGTCAGGGGTGTGGATCTGACAAGGGAGTCGTGGAGGAAATGGTCTCTCCGGAATGCTGATAGGGGTGGGGAAGGAAGTATATCCCTAGGGGTGGGGTCTGTTTGTAGATGGCAGAGGATGATGCGATGTATATGGAGGTTGTGGGTGGAAGGTGAGGACCGGGGCGGGGGTGTGTGGGAGGTTCTGTCCTCCCACCCCTCCCCACCCCTATCAGTGTTCCGGAGAGACCAATCTCTCCGGAACTCCCTTGTCAGATCCACGTCCACCACCTGCCCTCAGCCCACTCCTGGCACTTTCCCTTGCCACTGCAGAAACTGCAAAACCTGTGACCACACCTCCCTCCTCACTTCCGTCTAAGGCCCCAAAGGATCCTTCCACATCCAAAAGAAATTTACCTGTACTTCCACACACCTCATCTACTATATCCGTTGCACCCGATGTAGTCTCCTCTACATCGGGGAGATAGGATGCCAACTTGCAGATTGTTTCAGTGAATCTGGGACACCTGCACTAACCAACCCCACCACCACAGTGGCTGAACACTTCAACTCCCCCCATCCCACTCCACCAAGGACATGCAGGTCCTGGGCCTCTTCTATCACCAAACCCTAACCACCCGACACCTGGAGGAAGAAAGCCTCATTTTCCGCCTTGGGACCCTGCAGCCCCACGGGATTAATGTGGATTAATAAGCCCCACCCCTTCCCATTTATCTCTCAGCCTCCCCAGCCCACAAGCCTCATTCTTGATGAAGGGTTTATGCCCGAAACGTCGATTCTCCTGCCCCTCGGATGCTGCCTGACCTGCTGTGCTTTTCCAGCATCACATTCTTGACTCTGATCTCCAGCATCTGCAGTCCTCACTTTCTTCCACCAGATACGAACCAAGGTCAATATTATTAAACTTAATTCCTGAGTTTGGCCTGTTCTCCACCACATTCCTGTTAAGGACTTTGGACCTCATTTCTCTGTCCAGCTCAGCTTCTTAACTGATAAGGTAAATAAATGTTTTATTAGTTAACCCTATGTTTTTCATTTTTAAAGGTAGTTTTTGTAAACCTTAACTTTCTGAAATTTGCTCATGTCCCCCACCCCACCAAGTTAGAGAGAAATTGTAAAGTGGGTCCAGCATCTGAAAAGCTTGGGCAACCCTGTTCTGGAGGGCTATGAATAGGTAAAGAATAATCGCATATCATAAAGTCCCGTGCCTGATTTTCAAAAGTTATTTATTCATGGGTTATGTATATTGCTGGCAATATTCAGTCCAACCTGCTCTTGAGAAAGTGGTGGTGAAAGTTCATCTTCTTGAACTACTGCAGTCTGAATTATCAAGGTATTTCCACAGCGATTGGATAGGGTGTTCCAGGATTTTATCCAGCAACACCTGAGGAACAGTGATACAACTGATGCCAGTTAGTATGTAGCTTGGAGGAGAAGGATGCTCCAAGCTAAGGATGTGCCGTGTCACATGGTTGCCAGCTCTGAGCTTCTAAATCTGCTCTGAGTGTATCCCACACAGCACAAATGAAGGATGTTCTCAGTGTGAAGCTAGGACTTCATTCTCACACGTGGTTCACTCTAAACAATACTGTCATGGACTGTGGCATCTCTATTTTATAAACCCTCAATGTTTATGGTTTGGGTTTATCCAACTAATTCCAAGTTACAAACGATTTCAGTTATGCATTTTTGCCCAGCAGTGACTAGAATTAAAGTGGTCAAGTTCATGATAATGCTACTGAGGAGAAGAAACATTTATCCATCCACCTGGGCTGAACTGAATTCAGATCCAAAGAGGACCACATTTTAATAAACCACGATGGCATCCAGTTCACAGATGCCTATTGACCTAAATCTATGACGTCGCACTTCCTTGCGGAACAATACTCAGAAGAGTTGGTGCAGTTGACTAGAGACCAGTCTTCACCTCAAGGATCTAAGCTTTAACCTGTCTCAGATATGAAGAGTCAAAATTTTCCAAGGTGCTTGACACAGAAAACAAGATTGGTTAGTCTATATTGGCACTATGAGCACTAAATGTTCCCATAGTTTACATTGGTAATTAAAATTTTAATTAAATCCTTGAGATTATTCTAGTCAGTCGAACCAATCAGGATATCAGGCAATTGTCACTCATTTATTTTTATTTTTACTTTAACAGGGTTTCAGAAAGAAAACATCATAAATTTCATGTTTCTATTTGAATCAATCTAAGGCATTCACTGCTGCTATTGCACTAAATTCATTGTCATTTTACTTGTATCTAGAACCATACCATACAGGAAGTCACATAGTCCATAAAGTGACAGTTTTTTGAAAGAGCTAATCACTAAATTGCACTACCTCTATTGTTTGCCCAAAGCTCTGCAGTTTTTTTTCTCATTCAGGTATATATCCAATTTCCATTTTAAAGTATGGAGTTGCTTCCACCACATTTCAAACATAGCTTTCCAGATTATAACAATACATATAGATTAATGTAAATTGAAACAAAATGTTTAAAGGCACAGGTATAGAAATAATGATCAAAACTTTTAAGCATGATTGTACTGTACTTTTAAGCATGATTGTACTGTTTAAAACATGATTATGATTATGATGCTAACTATATTTTGCATCACAGGATCCAATGGGATTCCAAACTTGGAGTTAAATGAAAAGTAGAATGTGAGGACTGCAGATGCTGGAGATCAGAGTCGAGAGTGCGGTACTGGAAAAGCTCAGCAGGTCAGGCAGCATCCGAGGAACAAGAGAATTGATGTTTCGGGCATAATCCCTCCATTAGGATTCTTCTGTGCAGATTCCCAACTTACAAGCTTCACAATGCTTTTTCTCATGTGGTCCCTGTACTTTGACATTACTTTCACACCAGGTTGTGCGTTTTCCAATGCTTTCATGATAACATCGTTGCTGGATCTTTGCTATTAAGCGATTCAGAACTTGCTTGATATTTTCTTCATCAAAAACGGGTTCTACAAAGTTAGCTTCGACAGCATGATTTTGTCGGCACTGCTGTTTGCAGAATCGAACCCTCACTTCTCCTTCCCCATTCTGCAGTCTCATGCTGAAAATAATCAGTGCCTTTGCAGAGGCCCATTTATTGGGGCAGGTTGAGCAGTGAAATCTGAAAAATTAAGAAATAAATCATCAGTGATTCGCTACAAAAATAAAGTAATTGACACAAGGTTCTCACTCCTTTATAAAATCAGAATGTGCCTAGCTCTCAACCAGGGATGTAGCAAAGAAATGTAACAATAGTAATAAACTTGAAGCAATACCATTGAATACATATTCCTCTGTTTACTGCATATTAGCAAAACTAAACATTGACATGTCTGAGAAACCTTTAGTAGATGCTTAATTATGCTAAGGTGTAGTTTCACTGTATGTCAGTCAGAATTTTTCACCCAAGTAACCATTCCCTAAAGCGTGATTGTCAATCGACTATTCCATCCGCTCCTGCATACTTTCCACTATAGACTTAGGTTATGAAAAACATCAACCCATCTGATTCCATCATTTTGGAAATGCATCTCGCTGCCTCCCCATTTAGCTACTCAATAGATCTCAGCTACCGTGCATCCTCTATTAGCTGTAAATACTGTGACATAGCCTAAGTCCATGATAATGTGCTTGTAAGCATGACTTTCTTCTTACATCATAAATGAAGTCTGTAAACGTGCAAAGGGACGTCATAGAATCATAGAGTCATAGAGATGTACAGCACGGAAACAGACCCTTCAGTCCAACCTGTCTATGCCGACCAGATATCCCAACCCAATCTAGTCCCACCTGCCAGCACCCGGCCCATATCCCTCCAAACCCTTCCTATTCATATACCCATCCAAATGCCTCTGAAATGTTGCAATTGTACCAGCCTCCATCACTTCCTCTGGCAGCTCATTCTATACACATACCACCCTCTGTGTGAAAAAGTTGCCCCATAGATGTCTTTTATATCTTTCACCTCTCACCTAAACCTATGCCCTCTAGTTCTGGGCTCCCCGACCCCAGAGAAAAGACTTTGTCTATTTACCCTATCCATGCCCCTCATAATTTTGTAAACCTCTATAAGGTCACTCCTCAGCCTCCGACGCTCCAGGGAAAACAGCTCCAGCCTGTTCAGCCTCTCCCTATAGCTCAAATCAAATAAAAATCTCTGTGATATTCTGTATTTTTTCCATCTAGGTCCATCCTCTTTATGACTGAATATAGTTCCTGACGAAGGTTATTCATACTGCACTCCTTCCAAGTCCAAGCAAAGAAACAAATAAGGTGAGTAGCTGCTCATTCTCAAGATTTGTGGGATGACAGTGGCTCTGTACTTGTTTGTAGAGGTTCTTGCAACTGTTCATGCCATGGTATTATTGCTAGATTATTGATCCAGAAACTCAGCTAAAGTTCCAGGGACCCAGTTTTAAATCCAGCCATGGCAGATGCTGGAATTTGAATTCAATAAATTTTGGAATCAGGAATTCAATGATGATCACGAAACCACTGTCAATTATCAGAAAAACCACAATTAACTGATGTCCTTCAGAGAAGGAAATCGTCAATCTTCACCTGGTCTGGCCTACATGTGACTCCAGATCCACAGCAATATGATTGACTCAATTGCCTTGAAATGGCCCACCAAACCACTCAGTCATATCAGTTGCTACAAAGTCTCATCAACGGTAACTAGGAACAGGCAAGGAACGGGCAATAAATGCTGGTAAGCCAGTCACACCTATATCCATCTATTCTATTTGAGTAAACTTTGCCAAACTTTGCTCCTGGTTCAGCATTTGACATTTGTCATATGTTCCTCATCTATTGCATGTTTGCACTACTTATATGTTAACATGACATTCCTGTCATGTACTGCCCGTAGACCATAAAATTATGCAGATTGTGTAAGTCTAACAGAATGCTATTGAGTTAATTCTTCAATGTAACAAATTTGGCATTGTACTCGTACTCTATTCGCTTATTTTAATGAGGCCAGCATTAAATTTGGCCAAATCTCACAGTGTCTAAGATGTGCCTTTTAACTAAAATGGCAGCAGCTATTTCTTCTGCAAACTTCTGATAATGTATCTTCCACTACAAACTTGGCAACTGAAATAGGAATTTTGTTTTCAAAAGCTCAATGACGAATGAATTTCTAATACACCCTCTTTTTTCATATTTCAGACCCATTCAAAAGCATCCTATCGTTCTTCTCTGAATGGCCTCCAATTTTTGAGGGTGTTCTTTGAACATTGATGTCTAGATTGAGCATAATACTTAAGGCAGTGATAGAGTCATAGAGATGGAAACAGACCCTTCAGTCTAACCTGTCCATGCCGACCAGATATCCCAACCCAATCTAGTCCCTGCCAGCACCCCGCCCATATCCCTACAAACCCTTCCTATTCATATACCCATCCAAATGACTCTTAAATGTTGCAATTGTACCAGCCTGCATCACTTCCTCGGGCAGCTCATTCCATACACGTACCACTCTCTGTGTGAAAACGTTGCCCCTTAGGTCTCTCTTTTATCTTTCCCCTCTCACCCTAAACCTATGCCCTCTAGTTCTGGACTCCCGACCCCAGGGAAAAAACTTTGCCTATTCACCCTATCCATGCCCCTCATAATTTTGTAAACCTCTATAAGGTCACCCCTCAGCCTCAGACACTCCAGGGAAAACAGCCCCAGCCTGTTCAGTCTCTCCCTATAGCTCAAATCCTCCAATCCTTGCAACATCCTTGTAAATCTTTTCTGAACCCTTTCAAGTTTCACGACATCTTTCCGATAGGAAGGAGACCAGAATTGCACGCAATATTCCAACAGTGACCTAACCAATGTCCTGTACAGCCACAACATGACCTCCCAACTCCTGGACTCAATACTCTGACCAAAAAAGGAAAGCATACCGAACGCCTTCTTCACTATCCTATCTACCTGCAACTCCACTTTCAAGGAGCTATGAACCCGCACTCCAAGGTCTCTCAGAAGCGTGAAGCAGTGCGAACAGCTCCTGAAGGTCTTCAAGGAAAAGGAAGGGGAGCCGCTGTTTTCCATCTTGTCGGCGACCCCATTGTGTGTGCTTCCTGCACAGAGGAACCGGGTTGTTACAATCCATATGTACAACCCTTATGTTCCAGCGGCTGATGTCCTGACCTTCCTGGGAAGGTACGTCCAAGTTGAGGGAGAAGCCACTGATGTGATCGACCCCTTTGGGATCTGGACCAGTAAGAGGCAGGTCAAGGTAACTCTGAGGGCCGATGACAGTGGGAACATCCTCCACCCACCCTCGAGCTTCGCAATCGGAGGGAGCAGAGGCTACCTGACATATGCAGGGCAGCCAAAAGTGTGCCGAACCTGCGGGAAGTCGGGACACGTGGCAGCGGATTGCAAAGTGACCATCTGCAGGAACTGCAAACAGGAGGGTCACTTGACTAAGGACTGTTGGGAAGAAAAGAGCTGCAACCTGTGCGGGGAGGCGGGCCACATGTACAAGGCCTGCCCAAGACGAGGAGCCGCCACCTACGCACAGATGGCCGGAGGTGGCAACACGAGCCGCGGACCGACAAAGTCCAGCGAGGTACCACAAATCAGCAAAGGAACGGTGCCTGGAGGCACCCAGAAGGAAGGGAAGGTTGTAGAGGAGCAGGCGGCAGACAGCGGGGAGATGTAGCAGCCGACCCAAGCTTCTGCAAGACAGACGGAGGAAATGGAAGAGGAGGGATCAAAGGAGGCAGAGCAGTGGATTATCGTTAAAAACAGGAAAAGGAAACCTCTCGAGGGCCCCAAAGCCACCAAGCAAAGGGGGAAGAGACACCTCCAAGAGGAGGATACAGGCAGCTCCTCCAAGGGTGAGGACGGGCGCAAGAAGGGTCGCCTCCGGAGGAAGAGGCAGAGCGCCGTGGGGAGAAAGGAGGGCAGCACCGCCCAAGAAGGAAAAGACGATCCCTCTGAGGGGGTGGGTGAAGGCCTCCCCCTACCCGGAGAGAACCAAGGGGTACCCACCGGCCCACAGCTCCAGGGAACTGGGAGCAGCGTCCCAGTGACAGCCCTGCTGTCAGATGGAGAACGGGGCGATGCGGACCCTGGGTCTGACACGATGACACCAGAGCGGGGAAATGACTCCAGCGTGGAGCTGGACAACTACCTCAGCCCTGGGAAGGTCCAGCAGTTTGCTGTCACCACGGGGATGCACGCAGCTACCTCACTGGAGCAAGACCAGAAGAAAATGGACACTGGTAACCCCGTAAACTGGTAAAATGGGGTTTAAAATTGCCAGCATAAATGTGCGTAGCATTAAAGCGGCTATGCGATGTGTTTCAACGCTGGCCTTCCTGGCCAACGTCAAAGCCGATGTCCTGCAGGAGTGTGGGATACCGCACCTCAGCAGTTACAGGAGATGGTCGAGCTTGTGGGCCCACGGGCCATCAGTGTGGTCGGGGGGCAACGATAACCGCGCCTCCGGCCTGGGTATCCTGTTGCGGGGAGGCAACTTCACCATCTCCGAGGTTAAGGAGGTGGTGGGCGGGCGCCTCCTCGTCGTGGACGTCAAATACAGAAACGCTCCCGTAAGACTAATCAACGTGTACGCCCCAGTGGGTAAGAGTGAACGGTTGGCCGTCCTGCAACAGCTTCAACTGCTGCTGGCTACGTCCAGGCCGGTCATTCTGGCCGGAGACTTCAACTGCATCATTGATGCAGATGGACGATCCGGCGGGGGGGACAGTAAACCGGACGCTACGTTCAGGGCCCTGATGGAAACGGTCAAAGACGCCAAGCTGCACGACGTCTTCAGCACCCCTGCAGATGGAGCGCAGCGTAGATGCACCTGGTCATGGGCAGACGGGTCTATCCGCTCAAGGATAGATTACCTGTTTGTGTCCCGAACGCTCTCGGTCAGATCCACCGACGTCAAGCCGGTGTTCTTCTCTGACCACTGCCTCCTGCTGGCCGACTGTCACCTACAGGACGAACAGCGGGCGGGCAAGGGAATGTGGAAACTGAACACTAAGCTGTTGACCCCGGGAAACATCGAAGAGCTCGAGAGGGATTACGCAGGTTGGAGAACCGTGAAGCCCCTCTTTGAGTCTCCAGCGGACTGGTGGGAAACGGTAAAAGGGAACATCAAGAGGTTCTTTATCCTCAAAGGTGTCCAGGAGGCGAGAGAGAGGCGGGGAAAACTGTCCCAGCTCCAGGAAAGTATGCAGAACCTGCTCCTGCTGCAGACGATGGGGGTCGATGTCACGGAGGACCTCAAGGAGGTGAAGGGCCAGCAAGCCTCGCTCTTTGCCTCGGAGGCCTCCAGGATAATCTTCCGGTCCAGGGTCCGCTCGGTGGAGCAGGACGAGACGTGCTCACGTTTCTTCTTCCAGAAGGTGCACAAAGAGAGCTCCAGGATCAGCAGCCTGAAGGAAGAAGATGGCTCGGTAACGTCATCTCAGGCTGACGTCATGAGGATCAGCAAATCCTTCTACGCCAGCCTGTATGACTCGAAGCCAACCGACAGCGCGGCCTCCCAGTCGTTCCTGTCCTCTATCACGGAGGTCCTAGATGACGGAACACGAGAGAGGCTGGACCAGCCGCTATCTCTGGATGAACTGACCAAGGCCCTCGAGTCCTTCGAAAAGAATAAAACTCCCGGAAGCGACAGCTTACCGGTCGAGGTTTATTCCGCTCTTTGGGACTTGATCGGCCAGGACCTGCTGGAGGTGTATGTCAGTATGCTTCGGGCAGGTACCATAAGTGAATCCATGAGGAAAGGCATCATCACCCTCGTCTACAAGCGGAAGGGGGAGAGGGAGGAAATTAGAAATTGGAGACCGATCTCACTGTTAAATGCAGACTACAAAATCTTGTCAAAGGTCATCGCCAACCGGGTCAGGTCTGCTCTGGGATCGGTGATCCACCCGGACCAAACCTGTGCTGTACCGGGCAGGAAGATCTCTGAGAGTCTCGCACTCCTCAGGGATACGATCGCCTACGTGCAGGACAGGGGGGTGGACACCTGCCTCATCAGCCTGGACCAGGAGAAAGCCTTTGACAGGATATCGCATACATATATGAGGGATGTCCTCTCCAAAATGGGCTTTGGGGAGGGAATCGGAAATTGGATCAGACTGCTCTACACCAACATTGTCAGTGCAGTCTCAATCAATGGGTGGGAATCAGATAGCTTCCCTGTAAGATCTGGAGTCAGGCAGGGATGCCCTCTCTCTCCTGCCTTGTTTGTGTGTTGCATAGAGCCATTTGCCGAATCCATCAGGAAGGATGCGAGCCTGAGAGGGGTGACTATTCCTGGCAGCGGGGGCCTGCAGGTTAAGGCCTCCCTGTACATGGATGACGTCGCTGTTTTCTGCTCGGATCCGCTGTCCGTGCACAGACTCGTGTGCATCTGTGACCAGTTCGAACGGGCCTCGGGGGCCAAGGTAAACCGAGGCAAGAGCGAGGCCATGCTCTTCGGGAACTGGGCCGACCAATCCTCTATCCCCTTCACCGTCAGGACTGACCACCTGAAGGTGCTGGGTATTTGGTTCGGGGGGGCTGGGGCGTGCGCCAAGACCTGGGAGGAGCGGATCAGGAAGATGAGACAGAAACTAGGCAGATGGGGACAACGGGCGCTCTCCATCGCGGGAAAAAACCTGGTCATCAGGTGTGAGGTACTCTCAGTATTGCTATATGTAGCACAGGTCTGGCCTATCCCCAGGACCTGTGCCGCCGCAGTCACCCGGGCCATCTTCCAATTCATTTGGAGATCAAAGATGGACCGGGTCCGAAGAGACTCTATGTACAAAGACCGGTGCAATGGGGGAAAAAACATGCCCAATGCCACCCTCACCCTGATGGCCACCTTTGTGTGTGGCTGCATCAAGCTGTGCGTGGATCCCCGGTACGCAAACACCAAGTGTCACTACGTACTGAGGTTCTACCTGTCCCCGGTGTTGCGAAGGATGGGCCTGGCCTCACTGCCGCGGAACGCTCCGAGTAGTTGGACCGTTCCGTATCACCTGTCCTTCGTGGAGAAATTTATGAGGAAAAACACCTTTGACCACAAGTCCATCAGGAAGTGGTCAGCACGTAGCGTCCTTGAGACCCTTCGGGAAAAGGAGAGGGCGGATCCTGTCGAGCGGTTCCCTGAGCAGACTGTCAAAGCCATTTGGCAGAATGCCTCATCGCCAGAACTTTCCAACAAGCACCAAGACGTGGCTTGGCTGGTGGTGAGAAGGGCTCTGCCTGTGAGATCCTTCATGCACGCCCGGACTCTCTGCCGCATCGCACGCTGCCCTCGAAGTGGCTGCGGGGGGGACGAGACTGTCACACACCTCCTTCTGGAATGTGCCTATGCAGAGGAAGTCTGGAGAGGAATGCAGTGGTGCTTGTCGAGGTTCGTCCCGAGCAGCGCCGTGACGCGGGACTCCGTGCTCTACGGCCTGTTCCCCGGGACTCACACCGAGACCAACATTAACTGCGCCTGGAGGATCATCAACTCGGCGAAGGACGCTCTCTGGGCGGTCCGAAACCTGTTGATCTTCCAGCTGTAGGAGTTGACCCCGACCGAGTGTTGCAGACTGGCACATTCCAAGGTCCAAGACTACGTGCTGAGGGACGCGCTGAAGCTTGGGGCAGCTGCCGCCAAGGCGCGGTGGGGAAAGACCACCGTGTAAGATCGGCCTGCCTAAAGAAGAACAGGGGGCCCATGTGGACGTTTTTTTTGGCTCTGCTGATGCCTCAGCCAAATATATGTATATGTACAAGATTGAAAAATGCACAGGATTGTAAATGACAAGGATAAATTCGAATCTGTGTTTGTAAATATGGACATATGTATGGCATGATCAAATGTACAGACCATCAAATCATTTTATGAATAAAGTTATTTTTGAAATAAAAAAAAGTCTCTTTGTTCAGTAACACTCCCTAGGACCTTACCATTTAGTGTATAAGTCCTGCTAAGATTTGCTTTCCCAAAATGCAGCTCCTCGCAGTTATCTGAATGAAACTCCATCTGCCACTTCTCAGCCCGTTGGCCCATCTGATCAAGATCCTTTATGAACAAACATTATTTTATCATAATTTCCTTTATTTTCTTCTTATTGCTGATGCTGTGATAACTTCCTCTAGCTATTTTGGTTTTATGTGTTTGCATTCTATTTGCTTTGTTAATTAATTCTCTGCTGTTGTAAATGTTGCCTATCAATCAGCTTTATCTAAACTACTTGAAAAACATTCACAGGACTTGTGCACTGCCCATTTTTATTCCTGTAAGCAACATTTTAAGCATGTGTATTTTAAACGTAATATGGCATTATTACACCAAGTAGATCCTTTGTCTAAATCATTTTGTATTTCCCTGAGGTGTCTTGGAATCAACCTTAATTCATTTGGATTTACAAATTCAACACAAGTTAAAGCAATACATAGGCTAAGTGACTAATTCTGTGAGGGAGGGGATTGTACAACCCACCTTGTAAAGCCCTTTAAAGGGAAACAACATTACACACATCACGCAACATGAAGGACAGAGACACCTGTATGTCCCTAATCCCTAGCCATCCTAATCCATCCCCCTCAGCCATTAGTGAGCCAGGAGGGGGATTCTGACAACTGTGTGGAGGTGGCTGGTGGAGCCCAGAGCAGGACTCTGGTGGCTATTGAAGGCAGTGGGAAGTTGGATTCCCTGGAAGTTATCTTCTTAAATTTTTTTAAAAGTTTATTCAAAATAGCATTGATGCACGGCAACAGTTTAAACTTTTCACTGTATTCTATCTGAAATACATGTGACAATAAATGATCCAATTGTTAACTTGGAAAATGTCTGACTCTGATGAGCAGTAAAAAGCTGAAGTTATGAAAGGATTCCTTGCTAGCTAAGTAGTTAAGACTCAAGATGAAGAATCTCAAGTACATACCCAATGAAACCACTCCATAACTGGAGTTTTGAAAGGATACATTTGAACAAATGGAAACCCCAAATTTGGTAAAAATTACTGTCCTAAGTTGTTAAATATACATTTTCCTGTTATAAACTTCTGTAACATGTTATCCAGAGTCTTACTTCTAGTTCATTGGTTAATCCTTGTCACCTCCAAACGGACCCCACCACCAGGGACATATTTCCCTCCCCTCCCCTATCAGCGTTCCGAAAAGACCACTTCCTCCGTGACTCCCTTGTTAGGTCCACACCCCCCACCAACCCAACCTCCACTCCCGGCACCTTCCCCTGCAACCTCAAGAAATGCAAAACTTGCGCCCACACCTCCCTCCTTACTTCCCTCCAAGGCCCGAAGGAATCATTCCATATCCGCCACAAATTCACCTGCACCTCCACACACATCATTTACTGCATCCACTGCACCCAATGTAGCCTCCTCTATATTGGGGAGACAGGCCGCCTACTTGCGGAACGTTTCAGAGAACTCCTCTGGGACACCCGGACCAACCAACCCAACCACCCCGTGGCTCAACACTTCAACTCCCCCTCCCACTCCACTGCCATGTCTGCCTAAGCCACAACAGAAACTACCCAAAGTACCTCAGCCTTGACCAAACAGGCTAACTAAGAGAACGCGAAAGTGAGGACTGCAGATGCTGGAGATCAGAGTCTAGACTAGAGTGGTGCTGGAAAAGCTCAGCAGGTCAGGCAGCATCCGAGGAGCAGGAAAATCGACGTTTCGGGCAAAAGCCCTTGATCAGGAAGGTCTTTTGTCTGAAACGTCGATTTTACTGCTCCTTGGATACTGTCTGATGTGCTGTGCTTTTCCAGCACCACTCTAATCTAGCTAACTAAGACACTGGGCAGCAAACAGAAAATGACTCAAGCCACTTCCAGACTGGGGAATACACTTCCCAACAGAGCCTGACAATAAACTTCCCAGCCTTCGGTAAGCACAACTACTCCTGAAGCCCTAAGGATAGCCTCGCTCCTCACACATACTGGAACTCCACAGAGGGTGCTCAGACTGAAAGGCACCAAGGTACCTCGCTTGCGGACTAACCACAATGGAAACCCATTGATGCCAGGATGAGAGACATTAGCACCTACTCTCACAGAGGATCAGAATCTCCTAACTCAATCACAGACTGATTGTTGCCAACAGATGGCTGATTGTCCTCCCATTGATTGTGTTTTACTCCTGACTGTACTGAAATTCACACTACATTACTGTACCCCTATAAAAACTTCCTGTGCCTACTGCTTGAGGAGGAGAACACTTGGTTTACCTGTACAGACTGTCAGTTCTGTGTCAGCTTCGTCAATTCCTCTTCCAGCGATATCGCTTGCAATAAACAGTTTGTCAATTTCACCTGATCCGCGCCTGTGTGGTCTCTGTTCAAATGAGTAATTTCTCCGACACCCACAATAGGGAATTCACTTCAATAATTCTACTCTTTCCTTAGAGAATACTGATTTCTGTTTTCATACCTCAATTACACCAGGTCAGATAAACAGATTCTGACCTTGTTTTCAGTTATGCATACTTCATACCTTGCAAACGAAGATGTCTTATAGAAATTCCATCCTGTGGGTGATCTCGATGGTAGTAAGTTGTCATCTTTTATAATATTCCAGTGATCGGAATATTCCAAATCCGATACTTTATTGTTAAACAATCGAACCCAGTTGACGTTCATTTTCTTTTGGCTAAAATCTCACTGACACTATAAAAACAAAATCTCTAAGAAGCTGTCTCCAATTCTCAGTCAATTTTCAGTCTCACCTGTTGGCTTGCATCTCCTTCCTTAGTAAAACTGCCCTTGCATTGGGAACCACAGTAATAAATAAGCTCACACTTCCTCAACTTGGTCTGATACTATTGAATAACGTCAACAGACTGACCAAATTAGATATTTAGGGATTCAAATCTTTGTGAAGTCATCAAAACAAACCACACCTTCAGGCAGCTAGCATGGATAAACAAGTAAAGTTTCATCTGTTAGCTGTACATGTTAAAAGGAAACAAAAGTAAAATCAGTCACCTTATTCGGAAATGCATATGACAGGAATGGCCAGCAAAGTGACCTGCATCACTTTTGTACTTTTTGTAATTGCATATACATGATTTTCACTGCATAGTTTAAAAATTCTAATCAAATGCCTGTTTGTCTTGTCACTTTTTATGATGTAAGTGTTTTTGGTGGAAACAGACTGAAAATATGTTGTGTGGCTAGCCCACCATCTTCCTATCCCTGATCCACTACCAGTGCATAGCCGACAGACACCAAAATAAGCAGCCCAACACATTTTCAAAAAAAAATACCGAAAAGTTGAGTTTGTTAATATACCAGTTGATTGAAATATGCTGCCCACTCCATAATACGTTGGCCTTGGCCCTGGCCCATGGGCATGAGTTAGAAGGCAGTTTTATAAAATACTTATTTGAAATGCCAGCAAGAAAGTAGACCACATTAACTGGGGATTGCCCTGGTGCAAACAGGGGACAGCTCCCCATAAGATGATATCCCCATTTTGTTCATTCCTCTCTGCCCCCTCCCTCCCTTCCTATTCCCAGGCTTCCTACTTACTAGCTGCCCAAAACCCCAGGATTACCTGGATCCAGATGTCATAGCTGTCTTCATTCTGGAGATTACTTCCAACATTCAGTTTTGGCACTGCCAGATCTCCTGGAGACCAATTGGTTGATAACCCTCGAGTTGGGGCCGGTGGGGAAGGTCTTCCGTCTACAGAGAGGTGAAAGTCCAGTCCTCACTTCCATAAGGCTGCCAGCACTGCATCATAGCTGTGGGGTAGACTTGTTGGATGTTGGTCAGTGCAGCATCGCCTTTACAGTTGAGGTGGAGTGAGTGGTGAAAATTATCCCTCATCCCACATCCTGCACAACAAAGCAAACCAGCCTGAATACAGAAACTAGGAGCAGACCATTTGGCCCTTTGAGCTTGATCTGCCATTCAATATGCCAAATTCCCACTTTCTCCCCATACCCTGGCATGGAGGCGATAGGCTAAATAGCCTCCTGTGCCGTAAACATTGAGTATCTGGACAGAATGCAGAATTTCTGGAATGCAGAAAATTTCAGAAATATGTGCAAAAAACAAATCCATTTTAAAAAAATTATTGAATGACGTATACAATTGGTCCTTTTCTTTACCTATAAATGTTGCATTTTTGTACAACATTGCCCTTTTATCACAGACTATTAATATCCCAACTCTGTTCTCCTCGCTCGTGCACTAACAGATGAGGAAATAGAAAGTGAAACTGAATAAAATGGAAGCAAGCTGCTGTTGTAACTCAGATTTAGGTAAACAGAAATGAAAGGCCATCAAGCAAGCACAGGGGTCACAGAGTGGCAGGCAGAGGAATAGGACTTTGATAAATATATAGAGGGGAGGTTGAGATGTATCAGAGACCTTTGTGCAGCAACAAGTACTGCTACTTCACCTTCTTCTAAAGGGTCAGAAATAAAACCTAAGGAAGGTGGTACTCTGGATGATCAGGACGTTGGGCCCATCACGGAAACAAATGACAAACTAACAGATCCAGGCCTTAATGTCCTCTTCGTGTAAATGTGAAATGAGTACTTAATCATCTTTGCCATATTTAAATGTGACAGCTGTAAGAAGACAAGAAAATCTTGTGACTGACAGTCTGCAATCATGATAGTGAGTTTTAGAAGAGTCCTTGGTCAGGATCAACTCAGACGGCTAAAAACTAGGTTACTTTACCTTTCATTAAATATTCACAAAATATTAATAGGATAAGGCTTGGTATGAGATAAACATAGAATTGTCTCTCTAACATTGACTGTAATGTCATTTCTTGAATCACAAATGATGTGGATCAACTATATACAAATTAAGCATTAAACTTTTACTTTACAAAGAGGGGGCAGAAACATTGACCAAAAGATCTGAAGATCTAATGTAATATCGACCGTAATAATCTATAAATACTTTATATTTGGCCTGAACTAAAGAAGAGTTTACAAAGTTATTTATTGTTTAGCCATCTCATAAAACTCTCAAGGTTTTACTTGTTTTGATTAAACACTGTAAATACAAAGAGCATGAACCAACGTGTCCACAATTTCAGCAAAGAAGTCAACAGTGAGTCTGAAGTCCTTTCCAATTTTGCCAGCAATGTGTTTAAAAAGATTCAATTTCCTACCACTACACAAAATGTTAAACTATTTTCCCTTCTACCAGACACAGGAGGCACCTACATCACTGGAAATCCCTTCTGTAAAATCAACAGTTGGGAATACAGATAAACAATGTGATATTCTGGAAAGTTTTAATACAATCCATGTTTCACATATTGAAATCAAATTAAAGTAAAATTGGGCAGAGTGCTAAAATGCAACTGGCTGATCACGTTAGGGTTATTCCCAATTTTATTGAGTTTTGCTATGATGGTGTTAATTAAATTCTTATAATCTTTCAGGATTGCTTAGGAGAGAGTCACAAAAGTGAAATTAGAATAAGTCTACAGTCATGTGATTTCTTGGAAATGACATAAGACAAGTGAAACCTATCATGTTGTTGATAAACTCCGCCTCAGTGAATTGCATACCTAAAAGTCGACAACTCTTTGCCACAATAAAATACTTAACTGTTTTCTAGTGAAAAGAATTTGATTTCTGATCAAGCTGTTTCATTGCAGGGGAGAAACGTATTGTCAAAAAGGTAAAGGCTTCTGTTATTCAATGGAATTGTATTTATTTGATTATGTGTGATCCTTACTTCAATTCCTCTATCTTAGCTTAAACAGAAAGGCTTACCTCAGTCTATTTAGGGGTGCGGTTTCATTGCATCGAATGTCTACAGATTCCTGGGGTGTGCATGCCAGCTGACCTGCAAGAACTGATATTTGCAGAGCCCAGTTCTGGAATGTGTTGCTCCAGGAGCACATGCAGCTCCTTTCATCTCAAATGCAGTCCTCAACCTTTTTCAGTGAGATTACCTTATAATGAGAAGGCTAAAAAAATTAAATCAAGTCTAATAAGAACTATGTCTTTTACTGTGGACAAACATTCTGTTGCACTTAATGGTTTCAAATAATTACTTTAGTGAAAAATATGGTTATATTGTAAGTAAACCTATTTGAGTGGTATGGCAATACTATAGTTATAGATAATGTCTTTGGTTTGAGGAGCAGGGTTTAAACTTCTGACAATTATAATTTATAACAAAGCTGTGAAAATAAATTTTTCTATGCGCCTGTGCAGCTTTTTATTACTAATTGCATAGCTGTGAAAATTGTAATTCTATGTATTTTAAGTTACAGTTTGTTTTAAAGATGACTTTCTGACAAAAATAATAGGAATAAAATTCCACATATTACAAAACATACTAGTAAAAAACACAGAAAAAATGAACACTGAATGGCCTGGGCAGAGTAGATGTTGGGAAGATGTTTTCATTGGTAAGACAGACTAGGACCGAGGGCATAGACTTAGAGTAAAGATCTTTTATAAAAGATATAAAGAGGAACTTCTTCAGCTAGAGAGTGATGAACCTATGGAATTCATTGCAACAGAAGGCTGTGGAGGCCAGATCATTCATTGAGTATAGTTAAGACTGAGTTAGATAGGCTCTTGAGTATCAAAGGAATCAAGGGTTACAGAGAGAAAGCAGGAAAATGGGGTTAAGAAACTTATCAGCCATGATTGAATGGTGGAGCAGACCTGATGGGCTGAATGGCCTAATTTCTGCTCCTGTGTCTTATGGTCTTATGGAATTATTTCAGTGACGTATGTTTATGCATTTATTCAAATTGTTAATGCGTTGTTTTCCATTAAATTAATGTGCTTATACATAATTCAGGCAAATTGACACAAACCTGAACAATAAATATTCTACAATT
Source organism: Chiloscyllium punctatum (assembly GCF_047496795.1). Lineage (NCBI taxonomy): Eukaryota > Metazoa > Chordata > Chondrichthyes > Orectolobiformes > Hemiscylliidae > Chiloscyllium > Chiloscyllium punctatum. The sequence continues at coordinate 31,644,165 of NC_092744.1, forward strand.
CAAAAAGAAACAAAAAAATTTTAAAAATGTCAATAAAACTAATATCTCAGATAGGAATAAATTACTGCAGATGCTGAATCTGTCCTGAAAACAAAAAGTACTGGAAATCACAGAGGGTCAGGTAGCATCCACAGAGAGAGGGCAAGCTAACATTTCGAGTCGATGCTACCTTCAGCGTTCATGAAGAGTCATCTAGACTCGAAATGCTAGCTTGCTTTCTCTCCATGAATGCTACCTGACCAGCTGTAATTTCCAGTATTTTTTGTTTTCAGTGATAAAACAGACAGTGATTTCAACATGAATTAAATTTTTCAGCTCTTTTCATTGATACATAAATGCAATGCAGTATTTTATTTATAATACATACAAATTATGCATTTGAACTAAACACTTGGCAATTTGCTGCGCATTAGGTTTGAAAATGCCATCATTTCTTTGTGACCACCATTCTATGCTTTTTTTAAATAATAAAAATACTGTTTAGATAAAAATGATTGCTGTCCCCTGCTCTAGGGTTTTGTAAACAGGTTCTCCAGTGCTCCCCTTTTATAGAACTCTCTTGAATCAAAGCTTCCAACCGAATCTGCATTTTGCACTTTTGTTAAAGGTGACTCTACTTCAATTGCCACAAATACAGTTAACACGATTAAGTCATAGGCCAATCCAAAAGTCCCTTCCTTCACTTTAACTATGTTATGTCCCTCTTACTTCACTTCTCCCATACAGATTGACTCCTGGCCCATCCCACATTTTCTTTATGTTTACATAGGGAAATTGATAAATAATTTCAACAAAGTCAGACCATTTGAGTGGCTATCCCCATCTTTTTGAGGAGAATGCAATGGAAGTAATTAGCATTCATTTTTCCTTTATATTTAATGATACTGACAACAAAGAGAACATTGGGAATTTGGATACATTTTCTCCAATTTCAGCCAATTTCTCTGCATAAACCTTCATCCTCCCCAACATTACTTGCAGCTCACTTTCTTACTGCCAGATACAGGGGCTCAGTGGATAACCAATTAATCTCACTCCCTTTCCACAATCCTGTACCTTACATCCTTTCAAGAAATCAGCCAATTTTTTTTTGAATGCCACACCGAGCCTACTTCTATCATTTTTTTTCACAATAACGTGCTGTGTGACAAAAGAAGCCACAGAAAAATAAATCAATAAAACTGACTAAATCTGAGACTTTCAGCCTTATTGTAATATTTAAATTGTCAACCTGCCACCTGGTACTGTAATGGCTGTCTACTCTTAGTTCCATCGCTGTTAATTCTGAAAGTGAATGGTTTCGAGTCAGCATTTAGATTTTAAAATCTGATTCAAACCCAATCGCTCCATTTTTAGCAGTTTGTTCTTATTTACTCTAACATTAGGAATTGCTTCAGAATCACTGAGCAAATTAAAAACGGATGAGGAGGGATATCCAGTGAATTCGAAACAGTGGCTGTGGTTAGCACTACTGCCTCACAGAACCAGGGATGTGAGTTCGACTCCACCTTGGGCTACTGCTGTGTGGAGTTTGCACATTCTCCCCATTACTGTGTAGGTTTCCTTCCGATCCTTCGGTTTCCGCCCACAGTCCAAAGGTGTGCAGGTTAGATGGATTGGCCATGCTAAGTTGCCCAAGATGCCAGAGAAATGGCACTGCCAAAGATTTTCAATTCTCCTGTCCTTTATTCCCTTGATAATCCATTAGTCCTTTATAAAATAAAATCAGTAAGATGTGTTTCATGATATTAGGATATATTTATCCTCTGTCTCAGTCAGGGAGCTACACTTGTACTGTGCATGTTTCAAATAAATGACAAAAAACACAATGGCTACACTGCTCTGACCAAGGTCCCTCTTGGTTTCAGCTGTCTACTGAGAGTGCGGGATTGGTTCATTTAAGCACTGCATTTTGCTTAAGCATGTTATGTGTTCACACAACTTTTTTTTAATCATATAACATTAGAAAAATGGCACGAATGCAAAGAACAAACCCTTGGATTGACACATTCTCTAGATGTGTGGATGAACTGCAATACACAGACAGGTGGACATTAAATTTCAATTATAAACTTGGTGCAAATTTAACTCCATTGCAAAGAGAAGGAGGTTGGAAAGTTTATACATCATCATCATTTGGCAGGTAAGAGATTATTTATTTGAAGATCAAGTATACAACTGAGACACCAGAAACCTGTTCGATATAAGATAAACGGTGGACCCAGTTACCACCTGTAAACAAACAATTAAAATTCAATTAAGGTATAATAAAATTACAATAAATTGAATTGCAGCACGTGCACCCACAAACCTTTGTTACGTGGAGCCTCAAGATCATCAAGAAGGTCCCTATGCAACTCTGTTTTGCCGACAAATATGTTCTATGTCAAAAAAAAGGGACACTGTAAATATTTGAAGAAATTATTTATTTTTCAATCTTCTCACTATTTATAATTGCTGGATCTTGCACAGTAAAAGGCACTGAAAAGGTCTGGAAGATACCTGTGGGGAAAATGCATTCATCCTTTCCCACTTGGCATGCTTTCTTCAGATGAGTGCGACACAGTCTGCCATATCATCAATGCAGTCAAACATGCTTTCTGTACTTTTATTTAGCAGTGCAAACTTCTGCAGAATCTCTTTGGTCTTTGCAATTTCCGCTTAGAAAGGTGAGCAGCCAGGCATTCAACAGATCTTTCAGCTATACTTGCAGGGTTTAGCATAAAGATATATATGATGATATCAAATGATAGCTTGCCCATGATTCCATGCTGTGGCATGGGCTAACACAGCTCCAAATTTGTTGGTGTGGTCAGATGACAAGCTGGAATGAAATTGGCTAATCCAGAGTTACCAGTTGGAATTTCACCTTATCCTGGCATCTTTTGACTAGATTTCCAGTTCTGAGGAAAGGTCTTAAAGAGAGAGCTAAGAAGAGCCAGGAGGGTACATGAGAATAGACAATAGACAATAGGTGCAGGAGTAGGCCATTCTGCCCTTCGAGCCTGCACCACCATTCAATATGATCATGGCTGATCATCCTTAATCAGAAGTTGTTGGCAGATAGGATCAAGGAAATCTCTAAGGTTTTCTATAGGTATATCAGGAATAAAAGAATGAATAGAGTAAGATTAGGGCCAATCAAGGATAGTAGTGGGAGGTTGTGTGTGGAGTCAAAGGAGATAGGGGAAGCGATAAATGAATACTTTTCGTCAGTATTTCACAACAGAATGGTCGAGGAGAATGCTGAGACTAGATGGGATTGAGGTGCATAAGGAGGAGGGGCTAGCAATTCTGGAAAGTGTAAAAATAGATAAGCCCCCTGGGCCAGATGGGATTCATCCTAGGGTTCTCGGGGAAGCCAGGGAGGAGATTGCTGAGCCTTTTGCTTTGAATTTTAGTCATCATTGTCTGCAGGAATAGTGCCAGAAGACTGGAGGATAGCAAATGTTGTTCCCTTGTTTAAGAAGGGGAGTGGAGATAATCCTGGAAATCATAGACCTGACAGTCTTACTTCAGTTATGGGTAAAGTGTTGGAGAGGCTTATAAGAAATAGGATTTATAATCATCTAGAAAGGAATAAGTTGATTAGGGATAGTCAATGCTGTTTTGTGCCTCACAAAACTTATTGAGTTCTTTGAGAAGGTGACAAACAGGTAGATGAGGGTAAAGCAGTTGATGTTTATATGGATTTCAGTAAGGCATTTGATAAGGTTCCCCACAGTAGGCTATTGCACAAAATACGGACGCATGGGATTGAGGGTGATTTAGTGATTTGGATCAGAAATTGGCTAGTTGAAAGAAGATAGAGGGTGGTGGTTGATGAGAAGTATTCATCCTGGAGTTCAGTTACTAGTGGGATACCACAAGGATCTGTTTTGGTCCACTGTTGTTTGTCATACTTATAAATGACCTGGATGAGGGCATAGAAGGATGGGTTAATTATTTTGCGGATGACTTGAAGGTCAGTAGAGTTGTGGATTGTGTTGAAGGATGTTGTAGGTTACAGAGAGACATATAAAAGCTGCAGAGCTGGGCTGAGAAGTGGCAAATAGAGTTTAATATGAAAGGGTGTCAGGTGATTCAGTTTGGAAGGAATGCAGAGCACTGGGCTAATGGTATGATTCTTGGTAGTGTAGATGAGCGGAGAGATCTCAGTAGCCTGGTACATAGATCTTTGAAAGTTGCCACCCAGGTTGATAGGGTTATTAAGAAGGCATACGGTGTGTTTGCTTTCATTGGTAGAGGGATTGAGTTTCAGAACCATGAGATCATGCTGCAGCTGTACAAAAGTCTGGTGCAGCCACATTTGGAGTATTGTGTACAGTTCTGGTCACTGCATTACAAGAAGGATGTGGGATCTTTGGAAAGGGTTCAGAGAAGATTTACTAGGATGTTGCATGCTCTGGAGGGAAGGTCTTATGATGAAAGGCTGAGGGATTTGAGGCTGTTTTCATTAGAGAGAAGGTTGAGAGATGACTTAATTGAGACATATAATTAGAGGGTTAGATAGGTTGGACAGTGAGAGCTTTTTTCTTTGGTTGGTGATGGCCAGCACGAGGAGACATAGCTTTAAATTGAGGGGTGATGGATATAGGACAGATGTCAGAGGTAGTTTCTTTACTCAGAAAGTAGTAGGGGTGTGCAACGCACTGCCTGCAACAGCAGTAGATTCACCAACGTTAAGGGCATTTAAATGTTCATTGGATACGAATATTGACAAAAATGGAATAGTGTAGGTTGGATGGACTTCAGATTGGTTCCACAGATTAATGCAACATCAAGGGCTGAAGGGCTGCAATGTAATGTTCTATGTTCTATGTCACTGGAGCTGAAACGTTAATTCTGATTGTTCTTCACAGATGCTGCCAGACCTGCTGAACTTTTCCAGCAATTTTCTGTGTTTGCTCCAGGACCTGTCTTGCTAACATTATACTGTGAAGTGATTTCATCATCATTGACATTGTGGTTCCTCACCGTAGTCTCCAATTAAATCCTTGAGTACTACTGTATACAGATTTCTTTTGTACTGAGTGTCACGACTCATTGGTGTAGTGCACTGAAAATCAAGCCCCACCATTTCTGGAGTTGTGAAATAAATTGATCAAAGTCCCCAGTTTACCCGAGCAACAAACCCAAGATAAAAGAGAAACTCAAAAGGTTCTGAACTTTATAAAAGAGAGCAATTTATTGCCAATGGATTGTTTTTAAACCAATGGCAAAAAACAAACATTACTAAATTATAAATCTCTATAATCTAAATTCTTGTATTGACACCAGAATTGGGGGTGTAGTGGACAGCGAAGGAGGTTACCTCAGATTACAATGGGATATTGATCAGATGGGCCAATGGGCGTGGCAGATGGAGTTTAATTTAGATAAATGTGAGGTGCTGCATTTTGGGAAAGCAAATCTTAGCAGGATTTATACACTTATTGGTAAGGTCCTAGGGAGTATTGCTAAACAAAGAGACCTTGGAGTGCAGGTTTATAGCTCCTTGAAAGTAAAATCGCAGGTAGATAGGATAGTGAAGAAGGCATTTGGTATTATTTGCTTTATTGGTCAGAGTATTGAGTACAGGAGTTGGGAGGTCATGTTGCAGCTGTACATGACATTGGTTAGGCCACTTTTAGAATATTGCATGCAATTCTGGTCTCCTTCCTATCGGAAGGATGTTGTGAAACTTGAAAGTGCTCAGAAAAGATTTACAAGGCTGTTACCGAGGTTGGAGGTTTGAGTTATAGGGAGAGGTGAAATAGGCTAGGACTGTCTTCCCTGGAGCATCGAAGGCTGAGGAGTGACCTTATAGAGGTGTATAAAGTCATGAGGGGCATGGATAGGGTAAATAGATAAGGTCTTTTCCTGGGGTGGGGGAGTCCAGAACCAAAGGGTTATATCTTTCCAGAGGGGAAAGATATAAAATAGACCTAAGGGGCAACTTTTTCACACAGATGGTGGTGCATGTGTGCAATGGGCTGCCAGAGGAAGTGACAGATGGAGTTTCATTTAGATCCCTCTACACTCCATTCATCATGACCATGGCCTCCAGGCCCTCCGTTTCTTCCTCTCCTGACATTCCCAACAGTACCCTTCCACCGACATTCTCATTCGTTTGGCTGAACTGGTCCTCACCCTTAACAATTTCTCCTTTGAATCCTCCCACTTCCTCCAGACCAAATGGGTAGCCATGGGCATCCATATGGGCCCCAGCTATGCTGGTCTCTTTATTGGCTACGTAGAACAGTCCACCTTCCGTAGTTACACCGGCAACACTCCCCACCTCTTCCTCCGCTACATTGATGACTGCATTGGCGCCACCTCGTGCTCCCGCGAGGAGGTTGAGCAATTCATCAACTTCACCAATACATTCCACCCTGACCTTAAATTTACCTGGACCATCTCTGACACCTCGCTCCCCTTCCTGGACCTCTCCATCTCCATTAATGACGACCGACTTGACACCGACATTTTTCACAAACCCTCTGACTCCCACAGCTACTTGGATTACACTTCTTCCCGCTCTACCTCCTGCAAAAATGCCATCCCGTATTCCCAATTCCTCCGCCTCCGCCATATCTGCTCCCAGGAGGACCAGTTCCACCACAGAACACACCAGATGGCATCCTTCTTTAGAGACCGCAATTTCCCCTCCCACATGGTTAAAGATGCCCTCCAATGCATCTCATCCACATCCTGCACCTCCACCCTCAGATCCCACCCCACCAACCATAACAAGGACAGAACCCCCTGGTGCTCACCTTCCATCCTACCAACCTTCGCATAAAGCAAATCATCAGACGACATTTCCGCCACCTCCAAACAGACCCCACCACCAGGGATATATTTCCCTCCCCACCCCTTTCCACCTTCCACAAAGACCATTCCCTCCGTGACTACCTGGTCAGGTCCACGCCTCCCAACAACCCACCCTCCAATCCTGGCACCTTTCCTTGTCACCGCAGGAACTGTAAAACCTGCACTCACACCTCCTCCCTCACCTCCATCCAAGGCCCCAAAGGAGCCTTTCACATTCATCAAAGTTTTACCTGCACATCCACCAATATCATTTATTGTATCCGTTTTTCCCGATGCGGTCTCTTATACATTAGGGAGACTGGACACCTCCTAGCAGAGTGCTTTAGGGAACATCTCTGGGACACCCGCACCAATCAACCACACCGCCCTGTGGCCCAACATTTCAACTCCCCCTCCCCCTCTGCCAAGGACATGGAAATCCTGGGCCTCCTTCCCCGCCGCTCCCTCACCACCCGACACCTGGAAGAAGAACACCTCATCTTCCGCCTCGGAACACTTCAACCCCTGGGCATCATTGTGGACTTCACCAGTTTCCTCAGTTCGCCTTCTCCCACCTCATTCCCAGTTCCAAACTTCCAGCTCAGCACTGTCCCCAGGACCTGTCCTACCTGCCTATCTTCCTTTTCACCTATCCACTCCCCCCTCCTCTCTGATCTGTCACCTTGATCTCCCCATTCACCTATTGTACTCTATGGTACTTTCTCCGCCCCCCCCCCCCCTCCCCCTCCCCCAACCCTCATTTATCTCTCCACTCTGCAGGCAATCTGCCTCTATTCCTGATGAAGGGCTTTGCCCAAAACATCGATCTTCCTGCTCCTCGGATGCTGCCTGAACTGCTGTGCTTTTCCAGCACCACTCTAATCCAGAGGAAGTGGTGGAGGCTAGTACAATTGCAACATTTAAAAAGGCATCTGGATGGGTATACGAATAGAAAGGATTTGGAGAGATATGGGCCAGGTGCTGGCAGGTGAGACTAGATTGGGTTGGGATATCTGGTAGGCATGGATGAGTTGGTCTGAAAGATCTGTTTCCATGCTGTGCATCTCTATGACTCTATGCCTTTCTTAAGATCCATAGCTCAGGGGTTAGAGCACTGGTCTTATAAACCAGGGGTCGCAAGTTCAAATCTCACTGGGGCCTGTTCCAGAAATCTGTTTGTGGGTGGCACAGTGGTTAGCACTGCTGCCTCACAGTGCCAGAGACCCGGGTTCAATTTCCGCCTCAGGAATTTGCACATTCTCCCAGTGTCTGCAAGGGTTTCCTCCGGGTGCTCCGGTTTCCTCCCATAGTCCAAAAATTTGCAGGTTAGGTGAATTGACCATGCTAAATTGCCCATAGTGGTAGGTAAAGGGGTAAATATAGGGGAATGGGTCTGGGTGCGTTGAGATTCAGCGGGTCCACACAATCAGTTGCCTGAGGCGGGAATTGAACCCTGGTCTCTGGCGCTGTGAGGCAGCAATGCTAACCACTGTGCCACCGTGCCACCCATTTGTTGGGCCAAAGGGCCTGTTTCCACACTGTAAGTAATCTAATCTAATTAAAGTCATCTTGGAAATGACTGCCATACTCCTCAGACCCTTGGCATCATGGTAGCACACAAACCCACAAACACACTAAAACAGCAGTGAATGAACTTGAAAGACCCTATACAGACAACAAGCAAAACTAGTGTCATTTACAAAATACCATGCAAAAACTGTAACAAACACTACATTGGACAAACAGGCAGAAAACTAACTACCAGGATATATGAACATCAACTAGCCACAAAACGACATGACCCTCTCTCACTAGTATCCTTACATACAGATAAGGAAGGACACCACTTTGACTGGGATAACACATCCATCCTAGGACTAACCAAACAGAGAAACACACGAGAATTCCTAGAAGAATGGCATTCCAACTGGAACTCTATCAACAAACACATTGACTTGGACCCCATTTACCACCCCTGAGAAAAAGAACAGGAAATGACATCACTGCAGGAAATGACATCATGAACCCGAAGAAACCCAAACATATAAATAGAAAGCAGGAACCATCAGCAGTGCTTTGTTTGGAGCTTGCTGAAGATGTTACCAAGTATGGTGATGAAATGTCTGAAAAAAAAAAAAAGAACCTTCCAGTTCAGCAAGCAAACCCACATCCAGATGGATAAGGTGAATAACAATGGTCTTTTCCATAGGGTGGAGGAGTTCAAAATTAGGGGACATATTTTTAAGGTGAGAGGAGAAAGTTTTAAAAAGGACATGAGGGCAACTTTTTTACATAGTGGTTTGTGTGTGGAATGAACTACCTGAGGAAATGAAGGATGCAGGTACAGTTACAACATTTAAAAGACATTTGGATAGTTACATGAATAGAAAAAGGTTAGAAAAATATGGGCCAAACACAGGCAAGTAGGACTAGTTTAGATTGGGAATATGATTGGCATGGACTAATTGCACCAAAGGATCTGTTTCCATGCTATATGTCTCCATAATTATAATTACACTATAGAAAGGATGGGCAGCCTCTGGAGATGGTACAAAAGACATTTATCACAATGATGTTGACTATATTGTACTATATTACCTATAAGGAGAGGATATACAAACTTGTATTATTTTCATTAGAGCATTGGATGCTGAGGGGTGATCTGATAGATGTATATAAAATTGAGTGGCATGGATAGGCTGGATACTCGGAGTCTTTTCCCCAGGTTGGAAATGTCAATTATGAGGGGCATAGGTTTAAGGTGAGTGGAGGAATGTCTAATGAAGATTTGCAGGGGAAGTTGTTTTACACAGAGACTGGCCAGTGACTGGAACATGTTGCCGGGGAGGTGGTAGAAGCAAATATGATAGCAACATTTAACAGGTACTTAGACCTATGAACAGGCAGAGAATAAAAGGATACAGACCATATGCAGGTAGATATGATTAGTTTAGAATGGCATCATTTTGGCACAGGTATAGTGTGCCAAAGGCTGTTCCTGTGCTGAACTGTTCTGCGTTCTGTAAATATCATGGTTGGGGAAGGAACAAAAAAAAAACAAAAAAGTTAGTGAAGCAGAGTTCTGGCCCAGTCCTGATTGAGTGTCTATAAGATGTTTCCTTCAGTTCCCTTCTGGTTCCTTGGAATCCATTGAGGAGGACACAAGGCTGTGAATGCACTACCGTTCAATTTTTCATTCATGGTTCAAAGAAGTACTTTTTCAGTACATCTAAAAATGTTTATTCCTTTTTACTTTCAAGGGAATTTGCAGTGTGTAACTATTGCGAGTGTTCGTTTACTTCTGCATGCAGAGAAAGGTTGAGAGAGAGACATTTTCTGCTTCGTAGGTTAGATGTTTCTGGTTTATTGGCCGAACACAAACTATTGTGTTCACCCAGGAGTCAATCAAGAAGTTGTTACTATGCTGAGTACTCCTGAACGCGCACACATCAGACATTGGATGAAAAAAACCCATCAAAAGTCTGTCTCTGGCTATACTTTCTTGAACACATAACCATGGAGCATGAGGTCAACTCATAGATACAATGGATTCTAGTCACATAACTTTAAAAACAAACACTGTTACATCTTCTTCTTCACGGTCTAGGTCTCAGGCTGTGCCTTTTCCGATTTTTATATTCACAGTCCAAAAATTTAAAGTGGTAATTACACAAGCAAGTCAGTGTTCTCTGTGAAATGTAACATTTAGAGCACACAATTCTAAATGAATTGTTCGTTGGCAACATTCAATTTTACCCAGCAATAGTGCAGGGTCTTATTGCAATGTTTTTAATGGATCACTCAGGACAGATCAGGAGTCACTGGAGCCAAGGTGCAAGATTACTTGAGGAGAATAAAATTCGTAAAAGTGTGAAGGAGATAGAGACTCAATTTTACAGAGACTAGCTGCTACCTTGTGCTACTGAACGCTTCACACTCTGTGTAGTTAGTGTGCTCAAAAAGGTCATAAAGCAATTGAATAGTTTTGTGCAATATGTGCTCAGAAGACCTAGAAACATTGAACAGTTAGCAGACAGTACAGTCCATTTTAGGAGCGGGGCATTAGCTGGGAAGGCAGCTGAACTACAGATTCTGTCTTGGGGTACTTAGTGAGGAGTTAGGAGTCAAGTGCAGTTGGATAGGTCGAAGTTGTTTGAACAAATTCAGATTTAACTCCTAGAATTATAAGGCAGCTTAGGGTCAGAATATGGACTCAGAAGAATCCCTAGGAAGCTGAGAAAATGGGATGTCTTAGGGAAATCTGAGATGCTTGAAAGGAGCCTGTAAAGATTAATACCTCAGTATAACTGAAAGTGGGTGTTGAAAAGACTCTCAAGCTATATTTACTTCAGACAACTGAACAGGTTCAGGGCTCAGAAGGGCAAGAAAGTTTTAGCTTGGTGAAGCTAGCTATCAGTGAAAGCCTGGTGTTATGTCTGTGAGTGAGTAATGGAGTGTAGTTTTAGAATCCAAGGGTGCATGAACTCTTGACAGAAGGGTGATCAATCAGAACAAGGGCAGTTGGTGAGGCAGTCCATGTTTGAGCAGCTCTTAAGAAGGAATTTCAAGATCATATTAGCAAAAATGAAGAATTGTTATTCCTTGTGAAGTTTAATGAAATCTGATGATCCAGTGAATCATTAACTTGTGGGAAGAACTGCTGAGAAATTTGTGGAATCTATCATGATCGTACTTGCTATTTAATATGAATTATTCAATTACAATATTTTGTTTATGTTTACCATATGTTAATTCTGGGTGTCAGAAATAAATCATAGACACATTGTACATCGCATTAGTGTTTTGTAAAGGATTGGTAGCTGTTCAATCCTGTGAAATCTTGTGGCCTAATTTTTAGTAAGTCACCTGGATCTCACCTTCATCCACTTTAAAGTATAAATGTTTACTGGTCCCTAGCCAAAGTGCAACCTAATTTAGTGATCTCCTCCATAACACCCACATCATAACATAAAGGTGACAGTTTGATTTGGGATCATAACACTCAGCAGTGACATTGGTGTTACTAGTTATTTGATTCTAATGAAAGCTGCTTCTTGTTTTGTGCCTCAATAACACTGCACATCTTTAGGAGTGAGTTTGCACAGAAATTCACACTGCTGGTAAATTTAAGCATAAATTTTAACTAGTTAATGAATTCAATAAATTGTTGCATTGTTTTCACAGCTGTTGATCACAACATCTCTGCTGCACAGTTCTCAACTTGTCAAGTATCTGGGCAAAGTCTTTTTGCTTGTAGAAAGTGGGGACTGCAGATGCTGGAGATCAGAGTCAAGAGTGTGGTGTTGGAAAAGTGCAACAGGTCAGGCAGCATCAGAGGAGCAGGTCTTTTTGCTGTTTCTATATGACCTAAGTGAATGACTTCAAGCATCTTAAATTACATCTTTTTGTTTTAGCTTGAAGTTCATCAAGTGAATTCTCTTTACCAGTCACACTGATTGTGATTGTGTGATTTTTAACTTCGTTCACAACACCAGGTTATAGTCCAACAGGTTTATTGGAAGCCTGAAGGAGCAGTGCTCTGAAAGCTCATACTTCCAAATAAACCTGTTGGACTATAACCTGGTGTGTGATTTTTAACTTTGTCCACCCCAGTCCAAATCCAGCACCTCTACATCATTGTTAACTATGGCAGTGTTTTCCATTGTGTCTCTATATTTATAGATTAGCAAATCAGCCACAAAAGCTTTCACTCCAGGAAGCTCACTGATTATCTTGCAAAGTCCACTGGCTTCTTCTAACTCCTTCATCTTGCCTCTTTTCTGGTTAGAGACAAAAAAAACTGCAGATGCAAGGTAGACAAGAAAGAGTCTAGAAGAACATGGCAAGCCAGGCAGCATTAGGAGATGGAAAAGTCAACGTTTCAGGTGTAACCCTTCTTCAGGTTGACTTCTCCACCTACTGATTCTCTTCTGGAGCAGTAGAAATGCCAAACAGCATGCATAACTATGTGTATCCCCTGAATGCAGTTAGGAAACTATAACTGTCACTCAGCATTTCTTGCCAGGAACTACTCTTCACATCAAAGGTAAAAAGACCTTTGCCTTGGCAAGTTGTGGCAAACTTTCTTCTATGGCTGCCATGAGTTATTGAGTTCCTCTTGCTGAATGCATAGTTTCAGTTTTCACTGCTATCATGCAGCTAATCTTTTCTGTATAAGTTGTTATTTTCTTAAATAGTCCTTTCCTTTCTAACTCATCCATCTTGTCCTTTAGGCTGGACTTGAAGGCAGATGGAACTCTTCTTGGCAGATGCTATGTTGGTCTCACACTCTTATCCACTACAGGATGATATTCACCATGAAGACATTCAAGATCTGCAAAAAACATCCTTGTAATCATCTTGAATTGATTTGGCAGTTAATGGCTTAGTGGCCTCCAAAGCATTGCAGATAATTTCTAGTATGTTTGGGGTTATTGGTTTAAGTGTTAGTCTTGCTTCAGCTGAGATATGTGGATTTTGCAAGAGTTCCAGATGTTCATACTTTATATTGAATTGGGCTCTCAATTTAAATTGGCCTCTTGACAAGAAAATCATTTCATCTTAAAGCCTCATCCTAACTTTCAAAGGCTTCATTTTTGGGTCATTACTTTGAGCAATTTTGCAGATCTGTGAGGCTGATAATGTTGCACAAAGGATCAGTGTGCATCTGACACTTTCTGAGACACTTCATGCTCTGCTTCACCATTTTAACAGACATAAACTATTTATCACCTTTAGACCTAGAACTCATAGAATTCCAACAGCGTGGAAACAGGCCCTTCGGCCCAACAAGTCCACACTGACCCTCTGAAGAGTAACCCACCTAAACACATTCCCCTATCTTATATTTACCCTGACTAATGCACTTAACCTACACATCCCTGAACACTATGGGCAATTTACCATGGCCAATTCACTTAAACTGCACATCCTTGGATTGTGGGAAGAAATCCATGCAGACACGGAGAAAATGTGCAAACATTGAGAAAATGTGCAAACTCCACACAAACAATCGTCCGAGGTTGGAATCGAACCTGGGTCCCTGGTGCTGTGAGACACCAGTGCTAACCCCCGAGTCACCATGCTGCCACCTGTAATGTCAACTTAATAAATACTTCAAAGTAATTTGTCAGAATCATTGGCTGACATCTCTCAAGCAGCCATCTTTATGATTTTGTTTTTTTTCTGCCAGAGCAACTGTCTGCAAACTGAAACCCGAAAGATCTGTGGATGCTGGAAATCAGAAACAAAAACCGAAATAGAAAAGGTCAGCAGGTCTATACAGCAGCATCTGTGGAGAGAAATCAGAGTTAAGGTTTTGGGTTCAACAATCCTTTCTCAGAATTGACAGCTGCTAGGAAAAAGTTGGTCTTTATGCATAAGATAGGGAGGGTTGAGGTGGAGGTAAGGAGTAAACTGTCCCACCAGCATCTCTGTCTCAGGCTTGCTGCAGTGCTCTAGTGGAGCTCGGCGCAAGCTGGAAGAACAGCACCTCATTTTCTGCTTGGGAACTTCACAGCCTTTTCAATTCAGTATTGAAGTCAATAATTGTAGGGCTTGAAGCACCTTCTCCCATGTCCTTACCCCAACTCCCACACACAAAACCCATTGGTGGCCACTAATTGTTCCCATTAGTAGCTTTCATTCTCCTATGCTGATCATTATTCACTTTATCTGTCCAACTGTTCTTCTCTCTCTTTGGGCTCTATCTCCAACTGTTCTCCTTCACCCCTCCCACCCTATCTTCTGCATTTAAAAAAAAACCTTTTCCAGCAACCAGCAGTTCTGAGGAAGGGTCACTGGATCTGAAACGTTAACTCTGATTTATCTCCACAGATGCTGCTCTACAGACCTGCTGAGCTTTTCCAGCAATTTCTGTTTTCGGATGTGCAAACTGATTCAGCTACTTGCGATTAGAGTAATACTTTCCCCAGACTGGACATGTTTTCCTTTCTTTTGTGTGATGTCCTCCATAATACATACACGCAGCCCTCTGGTCTTAGCAATTTTTCTGGTTCTTCTGCAAATATTTATTCCTTTTTACCAATATGTTGTGGTTGTATGGCCTCGAATTTCTCTAAACACAACACAAAGCCTCATCTGTTCCCCTTTAATCTGCTCCAGCTGATGATTGACAAACTCTGAGCTTCTGCTATGCCAATAGTTTTCTTCAGGGCAAATGTCTCCTCTCTCAGCAATTGTGCTCTCGCAGTAAAATTTCTTATACTCAAGATAATCCTATATCTGATGAAATAACTTTTCAGTTGTCCAAACTCTCAGGATTTGGCAAGATGGATCAATGTAGTCACATACTGACAGTATCATTTTCTTTTTGAGCTCTGATGGTGATGCTATCTGTAGCATTAATATGGCTTCAAAATGTGTCTTCAATGCTTCCAACATTCTTCCATTTCACTTTGTACACGTCAACAAGATCTCAGCTACAAGAAGCTTGTGTACTTTTGCAGCTAGGAACATGCATGTTTCACTCCACCATTCAGAAGTAATTTTGCATGGCTTAATCCTGACAGAGCTGCAGCAATTCCTTCAGAATGATGGCTCTCCCTCCACAGCATCTATATCATTTTCTACATCTCCCGATTTTCTGGCGCCCAAAGGGGACTAAGGTTTATCACACACTCTTCAGAGAAGAGAAGCTCGTTGAATTGTTTGCAACAATGAAGCTGTGTTCTCTGGACATCCCTTGACACTGACCTGCTTTTCAACCTTTCAGTCATGCTTGGTTCACTGGGAAGGTCTCCTCCATCCATTCTAAGAACATAGAACACAGTACAGCATAGGGACAGGCCATTTGACCCACCCTGTCTGTGCCAACCATGGTGCCATTCTAAACTAATCACATCTGCCTGCACACCCCTCTATTCCATGCCTGTTCATGTGAATGTCTGCATGCCTCTTAAATGCTGCTATCATATCTGCTTCTACTACATCCTCTGCCAGCACATTCCAGGCACCTACCACCATCTGTGTAAAACCTTTTCTTGCAAATATCTTTTATACTTTTCTCCACTTACCTTAAACTATATTTTCACCTGAAAAGACTCCAACTATCCATCCTATCAATGCCTCTCATAATTTCGTATATTTCTATCAGGTCAATCCTTAGCCTCCAACACTCTAGTGAAAACAATCCCAGTTTGTCTAATCTCTCCTTATAGCCAATACACTCCAATCCAAGCACCATCCTGGTAAACTTCTCGTATGCTCTCTCCAAAGATTCCACATCCTACCCATAGTGTGGTGACTAGAACTGCACATAGTACTCCAAATGTGGCTTAACTAAAGTCTTATAGAGCTGCAAGTCTTATAGACTTGCTAACTTTTATACTCAGTGCCCTGACCGATGAAGGCAACCATGCTGAACACTATTTTTTTAGCACCTTAGCTACTTGTTACCACGTTTAGGGAGCTATGAATTTGCACCCCAATATCTCTCTGTATATCTTTAGGGACCTGTCATTTACTCTATATTGTCCTCTTGCATTTGACCTCCAAAATGCATCATATCAAAACTGCCTGGATTAAACTCTATTGTTGTTTTTCTGCCCAACTTTTGAACTGACCTATATCCTGCTATATCCTTTGACAACCTTCCTCACTATCCACAATTCTACCATTTTCATATCATTTACAAACGTATTAAAATGGCCATCTACTTTTTCATCCATATCATTTATATAAAATACAAAAAATAGAGATGCCAGCACTAATTCTTGTAAAACACCACTGGTCATAAACTTCCTGTCAGAAAAATACCCCTCCACAATTACTTGCTGTCTTTTTATGACCAAATCACTCTTATACCCAAATTACGAACTCATGGTCAATCCCATGTGATTTAATCTTTTGGAACAGCCTACTACAGGGTACTTGTCAAATGTTTTATCAAACTCCATGTTCACTACATCCACTGCATACCATCATCCATCACCTTCACCATGTCTTCAAAAAAACTCAAGTTTGTGAAATTAGACCTCCTCCACAAAATGTCATGCTGACTGTCCCAAATAAGTCCATTCTTTTCCAAATGAAAATAAATATATTTGGAATCTTCTCCAGTAGTTTCCCTACCACTGATGTAAGGCTCACCTGCCTATAATTTCCTGGATTATCCTATTGCCCTACTTAACAAAGGAATAACATTGGCTATTCTCCAGTCTTCTGGGACCTTACCTGTGGCTAAAGAAGAAACAAAGATCTCCAAGGCCCCAACAATCTCCCCCCCTTGCCTCATTCAGTATCCTGGAATAGATCCCATCAAAACCTGGGGACTTGCCAACCTTAATGTTTTTAAGACACCCTCTCTCTTATTATCAACATGCCCCAAAATATCAATACACCCCTCCCTGACCTTACCATTGTCCATGTCCTTCTCCTTGGAGAATATCAATGCAAAGTACTCATCCTCTGGCTTCATGCATAAATTCCCTTCTTTGTCCTTGAGTGGACATACCTTTTCCCTAGCCTCTCTCTAGCTCTTAATATGTAGAAAATACATTATAATTCTCTTTGATCTACTTGTCAAGAATATTCCATGGCTCATAATCGCCTCCCAATTCCTTGCTTAAGTTCCTTTCTACTCCCTTTATGTTCATTAAGAGCCTTGTCTGATTTCAATTTCCTAAAACCCATATATACTTTCTTTTCCTTTTTTTAACTAAACTTTCAATATCTTTTATCATCCAGCACTCCCGAATCTTGCCATCATTATCTTTCATGCTCACAGGGTCCTGCTGGTCCTGAACCTTGATCAACTGGCCTTTAGAAAATTTCCATACATCAGATGTGGTTTTACCTTCAAATAGCCATCAGGAATTTAAATTCTCCAGATCCTGCCTAATACTATTACAATTATGTCTCCTAATTTAACACTTTCACCTAAGAACCAGTCTTATCCTTATCCATAATAATCTTAAAACTTAAGGAATTATGATCAAAATGTTTCCCCACTGAAACTTGGATAACATGGGCAGACTCATTCTCCAATATAAGGTCTAGTATAGCCCCTTCCCGAGTTAGACTATTACATACTGTTTCAAGAAACCCTCCTGACTGCAACTAACAAATTCTACCTCATCTAAGCTCCTGGCACTAAGGGATTCCCAGTCAAATTGGGAAGTTCAAATCACTCACTACAACAAATTTGCTGTTTTTATATCTTTCCAAGATCTGCTTACATATCTGTCCCTCTATCTCCCGGTAGCTGTTGGGAGACCTACAGTCTAACATCATAGTAATTACACCTTTCTTCTTCAGTTTTATCCATATGGCCTCACTGGTTGAGCCCTCTAAGTAGTCCTTTCTTAATGTAGCTGTGACTTCCTTAAACAGGCGCCCACACCTCCTCCCTCACCTCCATCCAAGGCCCCAAAGGAGCCTTCCACATCCATCAAAGTTTTACTTGCACATTCACCAATATCTTTTATTGTATCCGTTGCTCCCGATGCGGTCTCCTCTACACTGAGGAGACTGGACGCCTCCTAGCAGAGCGCTTTACAGAACATCTCTGGGACACCTGTACCAATCAACCACACCGCCCAGTGGCCCAACATTTCAACTCCCCCTCCCACTCTGCTGAGGACATGGAGGTCCTGGGCCTCCTTCACTGCCGCTTCCTCACCACCAGACGCCTGGAGGAAGAACGCCTCATCTTCTGCCTCGGAACACTTCAACCCCAGGGCATCAATGTGGACTTCAACAGTTTCTTCATTTCCCTTCCCCACCCCCCCCCACCTCACCCCAGTTCCAAACTTCCAGTTCAGCACTGTCCTCATGACATGTCCTACCTGCCTATCTTCTTTTCCACCTATCATCTTCATCCCCTCCCCCACTCACCTATTGTACTCTATGCTACTTTCTCCCCACCCCCCACCCCCACCCCCACCCCCACCCTCCTCTCACTTATCTCTCACCCTTCAGGCTCTCTGCCTGTAATCCTGATGAAGGGCTTTTGCCCGAAATGTCGATTTTACTGCTCCTCTGATGCTGCCTGAACTGCTGTGCTTTTCCAGCACCACTCTAATCTGGGCTCTGGTTTCCAGCATCTGCAGTCATTGTTTTTACCATTGTAGTCCCATGTACTAATCCAGGCTCTAAGCTCAGTTGCCTTTCCTGATCTAGTCCTTGCATTAAGTAAATACACTTTAGCCAGCCCTGCCTGATCTTCCTAATAGAATTACTTGACTTAACATTGACCTTCTCCTCAAATACTCCAATGCTGACTTGCTGCTCTGATTACCATCCCTCTGTCCCCAACTGAAGAACAGGACTTCCAATCTTGCCAAAGTAGATGGCAGTGGAAAGCTGAAGTGGCACTCACAGGAAGACAAGGGGTCTCTTTCAATAAGTAATCAAGCATAATTCAAATGATAAGCATAAAAGTTAGCTCATTGAGCTTGAAGGTTTGTTTTCAGACATTCCATCATCATACTCAGTAACATCATCAGTGAGTCTCCGGTAAAGTGCTGGTGGTATGTCCTGCCTCTCTATTTATAGGTCTTGGTTTCAAAAGGTGGGTGATGTCATTTCCTGTTTGTTTTCTCAAGGGAAAGTAGATGGGATCTAGATCGGTGTTTTATTGATCCCAGCAAGGATCGGTGCTGGGCCCTCTACCTTTTGTCATTTACATAAATGATTTGGATGCAAGCATTAGAGGTACAGTTAGTACGTTTACAGATGACCCCAAAATTGGAGGTGTAGTGGACAGCGAAGAGGGTTACCTCAGATTACAACAGGATCTGGACCAGATGGACCAATGGGCTGAGAAGTGGCAGATGGAGTTTCATTCAGATAAATGTGAGGTGCTGCAGTTTGGGAAAGCAAATCCTAGCAGGACTTATACACCTTAATGGTAAGGTCCTCGGGAGTGTTGCTGAACAAAGACCTTGGAGTGCAGGTTCATAGCTCCTTGACAGTGGAGTCGCAGATAGATAGGATAGTGAAGGTGTTTGGTATGCTTTCCTTTATTGGTCAGAGTATTGAGTACAGGAGTTGGGAGGTCATGTTGCGGCTGTACAGGACATTGGTTAGGCCACTGTTGGAATATTGCGTGCAATTCTGATCTCCTTCCTATCGGAAAGATGTTGTGAAACTTGAAAGGGTTCAGAAAAGATTTACAAGGATATTTCCAGGGTTGTAGGATCTGAGCTACAGGGAGAGGCTGAACAGGCTGGGGCTGTTATCCATGGAGCGTCGGAAGCTGAGGG
The DNA here is from genome assembly GCF_047496795.1 of Chiloscyllium punctatum. Lineage (NCBI taxonomy): Eukaryota > Metazoa > Chordata > Chondrichthyes > Orectolobiformes > Hemiscylliidae > Chiloscyllium > Chiloscyllium punctatum. The sequence goes on from NC_092744.1 coordinate 31,664,186, forward strand.
GTGACTTTATAGAGGTTTACAAAATTGAGGGGTATGGAAGGATAAATAGAAAAAGTCTTTTCCCTGGCGTCGGGGAATCCAGAACTAGACAGCATGGGCTTAGAGTGAGAGGGGAAAGATATAAAAGAGACCTAACTGGCAACTTTTTTTACACAGAGGGTGGTACGTGTATGGAATGAGCTGCTAGAGGGAGTGGTGGAGGCTGGTACAATTGCAACATTTCAGAGGCATTTGGATGGGTATCTGAATAGGAAGGGTTTGGAGGGATATGGGCCGGGTGCTGGCAGGTGGGACTAGATTGGGTTGGGATATCTGGTCAACATGGACAGGTTGGACCGAAGGATCTGTTTCTGTGCTGTACATCTCTGACTCTATAATAGGTGGATTGTGTTTATTAGGTATCTGTTTTTCTTGAAATAGATAATTCAATTGAGTTAATTCAGTTTAAGACAGATTTCTTCTCTGACAATTTCAAAGTGAGATTTCAGGCAGACTGAAGCATTTTCTTCTGGGACACTGAATGCCAGATCTGGTGCCTTAACATCTCAATGCCTACCCCTGCCATTGATAAATCATTTGTAACCGTGCCTCGTATCTGCTAAATAAACATGATCACAATGGTACAGGGGTCAGAATGAGAGACCCTTTGCTATTTGCTTCCAGCTCCATGATCCTATTGCATCAGGGTCATGGAACTGGATTCTAACCAAGGAATGTTTGACTTACACAGTAAAATTTAATATATTGATGATTCCAATGTACGCAAACATAACCTGCACTATCAAGTCGTCATCGTAATAGAAAATCAATTTGAGATGTCGCTCAAAATTATTCTTTTAGTGATTATGCCACATTGATATAATTGTCAAGAGCTGGAGCACATGCAGTTTCTTCACTGTCTTGACATCCTTTAGATAGTGGTGTTTAACTGTGACTAACTTTGTCATTCAGGATATACATCAAACTATTAATCTGTTTACATGAGCACTCTACAAGATACAAACATGGTGAATGTTCTTGGCAGTTCTGCTTAGTAACAAAATCACAATATGATTAAAGCAAATTCACATCTCGATAGTTAAGAATTAACGTTACAAAAACAACCTAAATATACTCAATTCAATGCATGGAATTTCAACATTCAGTAGCATTAACCAGCCTCTTCTCCTTTTTAAATAGGTTTGAGTGTCCTTGTTCAAATTCATGGTCCTCAGCCCATGTTGTTGTTTTGTTTCATTACCGACTAAAAAGGCACAAAGGAACGGTACTGCTGCGCCCATTCCGACAACGATGTCGAGACTGCTGGAACTCTTTTGAGCAAAAACCAATCATCAACCAGAGGGAAATGCAGAGAGTACTTGATCAACTTATTTTAAAAATCTGTAAAAACTGCTACATGGAAGAAGTACCTGAGCTTGAAAGGAATTTACAATATCGCAAGACCAAACCCCATGAGACATCACTCTGTGAGGCCTGTAAATGGGGTTTATGTCGTATATAAAATTGATGTGATTGACTGAATTACATCTGGAGTCGAGCTTCCACTTTTGATGAAAGAAATAAATTATGATCAAAAGTATAATTGAAATAATGCTGATTACATTGTAATTTGATTTACCAATAAAGTATTTGAGCATCACAAACATAAAACCTTCTCAGAGCTAGCACAATCATGAAAGAAGATAACTATGGTGTTTAATTGAAATAAAATACATTGTTTCACATATTTGAGAGGTGGTAATTTTGTAACTATTGTTACCATTCACTAAAGGTGACAACTGATTAATTACCAAAAATGAGCATTTAAGTGCACCTGAACATATACTGGAAAATGTAATAAGTTTACTGGTGTACACTTGTTAGCATCTTAATGAATTACATTTTTTGATGTGCTTGTGCGTTTAAGAAAATGTGTGCAATCTCTTGAAACAACGCAGTGGGTGGAATCACACAATTTTAAATCTTAAACTAGTATAGAAAATCGTGGAACAGAGAAATGCCAATGGTTTTGGACATGGTTCACTTATTTATGGGATCGTTAAAAGACAGGAGCACACGTAGACCATCTAGCCCAGCGAACCTGCTCCACCATTCAATAAGATCATAGTTGATCTGATTATGGCCTAAGTCCACTTTCCGACTGGCCTCCATCATCCTTGAATAATTTAGCAATCAGAAATCTATCTAACTTGAGTATATTCATTGCCCTAGTCTCCACTGCTTTCTGTGGAAGAGAATTATGGAGACTAATAACCCATAGAGAAGGAATTCCTCCTTACTGCACCTTAAATGAGAAGCCCTTTGTTTTAATCTGTGCCTCCTTGCTCTAGGATCCCCTGCAAAAGGCATCGTTCTTCCAGCATTTACTCTATTACGTCTCTTCAGAATCTTACATTTCATGTGATCACTTCTCACTCTTCTAAGCTCCGTTGAATATGGACCCATCTGAAAAATATTACGCTTAAGACAATCTCTTTATCCCAGGAATGCATTCATTAACATCAGCAGAAGAATATGCCAAAAAAAAATCTCCCATTGCTTGTTTCTCATACTGAAGATTGGGTCCCAGGATCCATAAGTCATCCGCCAATATGACTTTTTTTGTTATTGATCTATGGGATGCAGGCTTCACTGGCTAGACTAGCATTTTGTCCATTCCTAATTACATTGGAAAAAGTGGTGATAAACTGCCTTTTTGAATCACTACAATCCTTGGGGTGTTTGGACATCCACATTGCTGTTAGGAAGGGACTGCCAGGATTCTGATTCATTGACAGTGAAGGAAAGGTAATATAGTTCCAGGTCATGCAGGAACAACCCAATCTACTATGATTTCAATGGTAGAGCAGACTTATGGGTCAAATGGCCTCATTCTATGACTTAGGAATCATAAAGCACAGAAGAGGCCCTTTGATCCATCAAGTCTGCTCCAAACATATCTATACACATCCCACTTTCCAGCACTTGGCCCATAATCTTGAATATTATGAAATTTCAAGTGCTCATCCAAGTACTTTTTAAAGGTTGTAAGATTTTCCAGCTCAATTAACCTCCCAGGCAGTGCATTCCAAATTTTGTTTTTATGGCTTGGTTGACATTTTATTTTCACATAACTCAATAGGTTTTTCCCAGCCAGTTGAATTTTCACTATATTTCTTCATTAATTTAAATTGTTGAGTTTCTTTTTACTTACAGACACATTACCACCATTTTACAGCTTCTGGTTCCCAATATAATCGCATGTTAAACTCAAACAATAATCCACATAAATTTCCATGAAGGTCTTTAACAAATTGCTAAACAGGAGGCTGCTAAATGAGAAAAGAACCCATGGTGTTAGGGGCAGGGTACTAGCATAGATAGAGGGTTGGCGACTGGTAGAAGGCAAAGATCGAGGATAAAGTCGTTTCTTCAGGATGGCAACTGGTGACTAATGGACTTCTACATGGGTCAATGTTGGGACAACTATTTACATTATACATTAATAATGAGGACAAAGGAACTGAGGACATTAATGTTATCTGCAAACTTAGTAATGAAGGTAGTTGGGGAATAGGTAGTGTTGAGATGTGGGGAGGCTGCAAAAGGACATTGATAGGCGAGGACAGTGGACAAAGAAGTAGCAGATGGAATACAATGTGGGAAAGTGTGAGGTTATGCACTTTGGTGAGAAGAATACAGCTTAGACTATTTTCTAAATGGAGAAAGGCTTTGGAAATCTGAAGCACAAAGGAACTTAGGAGTCCTAGTTTAGGATTCTCTTAAGGTTAACATGCAGGTTCATTTGGCAGCTAGGAAGACAAAAGCACTATTAGTAATCATTTCAACAGGGCTAGAATACAAGAGCAGATATGTACTGCTGAGATTGTATGAGACTCTGATCCAACCACATTTATAATATTATAAGCAGTTTGGGCTCCATGTCAAAAGAAAGTTATGCTGGCATTGGAGGGGTTCCAGAGGAATTGTACAAGAATGATTCTAGAGATCAAGGGCTGGTCATAGGGTGTGGTTGAAGACTTTGGGTCTGTACTTGATGGAGTTTAGAAGGATTGGGTAAGGGGGTAGGGGGTCTCATTGAAATTTACAGAATTCTGAGACACTTAGTTAGTTTGAATGTGGAGAAAGTGCTTCCACGAGTAGGAGAGATGAGGATCCGAGGGCACAACTCAGAGTGAAAGGACAGCTCTTTAGAACTGAGCTATTCCTTTAGCCAGAGGGTGGTTAATCTGTGGAATTCGTTGCTGCAGAAGGCTGTGGAGGCCAAGCTGTTAGTAAATTTAAGACAGATGATGATAGGTTCTTGATTGGTAAGGGGATCAAGGATTATGGACAGAAGGCAGGAGAATGATGTTGAGAAACATATCAGCCATGATTGAATGGCAGTACCTGCTCAATGAGTTTACTGACCTAATTCTGCTCCTATATTTTATAATCTTAATATGTCACCGAGAATAAGTATTCATACAACAATTAATTACTAGCTATTTAAAATAATAACAAACATTGTCTTTTAGCCACAACCAATAAGGAAAAAAAGGTCTTATGAACTTAGTGACGATATTATTCACATTTCGCCGTTCTGATGCAGACTGTCAGCACCTTCACTTTATATTGAAAATGAAAAGCCGTATGTGCAGAGTCTCCAGGTGAGAAGGGCGATTGCTGAACTACAGAACCCAGCATCCACAGCGCCGCGTAGTGCAGGCTGGGATGTGGTCTGAACCTTGCGTTGTGGGTATTGTGGCCATGGTTGAAGGACTATAACTCCCAGAATCCCTTGGTACCGCTACTGGGAGAAGCGGGCAGGTTAGAGTGGGTGAACGTTGTTTCGGTAACGGACGAACTCGAGTGATACGGGACGGGGGGGGTGAAGGGGAGTGGTCTCCTGTCAGCATGCGCGGTGAGTTGAGGAGGCAGTGTGGAGTAGCTGAGGGTGCTGTGCAGGCTCAGGCGGGTGTGAGTGTGTGTGTGGGCCGGAGAGCGGTTCCCTCGGTAACTGGGTCACCGCCACAGAGGGGGGAGGGGGTTAGGGGCATGACCTCTCTGTGAGCGCGGGCAGGGCCCATTCCCCAACACCCCAGGGTGAAACATCCCAAATCACTGACTCCACCTTTAACATCTAAAAAGGGAGGACCTGGGAAAGAGTGAGTTACAGCAGGAAAGGGCTATGTTTACTCCAAGTGGAGTCATAGGATGAAACAACACAGAGGAAGGACCTTTGGCCCATCTTGACCTGTTGATCTATGGTTAAGAGTTGCATTGGGTCCCCATAATCTTCATTATGTCGCTTCAAGTCTTTATTCTCGTTTATAGATGAGTGCTTTTACTCTTGCAGCTAGTGCATTCCAGATCACAAAACAATTTGTTGTGTGAAATAAAAGTTTCCTCTTGTTGTTCTTTGCCATCACCTGTCTCCCCATTGAGCTACCAACCTTAGTTGTTTGAACTGTAGGGAACTCTCTACTGTTATTGGGAACAGGCCGGACAGTGGAGTTGGAGTTCGGATCAGCAAGACATCAACCAAATGATCCTACTGAATGGCAGAGCAGGCTTGATGGGATAAATAGAAACCAAAATAACTACCGATGCTGGCAATCAGAAACAGAAACAGAAATTGCTGGGAAAGAAAGGAGAAAGGGTCACTGGATGTAAAACATTAAAATCTTTTCTCCACAGAATCTGCCAGATCTGCGCTTTTCCAGCAATTTCAGTTGATGGGATAAGTTTTTCTTGTGTTCCTACTTCTCATGTCTGCCACTGAAAAAGTTTTTCCTTATTTACTTTATCAAAGTCTTCATTATGTTGAACATTTCAATCAAGTCTAATCCTAGTCTCTGTTATAAAGAACAACCGCAGCTTCTCAAGAGTCTGCACATCCCAGAAATCCCTCATTTGTTATAATTTTTATGTGTTTTGACAGATAATGCAGTGTGAGAACTGTCTGAAGGAAATTTACTAAGAATTGTTAACAATCTGGCTCCTGTACTGCATGCTGTTGTCTTCTGACAGGTGAGATCTTTTATATCAAACAAATGACACATCATACCGATGTCAAAGTATTCAGTCAGAATTTACTATCGATATTAGTGAGGCTAATGGCATAAACTGTTGTTAATGATAAATAGGAATGTGATTTCAGTCAAGGAGCAGATATGTGGTCAAAGTTTAGACATAAAATTTGTCTCAATTGTGTAATTTAATAAAGAATAATAAAAATTGTTTTGCTTTTCCGAGCATTGGATCTTCCATGTTTCCACTGTAGAGTTCTGAGCTATCATGATGCCATGTATTCCATGTATCCAATCAAAAAGTTTCTAGATTATTGGATTTCCTAACACAGGAGTTATATGATGTACACATATTTTGGTTCGACACTTTTTAGGTGTTTGATGTTCAGAGAGATTTCAAACATGTCACATTCTAATCACGTTTCCCCTTTTTTCCCTTTATTTGTCTCATTTAATCTTTAATATTTTTGTTGTCATTTTCTCTATATGATTTGACTTTTAGTTCACTATGCTGTGTTTATTTTTCCATCCATTCCATAAACATTGAAATTTATCAAATGCCCTTTTCCTTTATGTCTGCGATGTCTTTTTGTCTTGGCTGTGTCTTTATCACTTCACACTTTTGATACCTTTATGTGCAAATCATTTTTGAACCAAAGATTTCAAAAATGAATCTCACTTATGGCAGAGGGTGTTCATATCCTATTACAATATGTTCTGTCCATATTTTATGTATTGTGACATCCTGTTGCACTCTCTTAAATGAGTTGGTGCACCTTATATGTATTGTAAGGATCAATGTGACACACTGGAATTTCCCTATGCTGTGATAACATTTATGGTTTCAGAGATTGGCCCCAGTTCAAAATGTTTACTCTTGACTCGTGATGATTGCTGAGGAACTTACCAGGAGAGCATTGGTATAATGTGTAATAAAGCAAGTTGAGGAGCGAGTTATACTTTACGTAGGGGGTTGTGCAATTATTAATATACTCTGAAAATATTTTTTGAAGGATTTTATTATGTTAATTCTTAATTAGCCAAGGAAAACACTTGTCAGAAGGCTGAGAAGATTTGTACTGTGTTGCTTGTTTGTAAGTATGACTGTGATTACCTGTTTTGGGAAAGGATCTATCCATTGATGTAGGAATAATACTGTTGTGGCAGGGAATAATTATATTGGATTATATAGAATATACAGCGCAGAAACAGCTATGTTAGGTTTGTCTTTATATACTTTACAAGTTGCCTGTTATTCCATTTACTTCAGTATTTCCGCATACGGTTTTGTTCCTTTTTCTCTGATATATCCTTCTAGCTTCCTTTTGAAAGCATTAAAGCTAATTGTGCCAACCATTTACTGTGGAAAGTTCTGCATTCTGACCATTGAATTGTAACACTTCTCCTTACTTCCTATTGGATTGATTAGTCACAATCAACTGGCCCCAGTTTTGTTTTCACACAATTAGAAACTTTGTCCACCTTGTCCAGTTCATATTAAAGATCTTTATCCAATCACCTCTAAGTGGTATTTTTGAAAGAAAAATGCCTCAACCTGTTCAATTTTCTCTGATAGTTGGTCTTTCTGATCTGGTCCTTTTTCTTGCAAATTCTCTTTTTGAATTTTCTCCAGTGTTTCTATGTTCTTTTTACAACCATAAATGCCCACATTGTTCTTGAGTTATCTGACGAAGGTCCTTTTGGATTTGAATGCCACTTCATTACTTTTGAATATCATAAGCTAGAAATCAATAAAAATGCTTTATCAGCATTATTAATTGCTTTGTTGGCCTGCAGTGCTTCCTGCATCCCAAATCCATTGCTCTTCTGCTCATTCAGTTTACTTTTGAAGCTGTGCGTGATATTTCTACATTTTTAATCAAACTCGCATTTATTTAATTTAAAGTTAATTTGACAATTGGTTGCCTAGTCTGAAAATTTTTAAATTTGTATTATACATAGTGTTAGCTAGACCCCCTAGTTTGGAAAAGTCCAAAATGACCCAGGACAGTTAATTATTAACACTGGTGCACACCTCTAATTTCTGTAATCTGAATGATTATGTATTCTTCCCTTGTCTTGAAAGAAAAAAATCCCCAATGTTTTCAGAAGGGGAAGTGAGGTCTGTGCCAGTGGTCTTGTGTTTAAATTGCTGTCAAAATACGATTCAAACCAGAGATTTCCAGCCTTTGTCTCCAGTTACTGATAAATTAATTAATATCTATACGATAGCATAGAATTATAGAGTCATACAGTACAAAAACAGACCCTTCGGTCCAACTTGCCCACGCCAACCAGACATCCCAATCTGACCTAGTCCCATTTGCCAACATTTGGCCCATATCCCTCTTAAACCCTTCCTATTCATATACCCATCCAGATGCAATAAAATATTGTAATTGTACCCATCTCTACCAGTTCCTCTAGCACCTTATTTCATACCTCTGTTTGAAAAAAATTATACCTTAGGTCTTTTTTAAATCTTTTCCCACTAAACCTATGCCCTCTAGTTTTGGATTTCCCCCCACCCTAGAAAAAAGACCTTGACTATTCACCCTATCCATTCTCCTCATGATTTTATACATCTTTGTAAAGTCACCCTTAGCTTCCGACATGCCTGGGAAAATAGCCCCAGCCTATTCAACCCTCTGCCTATAATGCAAATCCTCCTGTCCCCGCAACATCCTTGAAAATCTTTTCTGCACCCTCTCAAGTTTAGCAACATCTTTCCTATAGAAGGGCAATTAGAATTGTATGGAATATTCTAAAAGCAGTCTCACCAATGTTCTGTAAAGCTGCAGCATGACATCCCAAATCCTGTACTCAGTGTTCTGACCAATGAAGGCAAGCGTGCCAAACACCTTCGGTTTTTACCTTCTTCATCACCCTGCCTACCTGTGATTCCATTTTCCATGAACTATGCACCTGGGCCCCTGGGTCTCTTTGTTTGGCGACATGCCCCAGGACTCTACCATTAACTGTATAAGTACTGCACTGTGTTTGCCTTACCAAAATGCAGCACCTCACATTTATCTAAAGATAATGTCTATGTTTCTCTTTTTCTCGACCAACCAGGTTTCTCATTGCTGACTTTACACACATTTTCCTGTGTGTAGTTGATGCTTCCACTGCTGATGGTCACTTTCTAGGTTCCTGTATGATGTTTTGCCATTTGGCTGAGGTACTGGATAATTGCTAGAACTGTGCAATGGAACTTTAGCAAGAATACCTTAAGGCAAATGGAAAATAATTGGAAAAGTAAAAATACACTTGGATTGTGCTGCAGCTGATCAGGGAGATGAATTTTAAGTGTAGAAATTGGGTAAAAGAATCTGAAACACAGCATTTTGTAATATGGAGGAGGTTTTCATTAGAAGGTTACTCTAATCTTCACACATATGGGTTAAGATATTCAGCGTAACAACACTGGTCACTAAAATATTGAAAATCTAGTAAATTAATATGCATTGATTCTTATGGCAGTTTCTCTCCATAGCAATAGTTTATTTACCTGCAAAACTGGGAAACAATATTCTAAGTTACCTGAAAACTAATCATTTAAAGTTGTCACTTTTAGTTTAGTTTAAGCCAGGCCTCTGCATGCTGACTGTTTTGGAGGGGTATCTGAAAAGATGAGTTGAAACGGCATACTCGGCTGGCTGAAAATTGGGCAGAGAAAACAAGCCAGTAAATCCTGCACCTTGTCAGCCCCACACTGTCTTTGTCTACTCAAAGTATAGACACTGCCATACCAGGCAACATTTAATACAGAGGTCACCAATAAGATACTTAATACAGGCTGCTGAGATAGAAGGCTGCTAACAGTTGGTCTCTGGAATGAAGAAGCTGCTACTGAAGAAGGGCTTATGCCCAAAACGTCGATTCTCCTGCTCCTTGGATGCTGCCTGACCTGCTGCGCTTTTCCAGCAACACATTTTCAGCTCCGAAGCTCCAGTTTACCAAGGTACATATTTCCATCCCTTCCTCGCAGGGATATCTGAACAGTGATCTTAAAAGATCAACTCCAGTTAGCAGCAAAAAAAAACATGTTCCAGACCAAACTTCTTGTGATTTTTGCAGATCATGCTGATGTTTTTTGATAATATAACTCATTTTACAGTCGTGGATTACAAACAGTAATAGCTGGCTGCCATAAAAATTAGAATAACTGCATTAAGTATCTAGGTTGCATATAAGTTGAATTATAAAGGTAAAGTTGCCACGGTTTCAGAGGACAATAGGTTTGTCCTTTCATTAGAGAGAGATGACTAGTGGTGTTTTAACCTGAGGGTCACCATGCCTCAGGAAAGGGACAAGGTGGAGATCTTCGAGTCTTCATGGTAACCTCAGCTAGTATGGGAATTCTCTCTATTGGTATCACTTTGCACCATAAACTAGTCATCCAGCCAACATTTTCTTGACTGCCCCCTCCCAACCAAATTTGAGAGTTCACTGTCCATACCGGGAATCCTACTGTCCTGTTTCCCTATATCCCTAATCAGTTCTTTTTGCAGCAAAGTCTCAACTTTAAAATCATGGTTTTCATTCTAGTTTTTGCATCTCTTTTCAACCTTGACCCTCATTATCTCGAATTTTCTCCAACTCTCCATGATTTCTGCAGTCCTTCCATTCTAACCTCTCGTACATCCCTAAGTCTAGTCACTGCACCAGTCTTTAGCTACCTAGGTTCCAGGGTCTGGAGTTAATTCCCAAAACCTCTCCGCTTTCCAATTCTTTTTCCTGCTTATTAAAATGGTACTTAAAACCCATCTCTGATCAAGTTATTGTTTCAGCTGTCCTAAAATCTTCATAGTTCAGTGTCAAATTTGTCTTGGTAGAGGCTTCTGTGACGTGTCATTTCTGGCTTTGTGCATTAAAGTCATAATGTAATTACAAATAGTTTTGATGGAATATGCATTGTTTGTATGAATGAAAGCAGGAACACTCAAGCTTGACACCTCCAGAGCAGCTTGCTTGAATCTCGCTTGTATCACCAGTCTTGTATCACCACGCATTTCACCATGGTCACACTGTGATTGGTGTATGTACAATGCTTAAAACAGATTAGAGCAACTCATCTGTTGTGAACACACACATACATTTGTTATGAGGATTGGAAACTGAAGATTTGGACAATACTTGGTTTACAGAGAGTTTATTATGTGACTTCTTGGAACTGGAAAATCAAAAGATCAGAATCAACAGGGGATTGTCTACTGTTTGTGAGAAAAGAGTTTGAGAGAAAAGCTTTTAAAGGGTGATAAGACATTGTTTATGATTTTAATTGCTAGATAAGCAAATTGAGTTTTGAAAGGGACTTAGTGCTGAAAGTTGCCTAGCAACAGTCTCTGGACATTTAGGTTTTGTTTTGCCTCAGATTTGAGGGTTGTTGACTTGTAGATAGGCTTGTAAGGAAGTAATGCTATATATTCATCTGTCACTGTTTCTCAATGAGCAAAAGATAACCCTTAAAGAATACCAATTGAATGAATATATCTGAAGTATTTCCTGAGCATTCAGAGAACGATCCAGGAATCAATATCTTTTGGTCTTGGCAAACATCCTGAAAGCTGAACTGTTAACTCAGTTCTGACACCTAACTGACCTGCTACGTGAACTGGGGGTTGTTTTTCATTCTATGGCTGACAGCAATGTAATTTCACTGACAAAGCCAAATAATCTGTGAGAAAGTCACCTCATTCTACCCTTTTTAGTTTGGACTTTTGATCAACTGTATTTTTCCGCTATTTTTCCACTCAATTTAAACATTGCTAAAAAGAGTCAAGAAGTTGAATCTTTTTTGCCATGTACTTATGATTCAAGAAACACATTTGACAAAAGGGGAACCATTACATACAGCACAAGAAGAGGATGCTGATTTGTTGGGACATCATTGGCATGAAGATACAGCAAGAACAGTTAATGATCTATCTTAGTTCTCAGACCAGGTAGGTAGATTCTAGTTGGTCACGTGTTGCCATGGTGGTGAATCAGAGATTGGCTGTCTCCATGATCTCTTTTTAGAAAGGTGCAACGTCTATACAAATTCTTTTTGTGTGCATAAAACATGGTCTTGTGTGTTTCTATATGTATGTTGCTTCAAGCAGACAAACATACCACACTATGAGCCAAACTGATTATCTTAAAGTGGTTTCTGGTGTAACTTTAATGCAGTCTTCATTCATTAATAAATGATTTTCACTAGTATATGTTTAATGTTGGATATACTTCTCTGAGACTTTAAAGCATAGGGTAATTGAGCATGATCAGCATGCTGCCTGCTGTGAATGGTTGACGGGACTTGTTGTTTAATATAGTCTGCCACCTGTTGGGACACCACACTAGCACTGAAATTTAGATATCTCATTACTCATTTACATGGTAGGCAGAGTATCTGTTTGGCTTGACAGCAGCGTCTTGGTAATGGAAACAACTACTTGCAGATTTACTGTACAGTTGTAACATAAGACATCTATCATCACCTGCTGTTCACGTTTTTGACATACCTTCCTCTTCTAGGGCAATCTTAGATAGACTTGGCACTGCTCAGGGACAAAAGGGACGATTATAAGCTCTTTTATGAATTTTTGTGATAAATAGCAGGTGATGATATAATCAAGATATCCATCATCATGCAGGATATTATTGAAATGTCCTATCAAGACACGAAGAGAAACAAATTGATTATTTTAGTGACTGAATGAGATATTCATACATTAGGAATAGGTCGTGGAGTAGTTAGGTGTGATTTCAAGCACATTCTTGCCTCATCAGAGTTGTAGCAGGTTCAAGAGCTGTTTGGCAAAATCTCCTTGCTCTGGACCTCTATCACAGTGAAGAACAAAGAGCTTTTTGTGGGAACACCGTCCCCTACAGTACATACCATTCTGATTACGACATAATGTGTGCTGGATTATTACTATCTTCAGGTGTTCCAGTGCCAGCAAAACAACAGTTATTCAAGAAAGCTTACCACTACTACTATCTGCTCAGAGGAAATAGAGATGGGCAGTGAAAACAATCTTTGCCATTCCAAGAACAAATTACAGCTATTGATCATCTCTTTATGTTTGTAAAGAAAATGCAAGGAAAGTCAGTGATTGCATACTCTGCATTGGATCTTGTCTAACATTGTCCATGTGTTTTTTTTTAAAAGAAATTGATTGAATCCAGCTACGAGATGGACAGGATTCCTGTTTCAACTGTGGAGCTGGTCTGCTTGGGGTCAAGTTTTGCATTTTCTGGGTTGTTTTACTATTTGTATAGAAAGAAAAGATCAACATTGGAAGTATTAAAGGTAAGAATCATTCATTTCTTGCAAGTACCCCATAAGCACACACTCTTGTGGCTCTCATTCTAACTTCCGTTGGTAGGGTGAGATTGTTAGTAATAGGTTTTATAATAAAAGATAGAAAATGCTGGAGAAATTTAGAAGGTTTCACAGCATCTGTGGAAAGAAAAGTTAACATTTTAAGTTTCATTGCCAGCATTTGTGGTACTCTGCTTTCAATTGATGCATTTATGATGGATTGATATAAATGAGACCAATTTTTCATGTTCCAAGACTTCTTAAAAAAAACACTTCCTTGGATAATGCCTTCTCAGTGAGGTGTGTTTTGGCTATACTGCAGCCCATGGAATACACTGACAGAAATAGCTGTAATCTACTCAGTGCGCTTAATGAAGTTGGAATAGTTGAAATTAAGAGTGAATCTGTCAATGGTGCAATACAGCCATAGTTGGCAATATTTTTCAACAAATGGCAAAGTACAGCTGATATTTGCAAGCCTCCAATTTTGTCAATGTTCCTGCATGACGATTGCCTCAATTGAATGTTGTATTTCACATTCATGACCAGAGTTGAAATTGAATCTGTGCTTGGTATCATGTATTTTTGGATGAAATGTTAAACGGAGTCTCATGGGAGGATTAAAAGATCCTATTTGCAGAATGGCAGGGGCTACCTCTTGGTGATCTAACTAATATATCCTTTGCTTTGTCCTAATGTACTAAAAACAGGTTATATACTATTTTGGCAATTGTGGAACTTTGCTGTACATAAATTGGCTTCAAGTTTACCCTATGCTATAACAGTGATAGCATTTTAAAAAATACTTAATTGACTGAGAAGTGCTTTGATTAATGCTGAAACTTTGAAATCTGCATATAAGTGCAATCAATATCTTTTTTTATTTCTCCTTTCTTCTCATGGTAAAATTTGATGCATAATTTGTTGTATAGTGACTCATTTCAGCATTTGCATGTGGGAGAGTCTTAATGGGATTCTGTGCAGCAATTAGTTATAAATTAACTCTTATCTTGTTTTTGTTGACTATAGTCTGGAATCAAAAGCTCAGCTTGGGTATCACAAAAACAAGCAGTCTGTGCCAGTGGTCAGGAATGGGGATGGAACTATTGGCATGGATATGGTGTGTGTTGCTGGCCCAAGATGGTAGCTTGAATGTTCCCAATGGTTAACCTGAGGAAACTGTTACTTGTTAATTCTAAAGTCAAATTACCATGTCTACTACGATGTCCCCAAGTGACAACATATAAATAAAAAGAAATGGGAGTGAAGGATAATTATTTGGGGAAACAACAGGTAAAGAGAATCCACTGCTGAAGGTTCTTGGTTATTAATAGGTGGGTGAAAATGAAATGGAACAACTCCAAGGTCACTTGATTGAACAATGGATTTAAAGGCAATGGAGAAAGAATATGTGGTTGATGATGTTAAAAGGTAAGTCCACACTGGCAAGGTTAGATAATGGACATTGGTGACTGTGATTTTTATTGGGAACTATTCCTGTCTTGCACACCTGACTATGTTTATGTAGCAACAGGGCAGTTACGAACTGGTCATTTAAGATTGTCTGCATGATGTTCCCTTCCATGAATGATTCCACTATGCTTCATTATTCTCACCCTTTATCTCAGTTCAGCTTCTTTCCCTCGCCCGTCTGCCCCTCCTATGTTTAGGATAACCAAACCTTTAACCAACAGGATTTGTCAAATGTGATAATTAATAGTGGAGAGGATTCAGAACAAGAATTAAGTTGTTTAGAAGTGAAATAGAGAAACTTGTTTGTATTGTCTTATGGAAAACTGAAACTCACAACCCAAAAGAATGTAAATGTTAGATTAACAGAAATTGATTTGAGTTCTATAATTTTTGCTGGATAAGGGTATCAAAGGATTTGGAGCAAGAGGTGCTAAATGGAGTTGGGGCACGGATCAACCATGATCTAAACGAATAACTGAACAAGTTTCAAGGGTCAAGTGGCCTAGTCCTGTTCTTGTGTTCCCTATTATTTCATTTGTTTCTTCTTTTTTAAATTAGGAAGCCCCAAAATTTCAGATCAACAAGCAGTTGGTGGATTTTTTGAATGCCACTCCAGGAAAATGTGTGGAGTATGCTATTGTGGAAGGTGAGACTTACGAGTTTTATATTTGATGAAATGGGTTTTCAACTACCCAGTAGTAAGACTAGCGATGCTAATCACCAGTGGTTAGTCCAGCCAGTACCTGAAACTTAATTCTAGTGTGTCTTTTGACTTTTTATTCCACTACTTTTAAATGTTAAAAACATAATCTTAAAAACTTTATTTAATGAGAAAAGAGACTATTAACATTCCAGTTACAAAGATCGGGTGACGTTTTTGATCACTAACATTTAGAAAGCTGCTGACCTAAAGAAGCAAGTGTGAATATATTTAAAATCTGAGCATGTCCAAGGGGTGAGGGCTAGCCAAATACACTCCCAATAAGGAATAGTGGTGATTCAGGATTACTGCACTTCACTTGCTTCACTAAAGTGTATCATCTTGAGTGCTGGGAGTAGAAATAGAGGCCTTTTAGGAGGCAAAGCGTGATTATTTTGAGGTAGGTTTACTTTGCTGACATATAGACCACACCTGGATTAGGATACAATGCCTAATTGTAATGTATTTATTTTCCTTTTATAAGCAACTAGATTCAGCACCAATGAAAGGAATGCTACAGGATAAAACTCCACAATAGTATTACTCTGAACTAAATCACGCTGACTTACAGAGCACATTCATTGAATTGAATGGTCAGCTTCTGCTTGTACATCATGTGGTCTTATCTGACATAAAAGTGCTTGAGATATCTTTTCAAACCACTGGGGGGGGATTCAATCATTCATGTATTCATTAGAAGGCTAAGTACCAGGCCTGAAAATTATCTGCCATATTGTCCGAGTCAAGGATTACAAGAGGGAAAAGGATACTTCTTCATGAAAGGTAAAGTTCTCCCTATTATCTTGAAATTGTCCATCAACCCTGTATTACGTAGGATTGTTATAGCTGGTGGAGGCCAACAACTTTCAGCATATCAGTCTGAAATTTATTCAGACGTCGTTTTTTAGACAGCATGCAAGAGTTTTGAGAGAGAAAAAGATATTAGATTAACATTGCACTTAACTGAATCAGCCAACTACAGGCTCTGGAAGATAGGTCTTCATACAGGCTTATTTCTGAAAGCACTGAACAATATGGCAAGTTAAGTCCTCTCAAAGCAGGCAAAGATATGTACTATAATCACTGCCAAACATTGATCTGGGTGGCCTGATATGTTTTATAAAATTCTATTCGCGGGACGCAGGCATTAATGGCTGGGCCAGCATTCTTGTCCATCCCTAACTAAGATGCTATTGAACTGCCTTCCGAAACCTCAGCAATTCTTGTGATGTTGGGAAACTTGCAGTGTCTTTTTTTTTTAAAAGATATCTTAACGAATTGATCTTGTTGAGTGGTTTGCTCGGCCATTTTAGAGAACAGTAAAGGCTTAATTATGTTGCTGTGTGTTCTGGAGTCCCTTATAAGCAGGACACCAGTTCAATAGTGAGCCAGATGAGTTTGAATCAATATTGCTTTTATGTTTATCATTAAACTTTTAATTCCAGATTATTTTGAATACATTCCACCATCTGCCACAGTGGGGTGTGAACCCAGGTCATCAGTGTATTATCTCGGTCTCTGGATTACTAGTCCAGTGACAATACAACTATGTCATTACCTCTCCATAAATCACATAAAATGTAGTATGCAAGTAAAGCGTGTTATTAGGAGGGTAAATAATGTTGTCATTTATTACAAGTGGAATGGGTTAGGGAATAAACAAGTGTTATTACAGCTGTACAGAGTATTCATGCTCAGGTGTACTATGTATAGTTTTAGTTTCCTTATTTGAGTGAAAGCTACAATTACTTTAAAACAGTTTAGAGAAAGTTCACTTGAACTGAAGGGTTTACGAAGAAAGTTGAAGAGGTTAGTCTATACGCATTGGAGTCTAGAAAAAATGCATCAGATCATGAGAGGATTGGATAGGATGGACACTTAAAGGATATTGATATTGTCAGGGAGGCATAGTTTAAGAACTAAAATGTCTCCCTTTTAAAATAGCCAAGGAGATTTTTTTAAAAACATTTCTCTGAAAAGCTTGATCTGAATATGGAATTATATTCCCCAGAAAGTAGTATAGGCTGGTTCTTTCAATTTATTCACGCAGTGTTCGATTTTTGATAGCTAAGGGTTATGGGAGTGCAGATGGGAAAGTAGAGATGAGATTATAATCAAATCAGCCATTTTTTTTTTGAGTGGGAGAACAGGTTTGATGCCCCAAATGGCATTCCCTTGAGTTCTGTGTTCTCAAACATGATTTTAAAAAAAGGGTAGATAGTATTGTTTAATATTTGTCCCTTTTAGATGCTGGGTATTTTTAATAGTGGGTCAATGCTATTATTATAAAATGCTGCCTTAAAAGTATCATTTTGATTTAGAATAAATCCCTACTGCTGTACTGCAGAATTTGATTTATCACATTTGTGCCATGATTGAGTATCCATGTTTAAGGTTTTGTTTTGGAGTGTTCTCATGTTCTGGTTAGCAGTTGAAGTATTAAAGTTATGATACTGAAAGCTACTTTATGGAAATTTAAATTGCATCACAATGTTCTGATACTGTTAAATTTAATGCTAATAGTGTAGTATGTGTTTTAGCCTCTGGAGCATGTGAACTGGTTAGATTTAGTAGAATACATGAGAGCTGTTGCATTTGTTAGATATTGTCCATTTACAATGCCTGTTTTCTGCCACTAGATAGCATATGTGTGCTTCATAAAGATAGTTGAAACATTACAGTCTTTTAAAAAGGGTAAAATACAGTGGATGCCGAAAACCTGAAATTAGTTGAAAATGCTGAAAAATACTGGCATATTATCTCTGTACAGACAGAAAAGAATTACTGTTTCGGGTCAATGACTTTTAAGCAGAAGTATAAAAATAATTAGAACATAGAACAATACAGCGCTGAACAGGTCCTTTGGCCCTCAGTGTTGTGCCGACCTGTGAACTAATCTAAGTCCGTCCCCCTACACTATCCCATCATCATCCATGTTCTTATCCAAGGATTGTTTAAATCTCCCTAATGTGGCTGAGATAACTACATTGGCAGGCAGAGCATTCCACGCCATTACCACTCTCTGCGTAAAGAACCTGCCTTTGATATCTATCTTAAATCTATCACCCCTCAATTTGTAGCTATGCCTCCTTATACAAGCTGACGTCGTCATCCTAGGAAAAAGGCTATCAGTGTCTCCCCTATCTAATCCTCTGATCATCTTGTATGTCTCTATCAAATCCCCTCTTAGCTGCCTTCTTTCCAATGAGAATGTACCCAAGTCACTCAGCCTTTCTTCATAAGACCTTCCCTCCAGACCAGGTAACATCTTGGTAAATCTCCTCTGCACCTTTTCCAATGTTTCCACATCCTTCCTGTAATGGGGCGACCAGAACTGTACACAATATTCCAAATGCGGCTGCATTAGTGTTTTGTATAGTCGCAGCATGACATTACAGCTCCGGAACTCGATCCCTCCACCAATAAAACCTAACACACAGTATGCCTTCTTAACAGCACTAGCAAACTGGGTGGCAACTTTCAGGGATCTATGTACATGGACTCCAAGATTCCTCTGCACATCCACACTACCAAGAATCTTCCAGTTGACCCAGTATTCTGCCTTCCTGTTATTCTTCCCAAAGTGAATCACCTCACACTTAGCTGCGTTGAACTCCATTTGCTACCTCTCAGCCCAATTCTGCAGTTTATCCAAGTCCCCCTGCAACCTGCAAAATTCTTCCACACTGTCCACTACTCCACTGACTTTAGTGTCATCTGCAAATTTACTAACCCATTCACTTATGCCTGCGTCTAAGTCATTTATAAAAATGACAAACAGCAGTGGTCCCAAAACAGATCCTTGTGGCAGACCACTAGTAACCGGACTCCAGGCTGAATGTCTTCCATCAACCACTGTCTTCTTACAGAAAGCCATTTTCTAATTGGAAGTAAACCTTTGTTTACTAGACTATATTTTCAATCAAATTAATTTGTTATAATTGATCAATTGATGCCTCAGAAAATGTTCCCTATAAAGAAGTTTATTTTATAATCTGGTATTTCCTATATTTGTAGACTGCGATAATTTTGTCCAGAGACACAGAATGATTCAATAAACAAAAAGATTATTTTGCCAAAGTGACCAAATTTGTATAATTTCCTTTTCCCATTTGTTGTGCAAATGTTTTCCTTTCACATATTTGAAAGCTAATATTGATTTTTCTCCCATCAACCTTTTAGGCAGTGCATTCCAGATTGCAGCAACTCTATTTTTAATAAAGTTTCCTCATCTGATTCCTTTGCCTGCTACTTCTGGTTCATGACCCTTTTGCCACGGAAGCCAGTTTTTCCTTTTTTGTTCTGTCAAACTCCATCATCTTGAATACCCCTCAGATCTCTTAATTATCTATGCTTCAGCGAGAGCAACTCCAGTTCTTCAACTTTTACTATTTAACTGAAAGTCCTATGTTCCTGGTACGATTCTAGTAGCTGTCCTTTGTACCATCTCTAAGGTCTTGAAATCCATCTGAAAGTGCAGTGCCTAGAACTGGACAATGCTATTCCAATTGATGCCTAATTCGCCTTTTTAATAAAGGAAAAGGCCTTCTCTAATGTTCTTTCACATCAAAGATTTGTATGTGTACTTTTTATATAGCGTCTTTAATGTGAAATAACTTTGCAAAGTGCTTCACATGATAGAAACTAAGCTATGGAAGGTATTTTTAAGAAAGCTAGCCAAAGATTGATCAAAGAAGTATTTTCTTGGTAATTTTGTTCTTGCACCCCTGTAAAACTGTACCAATTTTGTTATATTGCTATCTAACACTTCCTGTTAAACTGGATGTGCTATATGCTTGCTCAATTCATCAGTCTGTCTACATCTTTCTGAATTGGCACTTGATACTGTATTCTGTAACATTCATTTAAAAATCTAAACTCTGTTTCTTTTAATTTCCTCCTGTTGATATGCCTTAATTTTGCTGGATCCTCCATACTGACAAAGAAAGAAATTTTTGAAATATGGTGACTGATATCACAGCACCGTGTCCCATCACTATTGTGCAGTGTGTGATATTCTAACTTGCTGCCCCACATTGACAAGGAGCCCTGCATTAGGAGGCGCTGATTTCTTTTTGGCATATTTAGGCAATGATGTAATAACCAGTTCAATGTCCTGTTAAAACCAGTGTTTGCAGCAGATGTGGACCTCACACTTTACTAAGAATGTACTGGTCTTGAAGGAATAGAGCTCACTTTATTTTAATAATATTTTGACTCCAAGGATTAAGTTAGAAGGAAAAACTGCAAATCAGCATTTTATTCTCTCAACTTTAAATAATATCATGTTGATTTAAATCCTAAGTTTTTAATTTAATAAGGAGAACAGATATGGTATCGTACAGGTAAAAATTTTGTATTAGTGTTTCTGTTGGAAAGAGTGTATAGATCTGGGGTATAGTCTAAACATTGAAGCCAAAATTTTCCAAAAGTGCTATTCGGAAGCACTTTTACATGTAAGGGCTAGTAGAAGATGGAATTCTTGTCCACAAATGGCAATAGATTCCAGATATTTATAGATTTTAAATCTGTGATGGATGGATGTATTCAAAAGTATAGAGCAAAGTGTATCTATGGGTATGTGTAATTGCCCAACCAAACCTCTTCCAGCATTCAAAACAGTCAGCTCTAATGTCCTGTCACTGGATTTTGTCCTCCTGAGATCAAATTGGGTGTGTGTGTGGGTGTTTGCAGTCAGATTTTGATTTGAATTTTAGGGCAACTATCAATTTTCTTCCATCCTCTATAAACTGAAATGCCTCAGCTTACTGTGTTTGTGTTTAAATGTTCCCTTTACCCCAAACAGGTATCACTCGACCAGTTGGGGAGAGTCTGCAGAGCCATTATCAGGATGACTGTACTGGGGTAATGCAGCGGCTTATTTTGAAAGAGCACAAACTGATCTGGAATAATTTGGCTAGGAGTTGGTATGCGTCCATAATAAGCCTACTTCAAATATCTTTTATGTAACATACTCTATTGTATGGCATTACTTTCTTGACAGTTATATTGAAGACCAATTTTTTTAAAAACTGTACAACGTATTAAAATATCAGGTAACCAATATACTCCAGGAACAAGATGTAAAATATTCTAATAAACTACAAGGCTGATGCCGTATTACCACCTTATAAAGGCAATCTTTGAAATTCCTTACATTATTGTGCGAGCAGTATTACAGAGTGACTGTCCAAGCAAAGACCTGCAACCATCTCTGTTGCTAGAAATTATAGGTCTTTTGTACTTGTGAAAAAAATTTTGCTATTCACTGCAGTAAGTTCTGAGTCTTACTTGACCATCTACTGTTTATATAAAATTATTTTAAGATCTACTTTGATATTAAAAAAAGACTTGAGAAAGATCATGGTCCGAAAAATGTTGCAGTTTTTGTTGCTGCTTGAAAAACTTAGTGTCATTTACTACTACTTACTGTGCCATGTATTTGAGGTGTTCACTCATGCTGAGGTTTTCAAAGTATAACTGTTTTACCATATACTGGGATCTGCATAATAAATTCCCGCTACAAAGAAACAGGATTGTATGCAGGAAATTAATTAGCCTGGGTAAAGATCTTGAATCCAGTTGAAGTATCAATGACAGTGACTTAGAGTTGGTGTAGACAGTAAATAGCTCTGAAGAGTACAATACTTGCGTTGTTCTTTAAATCAGGTCAGTGAGAGCTTGGGCTTTAATAGATCAAGTTTTTAATTTTATGGACTTTGTACATTATAAAAACATATTGCCATCTGTCTAATGTCAATTCTTGCTTCCGCAACAGGAATGATAGTGAAAGGATTATACATCAAAGAGTAAATATTGTGCCCTTTGACCTGATATCCCCTGAAGGAGGGAAGAGTTCAATCCGTGTGATCAACCCACTGGAAGCATCAGGTCCGCATTTTGAAACAGTGTATGAACGGTTTCACCAGGCAACACAAGGTTTTACTGATATTATTGGGCATTATCTGAGCGGTGAGAAGCCGAAAGGCTTCTTGGAAACTGAAGAGATAGTCCGTGTTGGAGCCACTTTAACAGGAATTGGTGAACTAGTTTTGGATTCTGACAAGATCGTCAAACTCCAGCCTCCTAAAGCAGGTCTGGAATATTTTTTAAGCACCCTGGACTTCCCAAGTATCCTGAAACAGCAGGAATCAAGCGTTAAACTTTGGAAAATGTTCATGGCCATCTGTACATTAACAGGCATTGCACTGATCATAGTTGTCCTGCGCAGAATGTACCATGAGTTCAGTGAAAAACAGGAACAGGAAGAACTGAGAAGGAGCTACAAACGGTTCAATGAAAGCAGAGGTATCACAGGTTCGACAGCAGATGGTGATGAAATACCAGAGAATGCATGTGTAATTTGTTTATCCAAACCACGAGAATGTGTCTTCCTGACCTGTGGGCATGTTTGTTGCTGCTATGATTGTCATCGAGCACTTCCCTCACCAATTTGTCCAATTTGTAGAAGTTATATAACTAGAATTGTACCTCTTTACCAAGCATGAGAGTGTATTCCACTCACAAATTAATCAAGTGCCTTTAATTTCTGATCTGCACCAGAAATGTCAAGTTAATATATTTATGTGGTGACCCCAATCCCATCACTAAGCGTTCATTTTTAATACTGTGTTGCTGTCTGATGTTCCCTTTGTGTTAGCCACAACAGCCAAGTTAGCATTCAGGTTTCTGAATATGCAATCATAGCCATTATCATTCATTGACATATGCTGAAAAGAGATTCATCAGTATACTCTTGATATACTGCACAATACTATATATCGACCGACAAAGATCTAGCCAAATTAGTTAACCTGATTTGGTATTGATAGCAGATGGAACTTTTAACAAGGCACCCTTGGACCAGAGAGAAAAGCCATCATGAAATAAATTAGAAACAGTGAACATAAGCAGCTATTCCTTAGCTAGCATTGTATAGTGTCACCAGTAACTTGTTTTAGTTGGGTGCAAAAATGAACATTAAAGCAGACTGACATGCTGGAATCACTTTGACTTGGGCTGCAGCATGGTGAATTCCTCCAAAATCTACAGTTATGTCCCTACACTAACTTTCAAATAGCTAGTCAATATTTTCTTACATTGGAAGACCCATCTGTTAGAAAAAAAAGCAGTGATTTTACTGTCAGGGTGGTGAGATGGAAATGTGAATGGACATTTTACGCCTATTCTGGCACTTCCATCAATCTAGTCTAAATTTCTCAGCTCATTCCAGCTTTCTTACTGTTTTCAACTATTCACAAGTGAGGAATACTAGTGCATAAATGATTGGAAAAGCTAATGGCATGATAATTTATATTATTGAAGCTGAATACCTGCAATGTAAGATTGTAATCGTATAGGTAACAGAAATTGTCACTTAAGTACTTCTTGATATTTCTGCACCGAAATTAATGACATCTCCCCACTGACTGCTTTCTACATTGATAAAAGAGAGTGAAACTCTCCTTGGCACTAGTAGTGCTGGGATAGTGCTGTAACTTTCACATAAACCAGGGACAATGTGGTCAGAAAGCAAAACAGCAGGGAAAAGAGAACAAACTGGTTTGAAGGGCGTGAAGGAGAAAGAAGAAAAGTTGAGAGATCTGCATAGTGCAGAACGTGTGAAAAACTGTTTAAAACTCCCATATTGGTTTTTAATTGACTTTTTTTGTGAATTATAATCTTGTCCTAAAGTAAGAAATGAGGTGAGTTTATTTCCCTATGTAATACATTAGATGATAAGGTGAAATATGTCTGGACTATTTAGGGTTAATTATCTCCTAGTTAAATTTATCTGTTTATGTATTCTGTATTTTATGACAGCTTTGTTCCTCAATTGACTTTGCTGTTATATACAGACTTACTTCCTTACTGTGAGTCCTTGTGTCACAAAATGCGAGAATATCAATTCACTAATGCTGTGTTTATAATTATTTTACTTTATTTTTGATTTACTTTTAAATATGCACTCAGACTTAGTTACTAGTGTGTGTGATTTATTTGCTCATCTGAAAATCCTGCTCTCATATGCCAGTGACTCCCTTGAATTAGTCTGTGACCCCCTCATGTCAGTTATAAAAATTATATCAGAACTGTGTTGAAAAGTATAAGGCAGTACTTATTTTTGTTGTAGGAAGTAAACATTGGAATTGAGGTATACCTGAGAGTGTATGCTAAAGACTAAATAAAAGCATCTACTGATGACTATTACCTGAGTTCTATTAAATTATGATAATCTACATCTTTACAAGATTGATAAAAGGAGGATAAATCTGCATTTCCAACTGCTAATGCCCTTGTGCCATCCCAATGAACTTTAACACAGTTAATTTGAGATGTAATCACTGTTCTACAAGCAACATGAAAGTTAATTTGCAGATACTCAAGTCTAATCCAACATTTAAATAAATGACCAATGAATGTGTAATTGGAGGTACTGTCTTATGAGTGAATATTGGTTAAGGTCTGAGGAGGCATTCCTGGCTCTTCCTCAATAAACCCGACAGCTTTTATTTTCACCTAAACAGGCAGTTTAATTGAATAAACTTACTGTTCTTTATTAAACAGCACAAATTGGATGGGAAAACAATGGTTGCAGTTCCACAGATAAGAGTTCAGCTGAAAAGATGTCATTTGGATAAAAGACTGAAACACTTGGAAAATAAGATTGAGGTTCTCTGAATTGAATAAATTGCTGGCACTTCTGCAAATTTTCTTTCTGCAATTAAATCACAGCTGAGTAACAAATTCCAATCTCATTTTTAAAATCTTTTATATATAGCACTTAAGTTGGCCAATGCATAGGATGAACATCCAGTATTTCCAAAAACAACACCATAGGAGATTTTGCATCCAATGAATTCTAGATCATAAACTCCTTTCTACCAGTAAACCGGTGCTTTTAAACTATATAAAACTTTCACTGTAACACTTGACCAAATGACTAGCATGTTTTATACTGAATATAAGGCAATAAATTAGATTTACATTTTACAAAGTATTATTCTGTTTTTCAGAAATGTAGCAACAATGAATTTTGTAATGAATTCTCATAAAATTGACTTTAATTCTCTGAACCTAAGTGTGCACTAATTATATGCTTTGGTAAGGAGTCAAATGAATTATTTGTGGTTCTGCCCTTCCTTGAATGGGTTTTCTAATTTGTATTGAAGCTATTCCAAATGTTTTTAGTATCACTTTAATCTGTATAATCATTAGCAGGCAGTTTTTTAAAAGAACAACAAATATTCTTTTAATGAATTGAAAGTATGCTCGTCATCAGTTTAAGGATCAGTGCTAAAATTATTTTTGAACCATTTTGGATTTTCTAAATTGGGAATCTTGTGACCTATTTGAACTTCAGTTGTTTCTTTTTGCCTGCTCTGAGAGAATGAAGTAATAGATGGATTGTTCTATTTTCGCATTATAATCTGATCTAAGTGTGTATTTCGAGCTGAAAGCTGATCTGAACTTTTGAGTTCAGAATCTCCTGACTGGTGGCTACAACTGAGTGTAATAAATACTAGAAAATGTACTAAAATGTAACTTCAAGATTTGAGATATTGTTTAGCAAACGTTATTGGGGATAATCTGTGCAGTGTCAACCCTGCTTCAGGTAGTTTGCTAAAAATAAGTGAACTGGTAATCAGTTCAGGGTGGCTAATTAGAGCAGATTTCGCAACTATTTTCGTTTGAAGGATTTACATCCTAAAAATAAAGTTTTCAGAGTGAAGGCATATTGTGAGATCATATTGTGAGTATGTAAGTAAAGAATTTTTTAAAAGTCAAAAAAAATTATAGCTACTTCAGTCTAAAGTAGAGGAGTGGGGGAGATGAGAGAATGGAGTTGGAGAGGAGGAGGAGAGACTAGGAATGGTGATTCTCTTTTGAAAAAGTCCATTAATATTCTGGATTTGACTTTTCCGTATGTGAAGCATAACGATATTTAAATACCAAAAGGTATATATTAATGGCTTTTAATTTGTTTTCTCTCTTTCCCTCTATTTGTTTGTCATTAATTTGAAAACAAAAAACGTTAAAAGTATTTCATTTTGCTGCTAGAGGAATTAGATCTTGATCTACAGTCATCACAATTATGGAGTTTCTTGTACAATTGTGACTGAGCTCTGAATGACACAGTAAGAATGAGGAGCAGGAATGGGCAATTCATCTCCTTGAGTTTACTCTGCCATTTGATATGATCACAGCTGATCTCATCTCGACCTCAATCCACTTGTGGGCACAGTGAATTGAAATATTATTCTGTAACCTCTGAGGCTTCAACTTTTGAAATACCCCATGGCAATACGAAGGTTATGCTCAAAATAACTTAGATTTAAGCATAACTGCACCAACTAGCCACCAAATGAGATTTGAGATGTAATTTAGAACAAGTTTCTTGTGCCATTTAACTTTATTTGCTCTTTCATGGCTCAGGATGTAGCTGGCATGGTCAGCATTTATTCATCTGTAATTGCCCTTGAATTGAATGGCTTGCTAGGCCAATTTAAAAGCCAGTTATGAATCAACCACATTGCTGTGTGTCTGGAGTCATGTATAGGCCAGACTGCATCAGGGTGACTGATTCCTTTCCCTGAAGGCCATTAGTGAACCCTATAGGTTTTTTTTTACAACAATCAACGATGGTTGTCATTGTTATTATTATTGAGACTAGCTTTCTACTCCACATTTAAAAATTGATTGATTTTAAATTCCACCAGTTGCCATGCCACCCAAATCTTCAAGCATTAGCTTGGATGCCTATGTTACTAGTCCAATAATATTACTACCATAAAACCGTTTCCACTCGCTATAGTAAATTTTAGAAGATGACCATTTGTCTATTTGGCCCACCTATGCAGATTCCAATAATTAGATTAGACTCCCTACAGTGTGGAAACAGGCCCTTCGGCCCAACAAGTCCACACCGACCCTCCAAAGAGTAACCCACCCAGACCCATTTCCCTCTGAACTGAAAATGTGTTGCTGGAAAAGCGCAGCAGGTCCTCATCTGTAGTCCTCACTTTCTCCTAGAGAAAAAAAAAACACATTTTCAGCTCTGATCTCCAATCCTCACTTTCTCCATTGCCTTCTGATTAATGCACCTCACACTATGGGCAATTTAGCATGGCCAATTCACCTGATCTGCACATCTTTGGACTGTGGGAGGAAACCCGTGCTGACACAGGGAGAATGTGCAAACTCCACACAGACGGTTGCCCAAGGCTGGAATCAAACCCACATCCCTGGCACTGTGCGGCAACCGTGCTAACCATTGAGCCACTGTGTGTACACATAGTTCTAATAGCCCTGAATCCAATTTGTTGAAAACCGCCTGATTCACTGCCTATTCTATAAACTGTTCCATGTACTTACCATTCTTTTAGCATTTCTTACTTTAATGAATTGTTTTTAGTCTTTAAATATGACCCCCTTCTGCTTATTAACAGGCAGATGGATGTTGCTGTTCTAAATATTAATGCACTGTTTACAGTAGCCAGGAGCAGAAGAGTTTAGGCACGGATCAAACCGATAACATGGAAGCAGATGGAGATAGGTGGGAAGAGCAAAAGTACATACAGAGAAGGAAATTAAGAAGCCGGGAGCAGAGAGATAAAATCAAACATACCTAAGTGTTCCATCTCTAAAAGATGAAACAAAGTTGGAATGCTGTGTTAATATTCTCTTATTTATCATAGGATGGTATATTTAAATCAACGTATTTTCTTTATATTCTCTTCATTCCCCAACATGGACATATTAACTTCATAACTTGTTCTGCCCTTTGACAGGAAGAAGAAACTGCAATCTACAGGTCTCGATAATTTTAAATTGTGTAGTGCCATTTGTCAATATGTCCCGAAGCTTCACAGGTGAGGAGAAAATGGCTGCTTGCACAAATGATCAAAGTCTGGAAAACAAAAGGGTGGATTTTCAACATGCTATCCTGGCTTAAATCTGACATTGAAGGTCTGGATAGCTCTTGTGTCAATTGCTCCACTTTTTGAATGAAATTGGCCTGAAAGTGATAGAAAAATAACTTTCATTTTATAGCCATCTTTTAAATTGCAATATATACAGAGCTGAACTCAAGGTGCCTGAAATATAACTATTACACTTGTTACTGAGCATTCACTGCATCTCTTCTTCAGTAAACCCTCTGCAATAGCTTAAAACTAATTTCTCAGTTTGAATGCAAGGCTGTCAAAAAATGATCAAGACAAATGAAATTCATAAATGGACTTTAACGGCTCTTCTAATCAAATATATGTGCAAATCAAACATTCATACAAATCAATTTACATGGATGTTACTGGGACTAGGGGCTGGCTAGACTCTTGAGCATATTAGCTTGAGGTTTATTGAACCTTATAGAGTTTATGAAATCATAAGAGACAGAGTACATGCACAGACCTATACTCAATTACTCTATCTGTTGATGTTCAGCATCAACAGTGAAGTGAGAGAGGGCAGGGGATATCAATCTCAGGCAACCATAGGGAGAAACTTAAGACTTACACTACCAGCCCTTCACACCCCTCTATCCACCAGCACACCCTCATGACCACACACCCCCTACCCCCCCACTACCTCCACCAAAGCAGTGCACCCACTCTCCCTATCACTGCGCTCCCCACCACTACCACCATGCCCCCCATCCAAAGCTGTGATCACAAAGTTTTATTTCTCACAAGCAACCAGCTCCTTGATTGCATCTAACATCAGGCATCACAGATCTTGAACCATGACGCTCTTGACTGTACTTGAGGCTTTACTCTTTAAGATGGACAACATTGAGATTAAAAGCAATGCACACAGATTGTGGTAAGGCCTAGCCTTCACAGACTATCCACATTTACCCACTCTGCGAGTAAGCAGATGGAAGCAGTGATGATTTCTCACTGCTCGGGAAGCAAAGTTTCATTATAGCTACCAGTCTGTTGAGGGACTGCACTGCCACTCAAGGTCGGGAGATGTTAAATGGAAAGTTCACATGTTGTTATGATCCCAGCCAATGTTATTACTAAATTGTCTGGAACCTGTCTTGATGGCTCACGTTTTTATTTGTTTTACTATTAATGAAGTGATCTCTTGCTGAAACATAACCACAAAATCCTGCAGATTTAGCTTTCACGAAAAAATGGAAGTTTATTACAAAAGAAACAAAGATCAAATAGAATGTGCCAAACTGTCTACTTCTAATATAAATTCAAAGATTTTAATAACATGCTTAAAATATAGTCTTGTACCCAAATGCTCCCTTTTTTAAATTGAAAAGAAACAGAACAGCTCTCAAAACACCAGTGTAGCACTCTCACCAAAGTTTGTATACTTAACACCTAAGTACTCTTTTAGACTGAAACTGCGCGAGCTTCTTCCTGGAGCTATCGCACTTGTGAGCTACACTGTATTCGACCTTAAGTAAGTTCTTCAGGGTTTTCGTCCCTATACCTCTGATCCGGAACTAACACTAATTTTTCATTCTAAGTTTAATCAATGACTCTAATTCACTATATTGAGCATTGCCTTCTCTGAAGCACTGCCCAATACAACTTCCCATGTAACGACAGAAGATGCAACACCTGCCCATTCACCACCTCCCTGCTCACCATCCAAGAGTCTAAACAGTCTTTCCAGGTGAAGCAGCATTTCACCTGTATCTCCTCTAATCTTGTGTACTGTACTCGCTGCACCTAATGTAGCCTAATCTACATTGGAGAAACCAAACACAGACTAGGTGACCACTTTGCATAACACCTCCAGTGTCTGTGCAAGCATGACCCCAATCTTCCTGTAGCCGGTCATTTTAACACAGTGTCCTGATCACATGCCCATGTCTCTGTCCTCAGCATGCCACAGTATTCCAGTGAATCACAGCACAAACTGGAGGAGCAACATCTCATCTTCATACAAGGCACTTTACAGCCTTCGGAGTTAATATTCGGACTTTAAACTATGAACCATTTCTTCCCTTTCTTTTAGCTTGTTATCATGTCTTCCCTCCCCTCCCCCCTTTCCAGTGTCTGTCCTTTCAAGTCTGGCAGGAGACAGACCAGTGTTTTGCCATTCTCGTATTCTGAGCACTTAATCTGAAGTGGCAACATCTTTTCTCCACCAGCACCCTCCACCCACTACCTCCATCACCCCTCACCCAAACTACAGCAGAAATGCTATTCCCTCCACACTTCACTTCTGCTCTGATGAAGAATCATAGTCATAGAGATGTACAGCACAGAAGCAGGCCCTTTGGTCCAACTCGTCCATGCCGATCAGGTATCCTAACCTAATCTAGTCCCAATTGCCAGCACCCAACCCATGTTCCTCTAAACCCTTCCTATTCATATACCCATCCAGATGAGTCATAGAGATGTACAGCACGGAAACAGACCCTTCGGTCCAACCCATCCAGGCCGACCAGATATCCCAACCCAATGTAGTCCTACCTGCCAGCACCCGGCCCATATCCCTCCAAACCCTTCCTATTCATATACCCATCCAAATGCCTCTTAAATGTTGCAATTGTACCAGCCGCCACCACTTCCTCTGGCAGCTCATTCCATACATGTACCACTCTCTGTGTGAAGAAGTTGCCTCTTAGGTCTCTTTTATATCTTTCCCCTCTCACCCTAAACCTATGTCCCCTAGTTCTGGACTCCCCCATCCCAGGGAAAAGACTTTGTCTATTTACCCTATCCATGCCCCTCATAGTTTTGTAAACCTCTATAAGGTCACCCCTCAGCCTCCAATACTCCAGGGAAAACAGTCCCAGCCTGTTCTTCCTCTCTTTATAGCTCAAATCCTCCAACTCTGGCAACATCTTTGTAAATCTTTTCTGAACCCTTTCAAGTTTCACAACATCTTTTCAATAGGAAGGAGACCAGAATTGAGTCATCTGGACTCAAAATGTTAGTTTGCTTTCTCTCCAAAGATGCTATCTGACCTGTTGTGATCACCAGCATTTGTTGTTTTCAGTATATATTCCAGCATCTGCAGTAATTTGTTCTTATACAATTACCCTGTCCAAGGACTTCACCACTCAAATCCTGTTTGAAAAGAAATTACCATGGTGACAGAATTAGCTACAAGTTAATTGTAAATTTCAGAGACACCAAAAAAAATCCACTGTTTTCTAACTCAAAACCTAGAAACTCAAACTCATACCAAAAAGCATTAGAAGTTATTCATGTAAATACCAAAATTTACACCACAATGTGGCCTCTCTCTCATAGTACCCTGGCCTGCCAAGATAAACTGCACAAAGTGTTGCTTCTCTCAGGTTAAATGTCATCCCACTGGATAATCAAACATTTCAGGACAATTTTCGAGTTGAAATGAATTGTGAAACATTGAAGGTGAACTGATGATGGAACAGTGTAAAGGATATGCCTCAGGAATGCTCCCAACCTGCTGCATAGCACAAGAAACTTCACTGAACAACACTTGATATCATTTGCTGACTGAAGTCATAAAAAATGCTGTAACTTTAGCACTATGTGATATTACTGCCTAATCTCACTGACTACTACTTCCTCCCAAACAATGAGTGCAGCATTTTATCTTCATTCTGCATCAATCTAATGTTTGTGTAAAGGTGCCATGAGCCATGTTTGGAGGGCATAGCCCTTGTCTCCAAGCAGCCATTCCCAATTGCCCAAAAGACCATAGAAAGAGGCAGTAACTTATGAATTTTCTAGTATACAAGCATCATGGCAGGTCCCAGAATATCTTGAATGGACCACGAATATAGCATGGATGGTCTCAGATAACTTGAACACTGATGTAGAAAACTCTGCAGGTTGGTGATAGGGCAATATCAAAGCAACATGCATGTAGTCTATAGCGCTTCACCTGGAGGAAACACGTGATGGTGGAGAATCATTGTCTGGGTTACTTCATTCTCCTCGTCACAGGGGGAAGACAATAGGTATAATCTCCAGAAAATAGCATCAATGACATCCCAGATGTCATTTGCTGATCAGAGCTTAGGATTCTGTCTTCTGTAAATGCCACACGGGTCCCCCAGTTATTCCTGAAACAAGCCACTGTCATTAAAATTCAGGGCAACTATGGTCTTGATGGCCAGTTGGGATGTCATTGTCATTCATTCCTCACAAGCACAAGTCATGCTCCAGCAGATGACACCATTTATTACTGATGGCCCAGGATATCCTTGGTCTGTGCCTGCACTGTAATGCTGAGAACTTGAGAAATGACAGCAAGATCAGTATATGCAGGGTCTGGTCTGCCTCCTTGGGAAGATCTTTACCTATAGTCTGTCCCCTTAGAGGCTGATGACATCGTACTTATCTTCAATGCTGTCTTCATCTGTGCAGCAAGCAATCTACCAATTGTAGTGTCCATGTCAAATGTCTAAGCCAGTAATTTGAGGGGTATATTAGAAATAGAACAGCATTTCAATAGTGGGGTTGAGCCTACACATCAATCACAATGAAACATTTATGCTGTAACACAGTGTGGCATTGAGGCTTTACAAAGAAGCTGATGCCATGCTTTAATAAGGAGCTCTGAGGAATGCAACCTTATCCATAAGGCCATAAAACATAGGAGCGGAAGTAAGGCCATTCAGCCCATTGAGTCCACTCCACCATTCAATCATGGCTGATGGGCATTTCAACTCCATTTACCTGCATTCTCCCCGTAGCCCTTAATTCCTTGTGACATCAAGAATTTATCAATCTATCCGAAAGTATATTGTGGAATCAAGGTGCTAATGCTACATTGGAATAGTGACATTCTGGCATGAAGCCACTGTCATAGCACCCAGTGTTCCCTCGAAGCTACATGGCTCCGTGTGTATGCAGCCGCTTTAATGTTGATCGTCACGGCACACCGATCATCACCGTGGCACCCAGGCATCAGAACCCATACAGCTGGTAAGAAAATTAGAGAGAATGCTGTTAACACTCTTCCCAAAATAAAAGCCACCTTGAACATCACAGACTATCGTCCTTGCATACTTAACAGTTCAGTGTGTGAACACAACAGCTTCGAAGCATTGTAGTCCAGTATCAGGCATACAAAGTGATTTAGAAATAGCAAACCCAGGTGAGACTTTTAAGTTAGCATCTGAATAGATTAGTTGATCTGACATGACAAGGAGGAAATGAGTACAAGCTATTTAATGGTCATGATTGCTCGAGGCTATAATTTTTAACATTCATTCCTGCAAATGATTGACCTGCCAATGACATGCAATTTGATGCTCAGTGGGTGCCATTTCAGAATCAGTGAATACATGATTAATGGAATTGTTCCGATCCAGGCCTCTTATTCAAACAGGTTTACTTCAGCTCTGACGAGAAAATCAGTTACTCCATTTATTCTGCAGCCATTTTGTCTCAATTTTGCACATTTGAGTTTGGATCAAAGATGGCCAGGTTTAAGTCCTCTTGAGTGACTTGGAGGTCTCCACCGAAGTGCAGGATGATCCTCACATTCTCACATCCTTATGTTCCCTTTTCTGAGACCTTTCTACCTCCACCAATTTCAATGCTTCCTATTTAACTGTTAATGATCCCCTGTTGGCTGCACATTCTTCTCAGGGAGAGGCCAGACCCGGCTTGAGACTTATGAGACCCTCCTGCAAAGAGATTCCTCTTCCCTCTATGACATCTAACCATTCTATCTTGAACTGCACCCTTTCACTGTAATCATTGCCTCAGTGCTTTAGTCCAATGAATCCCAAACCCAGAGTAGGGCTTTGCACTTCCCTCTGAATTTTGCAGAGTGCCCTCAGATCATTACTGCCGATACTCCTGGATTGACTGTGGCAATACAGCCTTGTCTGAGCAGGGCCCAGACTGATGACTGCGCAGCACGCTAATTAATGTGCTGTAAACCATAGACTGATTGCACTTGAGTTACAGAACTGACCATGGCACACACTGGGACTGTAAAGGCATGGATCCCCAGACTCTGAAAGGACCAAGTGCTGAACTGGAATTGGGAGAGTCCCTTGACTGACTGTAGTGGGAGTCCCTCACTAAATATTGTCCCCCTTTGACCCCACTAAGGACTTGCATGCAATGGCCTAGAGGTAAACCCAGGAGATGTTCAGGAGATCTGGGTTCAAATCCCACCATGGCAAATGGTAGAATCTTAATTCAATAAAAATTTGGAATTAGGCATCTAATAAGGACCAGGAAGCCATTCTCAATTGTCACAAAATCCCATATGATTCATGAATGTCCATAAGGGAAGGACATTGCCACCCTTACCCGGTCTGACCTCTAGACTCACAGTAATATGGTTGACTCTTAACTGGCCTCTGGGCAATTACGGATGAGCAATAAAATGCTGACCTCACCAGCAAAGTCCTAATCCTGTGAATAGATTTTTAAAAATTGGTTGAAGCACATGCAGCGAGTATGGCATGTAGGAATGACATTGACATAGCACAGTGCATGCTGCAACATGTCCACCCCTCGACTGATCAGAACTCTAAACCATGATAACCTCTGTGCAAAAAGCAATGCAAGCTGCAGAGGCTGGCAGCCACAAAGTAAGCACAAGGCTAGTGAGAACTAAAGAAGTACACCAAGAACCATAAGATACATCCTTTTTGGATGCTTAAGATATATGTGCGTACTTGTGCACAAGGGAACCTGGCATAAGCATGCAAGCTGTAAGTATTTATTCATTTCTTTAAGTTCACTTGTGGGATGTGGTCATTACTATTGCCCATCTCTGGTTGCCCTTGCGAAGGTGGTGGTGAATTCCTTCTTGAACCATTGCAGTCTATGTGCTATAGGGGCACCCACAATGATGTTTTGGAGAGTTTTCCAGAATTTTGACCCAGCGACACTGAAGGAATGGTGATGTATTTCCAAGTCAGGGTAGTGAATGGCTTGGAAGGGAACTTGCAGGGCATGGTGTTCCATGTAGCTCCTGCCCCTGTCTTTCTGGATGGAAGTAGTTGTGGCTTTGGAAGGTGATGTCTGAGGATTTTTGATGAATCTCTGCAGTGCATCTTGTAGATGGCACACACTATTACTACTGACCATCAGTGGTCTAGGGAATGGATGCTTGTGCATAGGGGCCAATCAAGTGGGCGGCTTTGTCTTAGATGATGGCACTTATCTAGGAAGGTGGTGAGTATTCCATCATACTCCTGACTTGTTCCTTGTAGATGGTGGACAGGCTTTGGGGAGTCAGAGGGTGAGTTACTCATCTTCGTTTTCTAAACCTCTGACTTACTGTTGCACCCATTGTATTTATGTGATGTGGAGGATAACCTCAATCGGGATCTTGGTTCATGTTTCACTACATGTGACCCTAGTACACACACCCTACTACACTATACACACTCTCTCGCGCACACACACACACACACACACATACACTCTTACATATGCACACACTCACGTAGACCTTCCCTTCTACACACGTGGTCTCTCAGAAACACACACATACACCCCCCACACTCACACCCATGCACACACCCTCTCACAGGCTTATACTCCATGACATACAAAC
Organism: Chiloscyllium punctatum; assembly: GCF_047496795.1. Taxonomy (NCBI): domain Eukaryota; kingdom Metazoa; phylum Chordata; class Chondrichthyes; order Orectolobiformes; family Hemiscylliidae; genus Chiloscyllium; species Chiloscyllium punctatum. Next base: position 31,700,175 of record NC_092744.1, read on the forward strand.
ACACACTCTCTCACATACACTCACACATTCACTCTCTCTTTCCCATGCACGCACACACACATATGAGTGTATGGGATTAATTTGTATTTGCAGAATTATATTTGCAGATACATTCTATTTTGCTCAAAAATGCACAATCTGCAGGCAATCAGTGCAGGCGGTCAATCCATGTAATATTTTGTAAATGCCACTTTGGAAACTTATAAGAAGTTCTGGGATTTATATATTAATTAACCAAAACCTGCATTCTAAAAAATGATAGACTTAACAATCCAGGTTTGTTCAATATATCACTGTATGACACTGTTGTCTTTTGCTATAAAGTCTGTGTTTTATGATCTTATACTCCACAACCACCTGATGAAGGAGCAGCGCTCCGAAAGGTAGTGCTTCCAAGTAAGCCTATTGGACTCTACCTGGTGTTGTTTGATTCTTAACTGCATTTATGTGGTGAGTCCACGTGAGTTTCTGGTCAATGGTAACTGCCAGGATGTTGATAGTGGAGTATTCAGTGATGGTTAACACCATTGAAAGCCAAGGGGGTGGTGGTCTCTTATTGGAGATGGTCATGGCCTGATTATTTGTGTGGCATAAATGTTACTTACTATTTGTCAGCCTCAGCCTGGATATTATCCAGATCTTGTTGCATTTGAACATTTGACTGCTTCAGTATATGAGAAGTCGCAAATAGTGATGAACATTGTGCAATCATCGGTGAACATCCCCACTTCTGACTGTATGATGGAGAAAAGGTCATTGATGAAGCACTGAAAATGGTTAGGTCAAGAATACTATCCTAAGGAACTCCTGCAGAGATGTCCTGGAGCTGAAATGACTGACTTCCAACAACAAAGACCATCTTCCTATGTGCCAGGTATGACTCCAACCAGCAGAGAGTTTGCCATTTGCTGCCCATTGATTTCAATTTTGCTAGGGCTCCTTGATGTCATATTCAGCCCAATGAGGCCTTGATGCCAAGGGCAGTCACTCTCACCTCCTCACCTCACCTCTGGAATTCAGCTCTTTTGTCCATACTTGAACCAAGGCTGTACTGAAGTCAGGAGCTGAGTAGCCCTGGAAGAACCCAAACTAGGTGCCACTGAGCAGGTTATAGCTGAGCAGGTGCTGCTTGATAGCACTGTTGATGGCACCTTCCATCACTTCACTGATGATCAAGAGTAAACTGATGGGACGGTAATTGGCTGGATTGAACTGATCCTGCTTTTTGTGTACATGCTTGGGCAATATTCCATATTGTTGGGTAGATGCCAGTATCATAAGTGAAGTCCCAAAGGACTGAAGTTGTGTGGAGTTGGTACAAAAGCAGCCATGAGGAGAGAGTGAGATTGGTGGTTTGACATGCTAACTTGCAGGCATGAAGAGTAGAAGAGGACAGTGTCCATGCTGCATGCAGGGACATTGTAAGAAAGGCAGAGTTGTCTGAAGGCCCAGAGAGGTAAGTGATGAACTGTCTCCAGGTAACCGTGACTTGCATGTTAGGAATTGGTGTGGCTAGTTTCTCGGGAAATGAGCTAAGAATTGGGAGCTCCTAAAAAGTGAATTGAGTTTAGCTAATAATGATATAAAAATGCATGAAAATAAGATAGTCATTGTTCATTTGTGAGATTGAGAATTTGCCATTTAAACCCTAAGGTGAAAAACAATTTTGTTTTTCTTGATGCCACTAATCTGATTTTTCCATTTTCACCCTGTTTTCCCAAAGTTCCCACCATTGCAAACATTGTTAAGAGAGCAAATGATTCTGCCTAAGAATATAGTTATAACCTATCATATCCAATATAATGGCAAATTACAACCATTTCTATGTTATATACTTAAGAAAATCACACAAAATGACAGACTATTTTACTTGGGGATGAAATTCTTCCTATTTCAGGTATCCACAGTATACTTCAACACTGCCAGCCTACTCATGGTAAAATTGAATGCAGAAAACTCCTGCTCTACTCAACAAAATACCTTAGCCCTATAAGAGCACACATGCAAACCCGTGTATCATTCCCATGGAGTTTCTAACCACCATCCTCTAACTTGTACCCAGTTTGTTCTGTAGGCCTATGCCCATTTGGAACCAAACTAGCATGTAAGACCAAGCAAAGAAACAATTTGCACAAGCTTTATAGCATTTGATGACCATACTCATTATACAATCGTCCAACTCAAGGAAAACCCCAGTGATACTCACAGCACCACAATTGCTCCTGTCAAAATGTATTTAAATTACAATATATGTAGTGCAGTTAGCAAACTGGGATTTGTGATATGTGATTGTTAGAACTGTGTTTTAAAATTCTTTTTAGAATAAAGCTGCGCTGTGCTTTTGGCTGATTTGATGAAGGGTTTTTTAAACTTGAGTTCAAATGTACAAAAACTCTCAGATAAGATGTACATATAATTATCATTGCACAGTTAATACAACAAATAAAGCTAATGGGGTAATTATATAAAAATACCAACTGCCATTCTTAGTACTGTAGAAACCATCCTCTTTTATCTTACAATATCAAATTGTTTTAAAGTCACAAACATTGATTACTTTGTTTAAGGAAGCCATACTACCATTGAAATTGCATTGTGATCTGTCTGCAGTAGGCAAATGTAGCCAGTCAACCTTTTGACAATCATGCTCTTTGGCTGCCTGTGCCTCCACCAGCACTGTTAACATTAATAGTAAGATTGCCACTGAAATTACAATTGAAAGCCACACAACTTGTGTGTAATTGATTTTCTGTACTGCTTTTTCTCTTTATCTTTCTCTTTTATTAATGATGTATATGAAAGCTGGAGGGACTGTAATAGGAAACATTTGATTAATCATCTTTAAAACAATGCTAAGCCTTTGTTTCTCAAAATTATGAGGCTAGGTGCCTGAAGACATCATCGCCACCAATATTGGGGTGAAGAAAAGGGGGAATAACAAATAGCCAATGTTAAAGACTCAGAACTGGAGGATTGGGAGAGGTTTTAGAGATAGAGGGGTGCATAGCAATGGAGAGAATCAAATGGAAGCCTGAAAATTTTGACCTTGAGTCATTGGAGAAAAAGCAAGTAATGTTTATCAGAGAAAGCAAAAGTGATGAATAAGTGGAAATCAGTATGGAATAGGATACAGGCAACAGCTGGTATAATGGGGAGAATGGAAGTCAACCAGGAATGCATTGCACAAAACCAGGTTATAGTCCAACAGGTTTAATTGGAAGCACTAGCTTTTGGAGAGCCGCTCCTTCATCAGGTAGTTGACAACAGCCACCTGATGAAGGAGCGTCGCTCCAAAAGCTAGTGCTTCCAATTAAACCTGTTGAACTATAACCTGGCATTGTGTGATTTTTAACTTTGTACACCCAAGTCCAACACCGGCATCTCCAAATCAGGAATGTATTGGAACACTTAAGTCTGGAAGTGACAAAGACATGGAAGGTGTAAAATATCTAAGGTAGCACCAGACAATGTTACAAAGGCAACACAGGCAGTTTTTCAGGTTAAAAAAAAGGATGGGAAGTTTCTGTTTCTTATAATCTTATTATGATCTTAAAAAATAGTGGTCAGCTATAATGGCAGAGTCAAATGCAGAAGTTTGTAACGCTTGAGTCAGAAGCTAAAGACAATAGTTACCATCTTACTAATTTTTAGCTGAAGGAAGTTGTGGTTCATCTGTGACTGTCTATTGCGCAAAACCTCCGACACCACAGAGACATTGGAAGGATCAGGAGAAGTGGTAAAGTTTGAGGTCATTAGAGGAAGCTAATCATAGGACAGTCAAAAGTGATTCCGAGGGAAAGCCCAAGACATTGATGAGAAGTAGGAAACAAAACCATTGCAAGAAATGCTAAGGATGTGTTAAAAATAAACAAACATGGGTGATACAATTAGGCAAGATAATGGAGGGAAGTTTTGTAAAAAATCAGATGATTTAACATTTTAACGGCTTCAGAGAGTTCAAAGCAGATGAGGAATTTGTTTAGGGAGATAAGTGTAATTGTTAAGCAAGAGTTCAATACTTGATTTGAGGAATTCAAAAAGTGAGTTCAAATCACTTGAGGTGGACACAAATCTAACAACTAACAGCATGTTAAAGTAATTTAAAAAGAAGGTGGCTCAGTGGTTAGCATTGCTGCCTCACAGCACCAGGATCCCAGGTTCAATTCCAGTCTCGGGTGATTGTCTGTGTGGAGTTTGCACATTCTTCCCCGTGTGTGCATGGGTTTCCTCCGGGTGTTCCGGTTTCCTCCCACAGTCCAAAGATCTGCGGGTCAGGTGAATTGGCCATGCTAAATTGCCCATAGTTTTAGATGCATTAGTCGGAGGGAAATGGTTCTGCGTGGGTTACTCAGCCGGTGTGGACTGGTTGGGCTGAAGGGCCTGTTTCCACACTGTAGGGAATCTAATCTAATTTGGAGTTGAAATAGTATAGAGAGTTTCCAAGTGATGTATTTTTACTGACTATGACAAGCAATACACAAAGAACACACATCAGAGGGGGAGCATCAATGACTACAGAAAGCCAGACAGTACATTAGGTACAATTGTATTTTTCCAAATAACCTTTTTTTGTAGGACAACAAAAATGCATGCATTATTAGTTGCAGTTACAGGTTATATTGGTTACCCAATGTACCTCATTTCAAAAAGAATTAACAAAATGGTATGCCAACTCAAAACATTGCCACTTTTACCAATAATTATTTATAATATATATTAAAACTATACAAAACACGAGTCAGACCAAAGCGAAAATACTGTGAGCAGCTTTGGTCCCCTGATCTAAGGGAAGATTTACAATTCTTGGAGACAGTCCAAAGGAAGTTCACTAGGCTGATCCCAGGTATGAAGAGATATTCTAATGAGGAGAGGCTAGAACTAGAATTAGAATTCCTACAGTGTGGAAACAGGCCTTTCAGCCCAGCAAGTCCACACCGACCCTCTGAAGAGTAATACACTCAGTCCCATTCCACTATGTTTCCCCCGACTAATGCACTTAACCTACACATCCCTGAATACTAAGGCAATTTAATATGGTCAACTCACCTAAGCTGCATATCTTTGGACTGTGGGAGGAAACCGGAGCACCCAGAGGAAACCCATGCAGACACGGGGAGAATTTGCAAACTCCATACAGACAATTGCATGAGACTGGAATTGAAGCCGGGTCCCTGGTGCTGTGAGGCGGCAGAGCTAACCACTGAGCCACCATATCGATTGTGTAGTTTGGGCCTGTTTAGAAGAATGGGAGGGGTACTTTATGAAAAATATAAGATTTTCTGGAAGGGTTTGACAGGGTAGATACTGAGAGGTATGCCATTCACCTTGTCCCTATCTCCCATGAGAGAGTTTAGGACCAAAGGGCATAGTTTTGGACTGAGTGGTTTGCCAATTCGGACAGAGAAGAAGACGAACTTCTTTTCCCAAGGAGTAATCGATCTGAGGAATTCTTTACTAGAGACAGCTGTCGAGGCTGGACCATTAAATATATTTGGGACTGAGATAAATAAACTTTTAAACAATACAGGAACCATGGCTTATGGCAAATGCCATGAAACTGAAGTTCAGGACTATCAGCAATGATCTCATTCAATGGTGAATGGACTAAATGGTCCAATTGGTGTACTTCTGCTCCTAATTCTTACGGGTTTACGGTCATTGCATACATATTATTGAAATCTTGAAGAGCCCGTCTTGGTATACATGCATATTGTCGCTGGTGTCTGCTTATTCCTGTGGTGAGACCATGGTCATTGCTGTTGCTGATTGATTTCTGCTGTTAGGAAACAGGATTGATGGTTACAGCTCTAGGATTGATGGTTATTCTGTACTCTATGCAGGTAGTGAGATCACTTCTTCATCATCCTTTGTTTGCAGTGAAGAAACAGCTTCTAGTTGCAGGTGTATGTCTACATTTGTGACATTATGTCTGGTCTTTTATGATAATTGCATTTAACCAAGAGCACAGCTGTCTACAAAGATCCCAAGTTGGCATGTGGGCTAACTTTTGTTGAGAGTGTTGAATGTCTGCACTGACTAACATTCCAATGCTGAGTTCTGGCAATGACTTGGCAGTTTTATAAATGTGAAATTTGGCTTTCCATCAATTCACCTTGACTTTGTCACTCAAGTCTATTATGACTGCAGGCTTCAGTGGTTTTTTGTTTCGCGATTGGAAGAGTAGTTTTAATGTAGTATGACACTTGTCCTTGGAATGAACTACCTTCCTTGCCTACCCTGGAAGAAAGGATTTTATTGTATAAGGCTTTGCTGGATTTTTTATGGTCCCTTTCATGGTTTTCACAGTCACGTCAGCCTTTCTAGTTGACTGGGAATAATGTGAAGATGGTGAGGAATTTCGCAATCCTTTATGAAGCACCTGCAATCTTCACTCATTTGAATTAATGGCCAGATGCCCATTGCAATGTCTGGAATGTCGTAATGACTGATGTCTGTTTTCAGATGGTCAGCAATCTCATTGGTCGTCATTAACATTAGCTGGTTGAACACTCTCTAGTCAAAATAGTAGTCGTCAGTGACAGGATAATCCATTCCTGTGAGAGTGAAGAGATTTACTTCAAATTTTAGCCATGGCCTCTCTGACATTTCATGTGTCATAACTTGCTCTTTCACTTGCTTAGCTTCAATTTCATTACAAGCACTGCACTGGCTGATGTGATCCTTCATCTCATGGCTTATATTTAGCCAATAGAGAACATGTCCTGCCTTCCTCTGACTGGAACCAATTTCTTTCTCATGTATGAATTCACTGCAGCATTCCTTCCTCACCTTCTGAAGGATCAAGGCTGATGGCTGTTGTGCAAATCTTAATGACATGTTTCCAATATGTTGTTTTCATTCAACTCGGAATGCCTCTTGGCATAATTCAAAGCCTCATCTGTTCTCCCATTAATATGCTCCAGTTAATGATTGACAATCTGAGAGCTTCTACACATCAATAAAGAGCAAGTTTCTCCTCACTTGGTGGGCATGTTCTCATGGCAGAACCTCTTATGTCTAAGACAACTGTATCTCTGACATGATCAGCTTTCAGTTGTACAAATCCACAAGGTTCAGGTAGATGTGTCAATGTGGTCACATATTGAACAATAATTCTCCCTTTTCCCAAAATCTGATGTTGATCACATGCTATTCAAAATTAATACTAATATGGGGGGTTCAAGATTGGTCATCAAAGCCTGCAAGACTGTACTATATGGCTTTTCTGCTCTTCTGTGAGACCTAAGCTGCTATACATCTTGTCAAACTGTTCCCCAGTGTTATCAGTGCAGTTGCTACCCTTATTTGCTCAGGCTTTTAAGTCAGTTATCTATTTTATAGAATTACTTAGAGTGGAAAAGTTCTGATTCAGTCTCAAATCTCTTTTCATTTCCACAGCAGCAGTGTGAAAATACACAGTTATTTTGAAACAGTTGGTAATAATTCAGGTTACATTTCTTTTTTCTGATTTCTTCCTTGCTGGAAAATTCAAACATTCTCAGAATTAGAATTAGAATAACCTTTATTATCACATGTACCCAAGTCCAGGAGTGTAGTGAAAAGTTCACAATGTTATGGCATCACCTTACGTACAAAGTACCTAGGTACATGTGATGTGGAAGTGCTGATGTTGGACTGGGGTGGACCAAGTCAGAAGTCAAGTCCACAATACCAGCTTATAGTCCCAACAGGTTTATTTGAAATCATAAGCTTTCAGAGTGCTTCTCGTTCGTCAGATGCAATGAGAGAGAAGGGCAAAGACGCAGAGTTGATAGGTAGAGAGATGAGTGGCAGAGACATCAAAAGACCATACTACTAGTGTGAGTGGAGTGTCAGATAATGCATATCTATCAGTGACTAAGAGTGTTAGTGTTTATAAAGTCAATGTCAGTGCTGTACTGTCATGACTACTAGACACAGCAATAGGAACATACAAAAGATGACATCTTAGGTGAGACACTGAATTGTAGGTGTGAGTCTTTGTTCAGAATCTGTCTCAGAGTTTTAACCTTGATCAGGCTCATTTTATTCCAAAAGCTGAAATTTATATGATGGCATATTTGTTGACTGTGACTACAAACTGTGTAATTTTTGAATAAAATAGAATGTATCTGCAAATACACAAACATTTTTGATGAAATGATTAACCCCTTAGATTTATAGGTGTGTGTGTGTGTGTGTGTGATTGAGAGAAAGCGTGTGTGACAGAGCATGTGTGAGTGTGAGTGTGAGGGACACGCCTCCCTGCACCTGCCTCCACTCTGGGACTCACTTCCCCACACTGGCCTCTGCTCTGGGACTCACCAGCGGCAGCCTCCAGTCTGGAGTCACTCCCTCCATTCCCTTTGGGTAAGTCTGAGTCAAAAGTTGGAAAAAGAGAAAAAAGGGAGAAAAGAGAAAAAGAATGGGCAGAGCAGAGAAGCTCCAGCTATACCTCTGCCACTATCTTGCCAACACAGTTGCATCACTCTGAGGCTATGTTAAAGGTGATGTGTTTTTAATGGGTTAAGAATAGGTTTTATGAGTATTGAAAGGATGCGGGGCAGTACTTAATAAATAGTTGGAATGTTAGCTAGAATTTGGGCTCCAACAAGAAAAGCTAAGTGTTTAGACAGAATAGCGTCTTTGGATCAAGTGGTGCTCTCAAGGACAAGATACTGCCAGCAAGGATGTAGGGGATTAGAGAATGAAACTACAGATTAATAAACAGGCTGAATTTCCACATTAACGTCTTTTGTTCAGAGTTTATAAACAAATAAATGACAGCTGGACAACTAGGATAGCCTGCATGGAAATAACCAAGCTTGGAAGCAGTGCTTGGTAGGGTGCCTGGTGTGATTTGATTATGTTGCCAAAGGAAATAGAAGGAAGCAACAGACACAGCTGAATGCTGGTACTTCTTTCAGTGGCAAAACACTGAATATACTTTGCAGCTTTCAAATGAACACACAACAATCTCTGTGTCAACATTGAAACAATACTTTACACCAAAATTCCAAAACATAAGGATTTTATGAAAGACTACGACATAAGTCGCCAATTAATTGTGTCCACAAATAGACACAATTTGTGCCATTTATCAACTCATGATCCATGAAATTAATATAAATGTAATAACCAAAAATGGAGATGTGGATTAAAGCACGTTTTATCAGCACGTATTAAATGTAATGCAAGCAATATAAAAGACATGTGCTACCTGTTGTTTCAGATAATTTAGATTCCACCCAGTCATAACCATGCTGTCGATGGGAATGTTAGACCCCGCAGCATGTTCCATTGCTCAAAGACATAAGGCCGAATCTTACTTTTTTGGCGAACTTCAAGTCCCATCCAGTTCTTTGGAGGGTTTGTCACAACCAACCTGTATGCCCTTTTTCCCGACTACTCCCTTGGGAAACCTCATGACTTGCACTGACAATAATGGATGTGCTACCCACTTTCAAGATGTGCAATACTGCCCAATATTCAGCACAGTGCCTCAGTGCTTAGCACTGCTGCCTCACAGCACCAGGGACCCGGGTTTGATTCCAGCCTCGGGCGACTGTCTGTGTGGAGTTTGCACATTCTCCGCATGTCTGTGTGAGTTTCCTCCGGGTGCTCTGGATTCCTCCCGCCATCCAAAGATATTCAGGTTAGGTGATTTGACCATGCTAAATTGCCCATAGTATTCAGGGATGTATAGGTTAAGTGCATTAGTCAGGGTAAATATAGGGTAGGAGGAATGGGTTTGGGTGGGTTACTCTTTGGAGGGTCAGTGTGGACTTGTTGGGCCAAAGGGCCTATTTCCACATTGTAGGGATTCCAGGATTATATGAACATTCAGGGTCTCACCCCTAATGAGGGGGAGATTCTGATTCTGACTGTCCCAGCAGGGCTGGAGGTTGCCTTTGACTTTCTGAGTGTGAACCCTTGAGCAAAAGCTAATCCTCTTGATTTGGCTTGAGAGGGGCTGACAATTAGGACATGTTTCTGGGCTTTGTGTCTGTGCTAAATTACGAGCCTGGCATGTCTGGTTGAGGGAACAAAACTTGAAGAGGCAAGGCAATGCAAGGGCAGGCTACTCTGAACATCCAGGTGGGCTCAGAATGATGGGGCACTATGACAGTAAACGAAGGACCTGGAGATGCAATCTGGTCCCATCCATGAGCTGGGTGTGTGTCCCTGAACAAAAACAGTCCTTGCTGCAGCATCACAATGATAGTTGTCAATGCAGCTAGGGGGTGTAGCATTTAATTGCAGAGGAAGCCTGGGTCAACTGGGCTTTTATTCACTGGAATTTAGAAGAATGAGGAGGGATCTCATAGAAACATATAAAATCCTGCTGGGACTGGACAGGCTAGATGTGGGAAGAATGTTCCCAATGTTGAGTAAGTCCAGTACAAGAGGCCACAGTCCAGGAATAAGGGGTAAGCCATTAAGGACTGAGATGAGGAAGAGTTTCTTCACTCAGAGATTTGTGAACCTGTGGAATTCTCTCCCACAGGAAGCTGTTGGCGCCAGTTCTTTAGATATATTTAAGAGGGAGCTGGGTATAACCCTTGCAATGAAAGGGATCAAAGGGTATGGGGAGAGGGCGGGAATGGAATACTGAGATTGCATGATCAGCCATGATCCTGCTGAATGGTGGTGTAGGCTAAAAGGGTCAAATAGCCTACTCCTGCATCCATTTTCTACATTTCTATTTTTCTATAAGGTGGAAGGCTAAATATTGATGGAATTATGCTGGGAAAATGGCATTTAACAAGCTATAATCCCTGTCGATTGACAACTTGCTGCTGCCAATGAGAATCTCACCCTGATGACTGTGAAAAGCGTAAAGATGGCAGGAGTTGTTCCCGACAGCAAGATGGTTCTTGTTGCACTCATCATCTTATTCTGTCACACAGTTCACCATATCCTACATTGTAAGATTCCATCCATAATGGCTAACCTGCAACCACATTCAAATGTCTTAATATTTTGGTGAACAAAATCTATCAAACTCAGATTGAAAATTAACAATTCATCGAACATCAACTGCCATTTGCAGAATGAAGTTGCAAACATGCACTACTCCTTGTATTTTGGAGAGGTTCATTCTAATTTCGCTCCAATAATTTCACTCACCTTTCAGGCACAAGGTTCAAGGTCCACACCAGGGACAGAATTTTATTTAGGTGGGAGGGAGTGCTGAGAGGCGGACTGCTGATTACTCCCATCTGCCTGGAATAAAAGTTGTGTGGTAACTAGCTGACAAAAAGAAATCTTCCCACAGCCATAAACCCTGAGGATTGGTTAGATTGGTGGAGAGTGGGAGTTCTGCCTTTCAGATGAAAAAACATCCCACCAACTGGAGCTGGCAGGCAGTCTGACTGGGTCATAAAGTCATAGAGTCATAGAGATGTACAGCACATAAACAGACCCTTCGGTCCAACCCGTCCATGCCGACCAGATATCCCAACCCAATCCAGTCCCACCTGCCAACACCTTGCCCATATCCCTCCAAACCCTTCCTATTCATATACCCATCCAAATGCCTTTTAAATGTTGCAATTGTACTAGCCTCCACCACTTCCTCTGGCAGCTCATTCCATACACGTACCACCTTCTGCATGCAAAAGTTGCCCCTCAGATCTCTTTTATATCTTTCCCCTCTCTAAGCCCTCTAGTTCTGGATTCCCCCCACCCCAGGGAAGACACTTTATCTATTTATCCTATCCATGCCTCCCATGATTTTGTAAACCTCGACAAGGTCACCCTTCAGCCTCTGATGCTCCAGGGAATACAGCCCTAGCCTATTCAACCTCTCCCTATAGCTCAAATCCTCCAACCCTGGCAACATCCTTGTAAATCTTTTCTGAACCCTTTCAAATTTCACAACATCCTTCCAATAGGAAGGAAACCAGATATGCACGCAATATTCTAACAGTGACCTAACCAATGTCCTGTACAGCTGCAACATGACCTCCCAACTCCTTTACTCAATACTCTGATCAATAAAGGAAAGCATACCAAATGCCTTCTTCACTATCCTAGCGACCTGTGACTCCACTTTCAAGGAGCTATGAACCTGTATTCCAAGGACCCTGGACTGAGGTAAGTCAGGGTATTGGGCAGTAACAATTTGGCCAACTTCTGGGGGGCATGGGAAGCATAGGGGATCGAGATTGTTAAGGGCTTGGTTTTGGAGCGGAGGCAGGTTTCTAGGAAGGGTAATGCACAGGGGTTTGGATCTTGTGACTGACAGGTCAGTGCTACCAACTGAACCACAGCTATCAGTGGAGGGCTGAAATAAAAGATGGTGGAATTTATGTTGCAGCAAAACAAACCTTTGGCTTGGCAATGCCTGGGGAACCCAAGTGGCCTTATACTTAAAATAGCATGTATTGGATTTAGGGAGTACAGCATAGATTTATCAGTTCATACTTGAACTGCCAATATATGGATGCACAAAGATTGCAGTCTCCTTCCTTCCCATCCTTTTAAAAAATTTGTAAATGATAAATGGGCTGCCCACTCCTGCTCCTTTGCCCATACCAGCCAAATTATAGTGTGAGTTGAGAGTGTGGTGCTGGAAAAGCGCAGCAGGTCAGGCAGCATCCGAGGAGCAGGAGAGTCGACGTTTCAGGCCTAAGTCCTTCACCGGGACTTCTGCCCGAAACGTCGACTCCCCTGCTCCTCAGATGCTGCCTGACCTGCTGTGCTTTTCCAGCACCACACTCTCAACTCTGATCGCATCTGCAGTCCTCACTTTTGCCTATATTATGGTGTGCGTTTGTTAAAAAGCTCATAGGGCCTTTATTATTTAGTTAAATGTGGTGGGCTACCAATTTTGACACTGGGGCTGAGCTTGGGGTGGATGGCAAGCTGATGGGCTGGTTAACCCACTTATTTTGTATATCCCCATACCAAAAAGACACCTAGCAGTGCCTTATAAAATCCAGCCCTGGGAAATGTACGCAAAATTTATGCCCCTCATTAGTGCAGTACTGAATAAGTGCTACTTTGTTGGAACAGCTGTCTTTCAGATGAGATATTAAACTGAGGCCCATCTGCCCACTGAGCCACATCTCCATAACTGCACTTCAAAAGCACATCATTGGCTAGAATTGACTTTCAGACATCCAATGGTCTTGGCAAACAAGGCTTTCTTTCTTCCAATTAGATATAAAGAGCAGCATTTAATTACCATTTCTGATCTTTTCATCATATTTTAAGATCTGTATGCTTGGACCCAAGTTTATTTGAACTAGTAGCAATTCTAGCTTTTCACTTTGATTAAGATTTCAAAGCGATTTTCAAACGCCATGTTCCGTCAATTGTACCCATAGTCTTAAACAGTGCTCAATCTATCATATCATCATCACCCACCCAATAATCTCAATTAAACCCCACCTCATCCCTGACATTCATATGCTCAGCCTCACCTTTGCATACTGAGCCTCATTCACACATGCTCTGCAGAGATGCATTTCTTCCTCTCTCTCAGGGCAATACACTGCATTACCAAAAGCCACCAGATCTAACAGGATGGTTCCAGAATCCCTGTCCTGACCATCCTCTCCTTGATTCCTTCACTGGCTGCCACCACAGTGGAAATGCTGCTGAGGCCACGGCCAAAGCAGCACAGAAACATTGAAGATGACATTACCCTCATCCTAATCCACCTTCCCATAAGCTGTCTCCCTCATCTCACACTGTATTCTTATTTATAAACTGCTGGTCCAGGTGCATTCCCCCCACACCATCCCTGTCCCCATCTAGCCCTAAATAAGCTGATCCTTGTGACATGCGCCTTTCAGGTAATTAGTAAGTACAGCTAGGCCAGAGAAGGGAGGAACAGTAACATCATGATGTAGATGCATCATCACTCAATTTCACACTCAGAGCCACCAACTCAGCCATTAACACTGTGTATAGCTTCAAGCAGAGCATTAAAGATGAGATCTACATGTGATGAGACACCAGGTAGGAGTTGCCTGCAGCCTGAGCAGGGAATGAATATATCGTGGGTGTCCCTTCACAGAAGGGTAAGACTATACACAAGTTCTCCTGTGTAACAGCTAGATGAGAATTTCAGTGTGGCAGCCTACAGAAGAATGCTGGTGGGTATGCACAGCAAGTCTGCCAAAAATCTAATATTCAATGTCAAGCAGCAGGGAAACATCCAGCACCAACTTGGCACAGAGTTTGGCACACAGCACAGAAACCATCTTTCTCAAGAGGTGTCTAACTTCCTCAACAAACTGTGGATCTCACCTGATGCAGCATTTTTTGGCCAATCTCTCAGCTTCCTTAACAGCACAGGCAGCTTCCATCACATATCTGAGTGATGCAGTGGATGAACAGATCATAGTCACACCAGCTTAGCTTGCTGTGGAATAAAGTGTGCAAAACAACTTGCAAGGTATAACAACATTACGCAAATCTCTCCTCTAAACAATCACTAGGGTCCTGAGGTAGCAACCTACCCAGAGGGAATGCATTAGATCCATGATCAAACTTGCTGTCATCTCTCAAGGTAGACAAGCAGGAGGCTAGAAGAACACAGAAAGCCAGGCAGCATCAGGAGGTGGAGAAGTCAACATTTCGGGTATAACCCTTCTTCAGGACTGAGAATGGGGGTGAGAGGAGCTGCATCTAAAGGGAGGGTTGGGGATGGTTTTGGGGAGAGGAGCGGAGTGGTGAGGTAGTGTTAGGTGAACAGAGGTAGAGGGTAAGGCCTGGTTGGTTGATGAGAGGAATGAATCCGGTTGGTGGCTGTAAGGAAGGGTTAGTATGTGAAATGGAAGGGAGGAGGAAGGACTAGAAAGTGAGTTGGGGGATGGAAAGGGAAATTATTTGAAATTGAAGAACTCAAGGTTGAGCCCTCCGGGCTGTAAACTGCCCAGGCAGAAGGTGAGGTGTTGTTCCTCCAATTTGCTGTCTGATTCACTGTGGCAATGGAGGAGGCCATGAATGGTCATGTCGGAAAGGGAGTGGGAAGGGGAATTGAAATGGACGATAACTGGGAGGTCAGGTTGGCCCTTGTGGGCCTGGCTGTGATGCTCGGCGAAACATGACCTTTGTTTCCATTGGGTCTTAATAATGTAGAGAAGACCACATCGGGAGTACCGGATACAGTAAACTAGGTCCTCTCTCAAGATTGTAGCATTCATCCTCCCAACCTTCAAATCTACACTCAACAAGTCCAGACTTTTGCAGCTATTGCTAAACCTGTAGAGTCTGCCACCTGACCTTCTGGCCAGATTTGCTCAAGCTTGTCCTCCAAAGCTAATTGCAGTCACCTCCACTGAAAGTCATCAACCTTTCCAGCCATGTAGTCACCAGCATAACACAATGTTGTTAGACCAACAAAATGTTGAGACACATTGACTTTGCATCATTATCCTTTTACTGAAATGCAGTCACTTTTTCAATGAATTATCATCAAGATATTTTTTTTTAAATGTTAGTTTAAAAGACAAATATATTGATGTACTTAATCATAACACAATGAGTAGAGAGACATAAGTCCTCAGTTATAGTCTCTCATTTGGTGAATTACCAATTTAACCCATCCATCTGGGGAAAATAGGACTGAGTTTGGAAGATGCAAGTCCCATTAAAAGGTGAATGGAATATTAATAGAAATCAAATCAGGCTAAGCAAGGTTGGTGTGGTGCTGGAAAAGCGCAGCAGGTCAGTAGCATCCGAGTAGCAGGAGCAGTGAGGTTTCATTCCTGATGAAGGGCTTATGCCCAAAACATCGATTTTCCTGCTCTTCGGATGCTGCCTGACCAGCTGTGCCTTTCCAGCACCACACTCATAGCTCTCATCTCCAGTACCTGCAGCCCTCAGTTTCTCCTAGGCAAAGTTGGTGGTTGTTTCAAATTTTCAATTTTGGCAAATTTTATTTTTGTCAATATGTTATGTTTTTTTATTTTGCCAGTTTGGTGTTAATAAATGAACTCTCCTTGATATACATTCTCCTCTCTACATTTGCACTTACTAAAATCAAAACTCATCTTTTTTTATTGTTGCCTCAAATTGTGAATTCTGACCGACCTTTCCTTTTCAAACTTGTTGAACATTGTATGGATTTAATAGGCTGAAGTACCTCCTCTGGATGTAATAACTAACAGGCAATAGGATCTGTGTGGCATATTGCTGATGGAGGCTATCTCCAGGGCTTGCTGGAACAATCAGAGGGTTGACAGCCCTAGAGCCTCACCTGAGAGAGAGAGAGAGAGAGACAGAGACAGAGACAGAGACAGAGAAAGAGCAACTCAACACCCAGGCACACTTAAAAAATGAGGTAAGTGGGATTGGGGAATGTGGGAGCCATTATTCTAGTCATGGATGCGGAGCCCCCACAACATGGGGGAAATGAACTCTAAGTAGTAGGAGCCCTAAATTGGCCACTTAAGTAAGTCATTTGGACTTCGGGCAGATTGCCAATCTGGCAATATTTGCTGTGTCACATGGCATGGTGTTGGGAGAATGTTTGACACCCCACAATGCATTCCAAAGCTATTGTATGCCTTCACATCACATTGCCAAAGGGCTGGTTAAACTCTGGCCTATGACTTTCATCAAAAAGAGATACAAATAATGTTTGAACTACTTTGAACTACTTTGCAAATAAAGGAATATATCTGAAAAAGGATCATATTTGGTTTGAAAGATTAATTCTATTTTTCATTCCACAGATGCAGCCAGACCTTCTGAGTATTTCCATGCATTTAAGTTTTTAAAAAATATTGTACATATCACTTGTTGGATATGGTTAAAATCATCTCAATCTGCCAAAATCAGGAGTGAAATTTTCAAAAGCACCCTCATGGATCCTTAGTACATTTTACTGATAAGCACCCTGGAGGATAATTCTCTTTCAGTTTAAAATGAAGAAGTGAAGGTTAATTTGGACTATCCAAATCGATATAAATGGCAAACTAATCATCGCAGACTCTGTTGTAGCTAGAAGTAAAGAAACACAATAAATCATACAAAATTAATTAATTCATAATTTATGCCCTAAATAAATGTAAAATTAAAGAAGTACTTCTGCTCTTGGTAAATATTTTATTTGAGTGCAAAGGGGCAACTGCAGATCCTAAGAGTTAATCTTTGAATAGGGTTAGCTATTTGGGAAATACAATCAGATAGTCAGAGAAAAATTTCCGTGAATAAATCAATTTTGGTAGAAGAATAAATCACATATTTCAGCAAATTACAGCAACTGCTGCCAAAAACACAGAAGGTGCTATGAATTCTTGTTCATTTCTTTGCACATGTCTGTCCTTTTAGGATGAGGTACTACTACTGATAGAAACTTTTTGACAGCTTTCCTGGAGAGATTACAAATACAATGGTGCAATACGGCAAACATGTTAGAAAGCTCTGTGAGTGCAATGTGGCAGATGGTGCATTAATGCATTAACAGCAGCTTCTTGTGTTGAATATTAATGCTTCCAGTTTGTGCAGAGGAGGACAGTGTTAGATGATTCTGTGCACAAATGCTGATGTGAAAAAGGTAATCAGTATTTACTTTAGGGAAAGCCACAGGGAGGCACAGGCAGGCTCTCCCCAGCCATTTCTTTGACAGCAGAAAATCAATATTCACATTTCCAATTTATTTGTATTTATTGCTAGTACTTTAGAATCTCAGACAACAAACAGCTTACAACCTCCCCTTAAAGAACATTTTTGCATAGTTCCAGGTGGAGAATCCTTAGTGCTCAACAGAAATTCTCAAACATCAATCAAATGCCCTCTGTGATAATAAAGTTGATTTGTTCAAAAGATTTTGTGCTATTGCTGAGTATAAGAACAATTTTTCATTAACCACGTGTACGGACATTTTTGTTGAATGCATCTTGCTTCTCACTCCATGTCTCAAATCTGGCATTAGAACAGAAAACAACTTTGGATGTTATTGAAGATTTTGGAATTGCCAAGGCAAAATTCCAAAAGAATTTATCGGAGCTAATCTCTACTTATGATTAATATTGCTTTGATACAAAGGAATGGAATTAAATAGAAAAAAATAGGAAAATATCTCAATGATGCTTAGAAAACACCTGAAAGTGATAATTGACTCATTGTTCTCAAAGTCAAATGTCACATACCTATTAACCAAATTGGAGTACATTACTGAAGCATTATGTCTTGAGGTTTGCTAAGATTTTACAACAGACTAATTAGCCAACATTTGAAAGAGTTTATAAGGGACTAGCAATAAGGTGTTAAATTTTGGTAATTAAGAGAGTGATAGATTTTGGGTAACAAAGCCATGAAGTTGCAGATTTTCAAAATAGAGTTCACTGCTAAGCTAATGGTGAAATGTGTTTTGATGCACAAAATGACCTTATGTTACCCTTGTTTCTTTGCAAATTCTGACCTTATGAACAGCAAATTAAGGCAGTCTCTTAGCAATATCGGATGGTCTGTTATGATTTTGACAATTTAGCAATGACAATGTTATGACTTCAGAATATCATCTTACTAGTATGAGATGGAATGGCTAAAACAAATTATGCAATCATGATGGAATCCACCTAATGTTCACTCTATTTAATTATATGGAATACATTCTTGTCTTCTCAGCCTGGACGGTGAGGATGAAATCCTCACTTGATATTTCAGGTATTATTAAGTCTCTGTACCATTTTTTTCTATAACGCAATCTCTTCCATTTAGAAAGGTGAGTCTGTCAATAGGCCATCAACTTCTCCTTTACTATCCTCCTTCCCTGTTAATGGTTCGCCTTAGGACACACAACTCAAGTTGTGTCTCAGAAATAATTAAGTGAGTAGCCACAGTCCACAAAAGACCATAGACATCTCACTAAATACTCAAAGCAGCAGGCTATAGACACTGCTAAACATCTCTGCAAACATTGATCAAATTCAAGCACTGCAGTCCTGTGACTTCCATCTCAAGTGGAAGTGAACAATGAATGAGGGAAGAAAGACCTATGAATTTTCCCAACATCTACCAGTGGCAGAGACCAACACATAAATGCAAAAGACAAGCCTGAAGCACTCATAACCATATTGAACCAGCCATGTTAATGTATGATTCTTCTTTGTCTCCTTATGCGATCTTGACCACCACTGATGTCAGCATTCAGCTAAATTAATCATTCCATGACATCAAGAAATAGCCGTGTGATTGACAGAGCAAAGGCTATGGGCTCAGATAGTATTGCAGCTGGAGAGCTGAATCTCTGTGTTTAGGAATGAGCTAAACATCTAAATAAAGCTAAACCAGTAACATTACAGTACTAGCATCAATTGCCAAAGTGGACAATTGGCCAGGAAGTTCAATCCATAAAATATAGGATGAACCTAACCAACTAATCACTGTCCCACCTTCTACTTATCATCATTAGCAAAGTGATGGAAAATATTATCAACAGAACAATCAAGTGGAATTTACTCACCAATAACTGATGTTCAGACCAAAATCATTAACTTCAGGTCTCATGATGATTTTTGTCTAACCATGGGCACAGAACTTGATTTCCAAAGGTGACTGAATGCTCTCGAAATCAAGGCAGTAATCAGGCTAGTCAGCATCAATAAGTTCCAGTGAAACTGAATCAAATTAATAGGGGGAGACTCTCCAGTGGCTGATGTGAGTTCTGGAGCAAAAGAAGATAGATGGTTGTGATTTTTGGAAGTCATTCATCTCAGTTCAGAAGGAACAGTTTCTTATGGAAATG
Source organism: Chiloscyllium punctatum (assembly GCF_047496795.1). NCBI lineage: Eukaryota > Metazoa > Chordata > Chondrichthyes > Orectolobiformes > Hemiscylliidae > Chiloscyllium > Chiloscyllium punctatum. The sequence continues at coordinate 31,719,865 of NC_092744.1, forward strand.
TCCTCAATCCTATTGTCTTTAGATGTTTCCTAATAAGGCCAGAAATAAGGTTTATTGCTGATGGTTGCACAGTGATCAGCTGCATTTGCAATTCCTCAGATAATGAAGTCTGTATACCAGACTGAGGGAAAGTACCAATCCAAAGGAAAGACATTGGTGCAACAATCAGCTTGACATTTAAATGCATGTCATTGATCTTCAACTACTTGTACTGCTAAGCTCTCTCATATATTTATGTGTACCAATATCATAGAATGGCTTTCGCACAGAAGGCTGCCATTTGACCCTGTGTCAGCTCTCTGAGTGAACCTAGTTCCATGCCTTTGCTCATACCACAGCCTTGCAAAGATTTGTAACTGCTAGTTGGACAATTATTATAATGGACATTTACATGCATACTCAATGACATGGTTCAGACATCAACAATCTCACTGAGTTCAAGCCATTGCCAGGCAGCAGATGGCAGGACCAAGAGGGAAATACTTGGTGCAGTGAGTAAATGCCTGGGAAGAAATATAGATTCTGTCTGGCTTAAGGAATGAGAAGATAGCAAGCTAAGGTGGATATAAGTACAGAATTCGAGAATGTGGGATCCAGAAAGTTGAAAGCAGTGTCAATAATGGCAGAGTGAAAGAAACAGACGTTGTCTGTCTAAATAATATGGAGAAATGTTGTAGTTCTTAAGGAGGTCTAGAGTTGAGAAAGAATAAGGCAATTGATGCAGTTAAGCACAAACATGGGCATTTTAAATATGAGATGATGGGAAAAGGTACCTATGTATGTCAGCAAGGACAGATGCGGTAAATGAATGGAAACTGGAACGCATCGGTATGCAGGCAACACAATTTCAATGAAGTCTCTGGAAAGAATGATCAGGAATACTTAAGATGTCCGGAAGTGACACAAGGCTCAATAGCAGGTGACCTGAAGTGGATGTGAAACCCAGCACTGTAACGAAAGTCTAAGTGCAGGAAAGGATATGGGTTTGGGAATGTAACACATGTCGAACTGGGATGTTGAGGTTGTCCACGCAGTCTGTTTCATCTTGATACATTGCCTGGATAAAGACAGTGATTCGTATACACAGTTTACGCTGCGGAGTACAGATGATCTCAAGCAGTGTGAGAACGTAAAACCACTACAGAGGTCAAATGAAACATTAGGAAACTAAAGCTGGTCCGGGTTTTCCTTGGTCATCAAAGGGCAGCATATTGTGGAAGTGGAGAGATTAATTCATTGAGACCACAATATGTGACGTTGGGGGTTACGAAGCTACGAATTTCTAAACTACGATTAGGTGTAAGAAAACTATCCATTGTAAAATACTTTGACATTAGTATAAATGCTAGTGTATTCCGAAAAAAAACACGTAATTCAGCAATGTAGATGTAGAGTTTCTTAGCAGGTTTAGAGATTGGAGATGATCAGTGATCAAGTACAAAAAAAGGAAGCCTTTTCCGATGTGGTGTCGTTTTTCGTGCCAAGGTTGAACGATCAGTATCACGAAATTCTGTTTGACTAACATCGATAATGGTCTGAATAACTGACAACAGATGTAACCCACACAAACTGTGATGAACCATGTCGGCTTTCCTCGCCGCTAGACTGATCAATATGCGTCCGCCGAGAGGACGAGGATGGGCAACTGTAAAGTCAAAGTGACAATTTAACAACCAGGGGGCACGGGACGAATTGAAAGGACAGCCATTCGTTCCGATCTGTGCCTTGCGGTTGGCCATTGTGTTTAGAAAACAAAATATTTTAAGAACCGACACAACGAACTTCACAATTTAGCTTCTATAGTGTTATAACGAGTACTGCAGACATAACGATGCGCGTAATTAAGGCATTTATTTCTCCAGCTAAGATGTTCCACAGATATAAAAACCGAAAGAATGCTGGAAATAAATTGTTGGAAAATCTCAGCAGGTCTGGCAGCATCGGTGAAACTTGGTCAGAGTTTGATTTCTCTCCACAGGTGCTGCCAGACCTGCTGAGATTTTCCAGCAATTTCTGATCTTGTTGATGTTCTGCAGAAAAATCCATAATAAAATCATTGAAGACGATTTTGTTCTTGACGGAGTGAAGTTTTGAATGGGAGCTTTTTTTCTCAAAAAAAGGAAGCGAATAGAGCTGGTCAACTACATAATACCTCTTAATTATGTAGAAGTCGTTGTTGCAAAGTCTAGATGCGTTACAGGTTACGTGGGGTGGTTTTGCTTTGCTGGGGCTATGCTTTAAACGGGAAGAAAGTGTACACCGGTGTTCCTCTCAGACTCAACCTTTGAAAATTGCTACTCAAGTACTACCGGTGGATGTCACTGTCTCCTCTCAGAGCCCGAGTAGGAGGAGAGGGATGATAATTAGACTGTCCTACATCACTTCTAGCCCGGATGGATGACTTCACTCTTCCGCTCGGGTTTCCTTTATGTTGGCGGCGGGGTCTCCGATTCTCTCCAGAGCTCTCCAAGCACAGTACGAAGACAACATCTCCATCACCACCGGCGGGGCAGCGGCCACCGATACCCAGGATTAACCCCACCACGACCACCCCTCCCCTGAAAAGACCCGCCTTGTACAATTGCTTCCAGTCACTCTCAGTCGCTGAATTTCCAGGAGGTTTTTGTTTCTGTTTAATTTATTTTTTGCCACCCGTTCTTGGTTGCATCCCCTTCGCTCCTGGAGACGCTATGTCGGAGATTCTGCCCTACAGCGAGGAGAAGATGGCTCATTTCGGCGGCGAGAATGATGTCGGTCAGCTCTCCTTCAGCTGTCGCCTCCAGGACACCAACACCTTCTTCGGGGGCTCCCAGCCCAAGAGACCCCCCAAACTGGCACAGATTGGCAGAGCTAAGCGAGGTAAAACGCGAAGACTTTTTGCCTAACTCTTGGTGCGCTCACTCCCCGTCCTGTGTCATTTTTCAGTTCTAATCGCATTTTTTTTAGGGTCAGTAGATTGAAAATCGCCGTTTTTCATCACAAATGAAGATTAGTATTTAATCCAGCTCCTGAGGCCAGCGACAGTTCTGCCCCTTCGTGAGTTAATGGAGTGTATAATGTTTTTCGTTTGCTTCCATCTGACAAAACATACAACATTTCACGGTTGTTAGTAGATGCAGAATCCTGTCTACATACCTAGTGTAAATATAAACCTCTCCAAAACCCAACTCTAAAAAAGATCTTTCTGAATCGAAATCTGCAGTGTTCGTTGTTCGCTCGAATGTAACATTTTTGATTTTTTTTTAAATTGGTCGATTTTGGAAACTAGTTTTCGAGAGAAATCATTGTTTTCGTGTTCGTGCATCCGTTGAGTGAGATTCATTTTTGATTCACATCATGCCCCCTTGCTGCAGCTTTTGCCTGAATGACCAATTTGGGAATGAAACGAGATTATTTTGCATTTTCTCCCAAAACTCGGGATCCCTAATCCGCTCAGACACTCTTAGTTTTTCTCACACCATCCCCAATATTTAGTCGAAACTGTAAAACCAAATATTATCAAATTTCCACCGTGTTCACATAAATGATCTCTTCGACATTTCTTTTGAGATCAGGTTTGAAATATTTTGTTGAATGGCGGATCCATCTATAGGATCATCTACGATATAAGCGCAGACCCGATTTTTCCCCCCAAAATTTGGCCAACCCGTTTGACATGTTCACATTGAAATTGCAACAAGTGTAAGGATTTCGATTTGTCTCACTTTTAGTCGTTGCCCGTCACACGAATGTACCTGCTCATTTACTGTAAAACACGCAGCTTTATTTACCGTCCCCGTTTATTTTGTTTAGACCCAACTTGTCCTCGGGTGAAATCAAAACACAGGCAGTCCGCTGAGCAGAATGCTAATCCGAACTATCTGCGCTGGATGTAAGAAGCACCTTTCTTTGCAGTGAAAATGTCTTTGCAACGTCAGATTTAACTGATATATTGATCGTTAACCGCAGCATGAACCTCGAAAGCAAAAACCGTGCTAGCATTCTTAACAAAAGGGCGCGCTTTGTAATATTTAAGGTCAATATTTGTTACAAATAACAAACCCACGCCTTCGCCTTTGTCAGCTTTAGGCACATAATTGGACGGTGTTTACTTTCACTCCTAGTCCGTTTGCATTGTGCGCCAACATGTTTATTTATATTTTGCAGCTCCCTCATGTTCGACTGACCCTATGTCTGCAGACACTAAATTGCCTGTAATTGCTTTGCAGTTGTTATCGAAGACGACAGACTAGATGATGTTCTGAAGGGGCGGGAGGACAAAACCTCGTCTGGAGTGTAAGCGGAAAGGGAGCGACCCTGACTCCCAAACTTTTTTTTAACTATTTTAAAGCACTTTGGGGCTGTGCATGCGTTTATGGATTGTCCAGAGAGGTCTTGGGGCTTGCTGACGAATCTCCAATCCAAACAAATGCACACAAATTTGAGGAGCTGTCAATATCAGCACCATTCGGTTTATCCAGGCACACACAGATCAAGTAGCTGTCCATTTCAGAATTCCAAACCAAGCGAGCAGAAATGGAGGACGAGGTCATTGCAGCAGCAACACCGTCTTCTCTACAAACCAATGCGCAGAGATTGCCAAGCGGCGAATTTCAGAACCATCAAATTACCACAAAACACGGCGGTTGATCGGAGAGCACGACAGCTGGCAAAACCGACTCGGGGGCGGAAAGAATGAAAGCAAGGGACAACGAGCAGAAAGAAAGGATATTTTTTTGCATCAAAATAGACATATTTAATTCATCCTGTTGCATGAGCTTCCGATCACGGTGCCAATATTGGTACCAGCAGTCATTAACAGTTTGGCACGCTTCTTTCTAATGGAATTCTTCGTACTTGTATTTTTATATCTAAATCTTTGTAAAACAAAAGCTAGTCTGTGTATTGTACTGCATTAAAATGTTTGTATTTTTTGTAAGGATGTATAGGACCGGATCCATTGAACTGCAAGACTGATTTTGGTCTATTCTGTGTCAGCTTTGGGAAGAGACTTATTGAATGTTATTTATGAATCTCTTAGTATTTTAGGATTTTTTTGTTTTATTTATTTTTGTTTATTTGCACACATCAATGCTAAAAAAATCTGTATTTAAAATCTATATTGTGGTAAGCATTGCTGCTGGACGTGTGAAATTTGAAGGTTTATGGGGAAAACTAATGCACTGTTTAAGAAGTTTAAAATATTGCGCTGTTAACATTAACTGTCCTCTTTTTGGACTCTTATGAAGCTGTGTTTTTAAATTTAATTTTGTAACATTCTTTTATGAAGCTTACAATCGTTATATGTGCATGTTAACATGAGGCGTAATTTTAAATAATGAAAAAAATCATTCCAAGGATATATAAAAGCAAAAAAAAATGTAATGACATTCTAAGAATGATTCATTGTACATTTTATGACCATTTTCACTGTATTTGGTGAACAAATAAATGGTTGAAGGCTGTAAAGACACAAATAATGATTCGCTTTCTCCTTGTACCTGTGTTGCATTTATGGAAGGAACTGTCTGAAGAATTTTTAAAAAAATTCTTTTACCTTTTAGTATACAGCAGACATATCCATACAAACCTTTCACTGTAACATCTGATCATAAATAGACTGCTATCACTAATCTGGATTTGAGAACAGTTGAAGAGCACTCACTGCTTTCTTGTAGAATTGGTTCACTAGTTGCTTTTAAAACAATATTATCTTGTCATCTCTCATTTTATATTTATGCTGTTTTCCCTTTCATGACCCACTCTTCACAGCTGACATTTCATTTCTACCTTCACCGGAACCTATCAGTCTGGGCATCAAACATCAAAAGCATTCCATGTCTGACTGACAATAAACCATGAGAAATTAGTGGCAGTATCACTGTCAGTCACAAATGTGGCCAGAACTTCAGCAATTGAAGGTCTGATGAGTTTGCCGGTGGGGGCTGGGCGGTCCTATCATTGTGCAGGACAGTCTGAGCAGCTGATGAGACCGAATAGCCTATTCTCACTCCAGAGTTTGGTCCTTATGGATGATTGTGAGCCACGAGCTGATGACGTTTTGAGGTTTTGACACAACCGTTCTGAACTTTAACAACAGTGCGCTGCTCAGCGGAAACAAGAGTATTCGGGTTGAATACCAAGAACTTGCAGCCAATATATAATGGGGCGCTAACAGAATGCGCAGGGGAATCGAAAGACTGTTTATAAAGAATGACTTTAATCTCGATGCTACTATATCTCACTTTGACGAATATCCAATTTAAAAGCAGTGCGACTTTCATTTTCCCCAAACAACACAGTAGTTAACTAAATGTTTGACAATGGCGCAGTGGCGAAATTATATTGGCTCTCAGCGCATGACTAATTTTGAAACGTGTTTGAACTTTAAATCGTGACAGCTTCATTCAAACGCAGTAAATTCGAGGCGAGTTCGATTATGCCTGGCAGAGCTACCTTATGGCATTATTTGCAAAAATAAAATTAAATGACGAGCTGATTCTACAGTTGGTCATCAATTGTGCAAACATAGTTCCATTTATCAAATAGGTCAGATTTTTTTTTTGGTCCAGAGAGGATAAATGTTTAGTCAATTAAATTGGACCCTAGCCGGGCTGTCGGCAATTAAATCCGAAGTACAGGTTTAGCTCAAACAATGGAAGCCGACGGGTGCTATCCAAAGACAACTCAAGCGACAGTTGCGATTGCACTTGACCTGGGGATTTCCCAAGATTGCCCTCATTTCCAGAACGAAGCACAACCCATGTGGAAGGAAGAGGATCAAGGTTGGGGAAGCAGACAAATTAACAGTTCAATTTCCTCCTGTCCAATGTTACCCTTTATCGCCAGGATCTTCTCACCTCAGCTTCCACACAGAGAAAAAAATGGAAAAAGGCGGGGGAAAAAAATGCAGCGAATTCATTCATTCTACAACCTAAAGTCTAGCCATCCTGGAATGTGACATTTTCCATTTAAGTGATAGATAAGGTTTTCAAGTCTCTTTTATCACTGCTGCCGCTTGAAATGGGAGATGTAATATCCATAAACAAGATTGCTGCAGTGAAGCAGAACTCAATACCAAGGAGCTGAGACCATATCATAAAGATTCCTGCTCTCCAAGTAACTGATAGGTGACCTCTCTAATTTAGGTATTATATTCCTGGATCTTATTAGAAGGTCATTAACAGTAACAGGATGGTCATTTCGAGTTAATTAAAGGGTCCTGTCAAAACTAACGGAAGTTTTGAACCTCAGATGATAAACAATATTCTTTCCTCACCTATATGTACATACATAGAGTCACAGAGTCATAGAGATGTACAACATGGAAACAGACACTTTGGTCCAACTGGTCCATCCCAATCAGATATCTTACCTAGTCTAGTCTCATTTGCCAGCACTTGGCCCACATCCTTCTAAACCCTGTCTATTCATATATCCATCTATGCCTTTTAAATGTTGTAATTGTACCAGGCTCCACCATTTCCTCTGGCATCTCATTCCATACACATACCAACCTCTGCGTGAAGAAGTTGCTGCTTAGGTCCCTTTTATATCTTTCCCCTCTCATGTATAAATTACACTTTATGTTCAGGAAAGTACTTCATAAGTAAATTGGATGAAAATGTACAAACAACATAATTTGAAAGGCAAAAATCAAATACTAGAATACTGTGGATGCTGAAAATCTGAAATAAAATCAGGAAATGTTGGAAATATTCAGCATGCTATAGACATACATGAGCAGGCAGAGATTAGAGGCATATAGACAATGAGCAGGCAGGTGGGATTAGATTAGAATGACATCATATGTTGACTCATGTGGTGGGCCGAAGGGCCTATCCCAGTGCTGTATGTTCTATGATAATGATATGGGATTTCCATGGAGAGAAGCCGAGTTAATATTTTAGGTTTGTGATCTTTCCAGAGAACCGATGAAAAGGGGATAGGTGATGATCAAGAGACTGGGCTGGATTTGGTTTTGGACTGGACCCTTAACTGTGTCCATCATGTTTCCCATATCGCTGTTCTCATCCCTTCCCTTCTCTCCCAGAACAATGCTAGTGATCTCCTTGAGTTCACCTCCACATGGTCAGTTTCCATACTTCACAGATCATTTACTGAACTTTTGAAACATCAGTGTGAAACATAACCAAACACACCTCCCCTCACCACGGCCCTTGTCTTCCAATTTACCAAAGAGAGTCTTCCCATTCTGCTCCAAGCAATCCATCCACTTTCCCTGGAATGTTTCCATGCAAACACATTCAAACTCATGCCCTTTTACCTCCTCTCTCCTCGTCATCAATCTCTGAGGACAGTTCAAAGTCCTCAACAGCAAAACAGGCAAATAAAGACTGTGCATCTCAGCAGGCATGAAGGGGAAAATTGGCTGCAGTAACAAAGTGGCTGCAGTTATCATGGTTCAACATGCGACTAAAATTGGACCACCTCACAGTCAAAATCACCATGAACAGGATGGTAACTCAATGATAATATGTTTGAGAGCCTATACACAGGATTCAATTGTGAAGTCCTGTGGTGATGGAGAATTGGTGTCAGGAATAGGGCTGTGAAACTGAGAGGCCCCAGTCAAGAATCTGCAAACTGGTAACAGATATATGAATATTATAGACACCAGTGTAGGTCAGATGTGTCTTTGAGCAGAAACATCAGTGAGTGGGTAGTCCTCTTCAGGATATTCTACACACACATCAAATAGGGAAGGGGTTAGAAGATGCTCCCTAAAAATACATTGCTCCACTTTCTCTTAGAAATCATACACTTCGGCATCACAATTTTCCTGGTCAAAAAAACTCTAAATTTTGCAACTTGGAGTGTGGATAATCTTAAGAGTGACTGTCTGGAATGACACAATACAATAATAGCACATGAACTACCAAGGCTCCAAACTGACATCATGGCAGTCACTGTGACCTACTTTGATGGGAGGGAACAGCTGAAGGAATAAGCGACTCAGAAATCAAGACTGACAGTGAGCATTTTTATTTCAAACATAATCAATATGCTACGGTCATCAGTGCTATGCCTCAACTCTTGACTGAGATGAAGATGTTAAGGGAGAATTTTATTCTGATCTTGAAGAAGTCATCCCTGCCATCCCGAAAGAAATAAAGTTCAGCCGCCTGAGGGATGTAAGCGTCAGGGCTGGTTGTGATGTTGTCATTTGGAAAGGGACCATGGGAAAGAAATGGTGGTTAAAGCCTTTGCTTGTGATGTCCTCCTGTTGACATCATAGTCTCATTGTAATGAACTCCATCTTCCATCAGAAAATCAAATTCTAAATAGAGGCATCCTGGAGCAAAAAAATTGGTACTTCCAAAGACTGAGATTGATAGACTTTCAATCAATGAGGGAATTAAAGGTTATAAAGAAAAGGCAGAAATGTGAAGTTGATGATCAGATCGACTGATGGGTTAAATGGCCTACTTCTGCTTCTCAGTCTTACTGTTTTATGGTCACATCAGAAACTTGTGACCCTGAGAAGATATTGTCCCTGAATTCAAGGACAACCTATGGCCTCAACATCCAAAGCCACAAACAACATTTCCAGGTGAAGCAGCATTTTACTTGTGCTTCTTTCAATCTACTGTATTTGCTGCATACAGTGCAGTCTCCCCTACACTGGGGAGATCGCTTTGTCAAACATGTCTGTTTAGTCTGCAAGCATCACCCAAAACTTCTGGTGGCCCACGGCTTTAATTCTCCACCTTGCTGTCATGCTTCAGTCCTTGGCTTACTGTCCTTATAGAATCCTTACAGTTTGGAAGCAGGCCATTTAGTCTATTGAGTCCACACTGACCCTCCGAAGAGCATCATAGCTAGACCCAACCTCCTACCCTATCCCTGTAACTCTGCATTTCCTATGGCTAATCTACCTAGCCTCCACATCCCTAGATGTCATGGTCAATTGACCTAACCTGCACATCTTTGGAGTGTGGGAGAAAACCAGAGCAACTGGAGGGAATTCACAGAGACATTGGGAGAATGTGCAAACTCTACACAGCCAGTCACCTGAAGAATTGAACTTAGGTCTGTGTCGCTGTGAGGTAACAGTGCTAACCATTGAGTCACATACCGCCTTGATCCGATGAAGCTCAACTTAAACCTGAGGAACAGCACCCCATCTTTCAAACTTTTCAGATTTGGGACTTCAGTAATTTCAGGCTGGAATCTCAGTATCTATTTGTTTCCATTTCTTTGCATTATTCACTGTTTCTCTTTATTTTTTGCAATCAGGAATTCACCAATGTCCCCTCTGCCCCACCATTTCATTTTCACCTTAATTTTGATCTTTGCTCTGGATTCATAATCTGCTGCAAAAAAAGTTTTTTCACAATTACTTTGTCAGTTCCAACATTATTTGATAAATCTTAGTTCAATTATTCCTTCATCTCACCTCTAGGTAGTACAATCCAAATTTTGTAATGTCTCATGGCTGTATGCGAGATAATATTTGGCGAATCACTGCATGAGCCTCTTCAAATTTAGTATTTCTCAATACATTGAGCTGCCCAATTCCAATCCATCATTCAATTTTGATCTGAGCAGTTGCTTTACATTGCAAAATACTTAGGTCTGTGTCGCTGTGAGGTAGCAGTGCTAACTATTGAGTCACATACCGCCTTGATCCGATGAAGCTCAACTTAAACCTGAGGAACAGCACCTCAAGTATGCTTGCTTTTATATTCTACATGTTCTGAGATAGTGCTTACCATCATGATAGTCTTTTGATTGTTTTTTTGTACCTGCATGGATGTTGCTTTGTTGATTTTAGTGTTCGGGAATGGTATTAAGTATTTGCAATGTTCAATTTATCAGAGATTAATGATTATGAAAGCTCTCTCTGCATTTACTCATCAGTATACCTCAACACCACCATCAGAAGAGGATTCACTATTGTGACACTTCGGCACCAGTCATTATAGAGGCTTTTTCAGATTGCCAAATTGTGGGCCAGTTATGTGATAGAAGTCCATACTCATCATGGTTTTAGGTACATGCCAAATTTGCTTGGCATAGGAGCAATGAAAAAACATGAGCAAGATATTCATCCATAGGTCTGGATTGAACTGGTTGTATGGATTTTTAACATTCACATTAACAATTGAAAGAGGTGGATAAAAGTTCAGTTCAGTTCATGTTGTATCCAAGGGCTTTTTAACCACATGTCATTAGAACGGAAGAAAAATTAAAAGTATAAAAATGAGATAATATCACAGCACATTTCAAAGATAGTTTGGCAAATATATCAGTGCCAGTTGGTGTGATATTAGCACTATAATTGCACATCAGCACAACATATTCTCCACCTTTCTGTAGTAGTGTTTCAGTCTTCTGTGAGTTTTGACAGTGTAACAAATTGTTATATTCTTGGAGTCAGGATATGAAAAAGGGCAGTTCTCTAACATTTAGTTGGTTTGTTAAGAAATACAAATGTGCCATAAACCTCTTTAATGAATACTGATAAAAACCATCAAGAAACATATCATAAAAGGTTAGTTACTGGAAATAAAGGAAGATAGTTGAATGAAATAGTGTGTACAAATGAGTTAAGAAAAAATGCATAAAAAGTTTCTGAGAAGAACTGGACAATCTTGGTGTGTGAGGAAGAATAGCGAGAAGTATTTTTAAAACTAACTTGTGCCCTGTTCTGCACTTCACTGGTACATTTTCATTATATTAGATTCGCTCTTGTTATTGCTCCTTTTATTGCTAAACATGTTGTGAAACAAGTTGAAGTTGCCATTAAGGCCAGGTTCAGGAAAAGCTGGTAGTTTATCACATGTAACATCAAACAAGGTGATATAACTACAAAATGAAGCAGAGTGGGCCAATTCGTTGCTTAGTCCAGAAATATTGATGATGAAACATGCTTCAACAGGGAAAATGTATGGTTAATATTTAGCTGATGGATGTTATTTTAACCAAAGTATCTATGAAGAGTTGAGTTGAAAGCAAATGACAAGACAGTTAGGAAAACACAAGAATGGAAAAATGAGATTCTCAATATCAAAGAAAAGGTCTAATTATCTGCTGAAGGTTTAAACAGCAAGATGAGAATCTTGCTACTGAGCTTCAAGGAGCTATTTTCATCTCATCATTATCCAAATTTGCCTCATTATTATTGCAGGTTGCTTTCTTTACCCAGGCAATGGAAAGAAACTAGCTGTGCCAATTCCTAAGGTTACCTGATGATCGCAGCTTGCTGATATCTTCTCTGAGCATTCATCTTGGCTATGTCCCAAAATCTCAGGGCTACTTCATGATCAGCAAGTCATCTGCACTCTCCATCTATAGAGGCTGCCATTTGCAAAGCACCAGTCCAGTTACATCATCGTGGTGCATTTTGGACTCACTTATAATACAGCTCACCACTTCAACACTACTCTTTGGAGCTCATTGACAGCTTACATTGGAGGAATACGTACTCATCTCATGCATTGGAATAGAGTGCATCTCTGACCTCTCAGCTTGCTTTATTAGAGCTCACACACTCTGAGTACATTTGGATGCTCACAATGTCTTTACCTTGCCCTTTTACACTTTGCCACTTCTTTCACAACTTATAGGCTTACAGTTCTTTTGGCTTGCCATATCTTTTTAGTGTAGAGAGAAAACCAGACAATTTGTCATGTCAGTTTGCAATGATCTGCTCAGATGAGGAGCAACACAACGGACACCTAAAGATTTTGAAGGATGACCTCTTAAGAACAGGATACAATGCGCAACTCATCGATCGCTAGTTCCAAGGTGCCACAGTGAAAAACCATAACAAACTCCTCAGAAGACAGATACAGGATATGACCGATAGAGTACTCTTCATCATCCAGTACTTTCCTGGAGTGGAGAGACCACACCATTTTTTTTCAGCTTTCAACATGTCATTGATGCCAATGAGCACCTTGCCAAGATCATCCCTATGCCTTCACTTCTCGCTTTCAAATAACTCCCAAAACTTAAACAGACCATCATTCATAGCGAACTACCTAGCCTTCAGGATAACATTGACCACAGTACCACACAACCCTGCCATGGCAACCTCTGCAGGACATGTCAGAGCATCAACATGGATACTACCATCACACATGGGAATACCACCCACCATGTACACGGCAGATACTCATGTGATTCGGCCAATGTTGTCTACTTCATACACTGCAGGTAAGGATGCCCCAAGGCATGGTATATTGGTGAGACCATGCAGGCTCTACAACAATGGATGATGAATGGACACCACGCAACAATCGCCCAGACAAGAATATTCCTGCCTAGTCGGGAAACACTTCAGCAATCAAGGACATTTGGCCTCTGACCTTAGTAAGCGTGCTCCAAAGTGTCCTTCGAGATACACGACAATGCAGAATCGCCGAGCAGAAATTGATATCCAAGTTCCATATCCATGAAGATAGCCTCAATTGTGATCTTGGGTTCATGTTGCGCTACATGTAACCCCACCACACTTCTGTATCTGTAAACCTTTCCTTACTGTCCTGTTTGACACCATCACCTTGATAAGTTGCTCTGATCTCTTTACCTTCAATAATTTGTACACCTTTGGATTACTTAATATTTTGGATTGATCCTTGGCATGTAACTCCTTTGTTTATATACTATTCCAATCATTTGGTTTGTATCCAGCTTATGTTTAATGTTTTTGTAATTATCTCTATGCCTCATTTTATTAGAATAAGAGGTCATCCTTTCACTTGTAATTCAACTTTTTGACACTTTACTCACACCATCTGACACTTTTGATCACCTGCAGAGTCTTTTTATTCAAATTCCACTCACACCAGTTGTACAATCTTTTAATCTCTCTGCCCTTGACTGCTCTGCCTATAAATTCTGTGTCTGTGTGCTTCTATCTCACTTCACCTGACAAAGGGGCTATGTTCCAAAAGCTTATGATTCCAAATAAACCTGTTGAATTATAAACTGGTGTTGTGTGATTTCTGACTCTGCAATGAACAGTCAAGGGAGTGGATATGTTGCCTGATGGCATCATGATATGTCAATGTAATACCTCCACAATGTGCCAGCAACTTATAAGGCAAACACATTATATGCAATTTGGAACTGTGTCACCACTGCCTTATCTCAATGGGGAATAGTGTATGTTTGGAATTACTAAGCTGCAGGAACAGGCCTTAGGGGAAAAAGTGGAAAGATGAATAGATAAATAAAAGGTCTGGGTGAAAACTTAAGGAGGTTCAAACCTGAGGGGTTTTGACACGGAGTGCCAGGCAGAAAAGAACATTGAGGGTCATCCAAATTGAAAGGCTGTGTCATCTTCCATCCTCATCCCAATCAAAAATGCAATGCAACTGTACAGTAGCTGTGAACATACCCAGATTGGGTGGAATAAGTGTGTTTTGTTTATCTGAGGGAGTGCGATCCACTTGTAAGTGATGTGAGGCCCTTGGAGGGGCAATGTCATTAATCAGGCACTTGCATGTTACAACTTAATCTGATCTGTAATTACAATGTTCTACATATGTAGCTCATGCATTGACCAGCAATGTCAACTAGAAATCCTGGGCATAAGCTATCCTGACCATGGCATTGATCATGAAATTAATCCTAGGAATCTTTGTGAGGCAGAGATAATCACAGGCATTCTATACAGTACAACCTGCATTCCAGAACTCACAAATACATTCCAAGGTTCCAGAGCTGCTTTGCTCACATACTCAACAGAAAGCATTTTACAATGTGCTCTTATAAGCAATATTCATTTGTAGGTTCCTGCTTCATTCCAAGGGTTGCAAGCCTTACAAGGATGGCTCCTGGGAGATTGGGGCTATCCTTTGTAAGTATAGCTGATGATTCCATTACACAAGTCACTGACTGAGGTCCAACGTTGATAAAATTCAATATTTTCCACTGGACTAATGAGGGCTGTAGGGCAGGCCTCAAAATGAGGTTAACTTATACAAATCTGGGTACTCCTTACAGAATGCTACAGACTAGTGCACTCCATAATCCTTGCATACTGTGCTCAGGAAACCTGGAGCAGACAAAAAAGGGCAAGTGATGGATTATGAAGAGCTTCCAATGGAACAGAGTTTGGCGAAGTCACCATTCATTGACTGTTAATGTGTTGGTGTAAGAAAAGCAAACAGCCCCGCTTTATTCTCAAATGCAAATGCAGGTGTTTGGTTTGATCTTTCTTCTCTGTTCCTGTTGTGCAATAAAAGTCAATGTTACAAAATATTGGAAGGCTCCCACATTCAGACATGACAATGTTTCATGCTACGATGGTCACTCGGAAAAGAGTAGCAATCCTTCAAACAGGCCTCTAACATTAAGTCGTGAAAGGAAGGGCCGCCTTTGTAGATTAATTCCGATAGCTGCAGCTCAAATGTCACATCAATCAGACAGGTGATAATGTAAAGTGAAAATATATTTCCAAGTACGATATTTTATTTTCACTAATGTGCCATCCTTGCCATCTATGTGCCCTCTGAATGTTTTCTCTCTCCTTTCCCTCCCGCTACTTCTGATGTAGTTCGGATGAAGGGAGCTTCCCTATGATGGAACCTGTTGGTCCTAGAGTTTTAGACAACCCCAGGGACATTTGTGGCTAGAGGGCTCTCACACACTGAGAATGTTTGGTCAGGTACAGTCATCCTCAACTCCCCACCCTCAGCTTGAACTTCCACAAGGTTAAGGGTCACTGGCAGGATGGAGGTAGGGGCACCAGGCAGGGTTGGATTGGTCTGAAATGTCTGGGGTCTGTATGTGACTCCTTCTTCAGCTGATGTGTCTGCTTGTTGGCACCGTCATGTCTCCTTGTGAGAAAGGAGTACCTGAACTGAAATCAAGGTTCTTTGGCACCCTGTCACCTTGCTATTTGTGTTGACCACTATTGCCTAAAGAAACAGAATGCAGGTCTGTGTGCATCTCTGGCAACCGGTCAGAGTTTTTCTGCCCCTAGGCTGTCTATGGCGAAAGCTACATGCATATATCCCAGAGCTGGTATGGGACCAATGGCATTAATGAACTGCTTTATTCTTCGATCCAATTTTTCAGGTGTTTCTGACAAACCTGCCTGATTTTCATGCGTCTGTTTGTGCATTTTAACAAACTTATTAATGGCCGCCACCACATGGTCTTCACCAGCCTGTGACTGATCAGCTGCCTAGTCTCTGGCAGTCCACTGAATGCAGATGGCCAGGGGGCCTTCTTTCCTCGCCTGACCCACGGAGATGTGGCAGTGATGTGTTTGCCAGAATATGCTCCTAACTCCAAGCTAGCTAATGCAGTCATGATTCAGAGATGCTGGTGTTGGACTGGGGTTTACCAAATTAAAAATCACACAACACCAGGTTATAGTCCAACAGGTTTATTTGGAACCATTAGCTTTCAGAGCGCTGCTCCTTCATCAGCATCTTATACTCCCTAACCACCTGATGAAGGAGCAGTGCTCAGAAAGCTAGTGCTTCCATATAAACTTGTTGGACTATAACTGGGTGTTGTGTGATTTTTAACCAGTTAATGTAAACAGCGAGGAAGCAGCAACTGAGTTGCTGGGGACACAGAAGAGAAAGCATTGCTGGTACTTTCACTGAGGGGTGATATCCTCTTTCTCAGAGGTGTCTCGAGGGCTGGTTTCTTTAGGACTACATGTGTTATCGTAAGGATAGACTGACGGGCAGAGGGGGTGGGGTGGCCTTGTTGGTAAGGGAGGATATTCAGTCCCTTGCGCGGGCGGACCTAGAGTCAGGGGATGTAGAGTCAGTGTGGATAGAGCTTCGAAACACTAAGGGTAAAAAGACCCTCATGGGAGTCATCTACAGGCCCCCAAACAGTAGTCTGGATGTTGGAGGTAAGTTGAATCAGGAGCTGAAATTGGCTTGTCGCAAAGATGTTACTACAGTTGTTATGGGGGATTTTAACATGCAGGTAGACTGGGAGAATCAGGATGGTATCGGGCCTCAAGAAAGAGACTTTGTGGAGTGCCTCAGAGATGGATTTTTAGTGCAGCTGGTGCTGGAGCCGACCAGGGATAAGGCGATTCTGGATCTGGTATTGTGTAACGAACCAGAATTGGTCAGTGACCTCGAAGTGAAGGAGCCGTTGGGAAGTAGTGACCATAATACAATAAGCTTCAATCTGCAATTTGAGAGGGAGTGGGTACAATCTGAAGTGACAATATTTCAGTTGAATAAAGGGAAATATGGAGCTATGAGGGAGCAACTGGCCAAAGTTCAATGGTATAATACCTTAACAGGGAAGACCGTGGAGGAACAATGGCAGATATTTCTGTGTATAATGCAGAAGATGCAGGATCAGTTCATTCCTAAAAGGAAGAAAGATCCCAGGAGGAGACATGGGCGGCCGTGGCTGACAAGGGAAGTAAAGAAGCATATAAGGTTAAAAGAGAAAAAGTATAACTTAGCGAAGATAAGCAGGAAAACGGAGGACTGGGAAGCTTTTAAAGAACAACAGAGGATTAGTAAGAAGGAAATACGCAGAGAAAAAATGAGGTACGAAGGTAAACTGGCCAAGAATATAAAGGAGGATAGTAAAAGCTTTTTTAGGTATGTCCAAGGCAAAAAAATGGTTAGGACAAAAATTGGGCCCTTGAAGACAGAAGCAGGGGAATATATTACTGGGAACGAAGAAATGGCAGAGGAATTAAATGAGTACTTCAGATCTGTGTTCACTGGGGAAGACACAAGCAATCTCCCTGAGGTAACAGTGGCTGAAGGACCTGAACTTAAGGGAATTTCTATTTGCCAGGATTTGGTGTTGGAGAGACTGTTAGGTCTGAAGGTTGATAAGTCTCCGGGACCTGATGGCCTGCATCCCAGGGTACTGAAGGAGGTGGCTCGGGAAATCGTGGATGCGCTGGTGATTATTTTCCAGAGTTCAATAGAATCGGGGTTGATTCCTGAGGATTGGAGGGCGGCTAATGTTGTGCCACTTTTTAAGAAGGGTGGGCGGGAGAAAGCAGGAAATTATAGACCAGTTAGTCTGACCTCAGTGGTGGGAAAGATGCTGGAGTCTATTATAAAGGATGAAATTACGGCACATCTGGATAATAGTAACAGGATAGGACAGAGTCAGCATGGATTTATGAAGGGGAAATCATGCTTGACTAATCTTCTTGAATTTTTTGAGGATGTAACTCGGAAGATGGACGAGGGAGATCCAGTGGATGTAGTGTACCTGGACTTTCAGAAAGCTTTTGATAAAGTCCCACACAAGAGGTTAGTGAGTAAAATTAGGGCGCACGGGATTGGGGGCAAAGTACTAGATTGGATAGAGAATTGGTTGGCTAATAGGAAACAAAGGGTAGTGATTAACGGCTCCATTTCGAAATGGCAGGCAGTGACCAGTGGGGTACCGCAGGGATCCGTGCTGGGACCGCAGCTTTTTACAATATATGTAAATGATATAGAAGATGGTATCAGCAATAACATTAGCAAATTTGCTGATGACACAAAGCTAGGTGGTAGGGTAAAATGTGATGAGGATGTTAGGGGATTACAGGGTGACCTGGACAAGTTAGGTGAGTGGGCAGATGCATGGCAGATGCAGTTTAATGTGGATAAATGTCTGGTTATCCACTTTGGTGGCAAGAACAGGAAGGCAGATTACTACCTCAATGGTATCAAATTAGGTAAAGGGGCTGTTCAGAGAGATCTGGGTGTTCTTGTCCACCAGTCAATGAAGGCAAGCATGCAGGTACAGCAGGTCGTGAAGAAGGCTAATAGCATGCTGGCCTTCATAACAAGAGGGATTGAGTATAGAAGCAAAGAGGTGCTTCTGCAGCTGTACAGGGCCCTGGTGAGACCACACCTGGAGTACTGTGTACAGTTCTGGTCTCCAAATTTGAGGAAAGACATTCTGGCTATTGAGGGAGTGCAGCGTAGGTTCACGAGGTCAATTCCTGGAATGGCAGGATTGCCTTACACGGAAAGACTGAAGCGACTGGGCTTGTATACCCTTGAGTTTAGAAGACTGAGAGGGGATCTGATTGAAACGTATAGGCTTATGAAAGGATTGGACACTCTGGCAGGAGGGAACATATTTCCGTTGATGGGGGAGTGCCGAACCAGAGGACACAACTTAAAAATACGGGGTAGACCATTTAGGACAGAGATGAGGAGAAACTACTTCACCCAGAGAGTGGTGGCTGTGTGGAATGCTCTGCCCCAGAGGGCAGTGGAGGCCCAGTCTCTGGATTCTTTTAAGAAAGAATTGGATAGAGCTCTTAAAGATAGTGGAGTCAAGGGGTACGGAGATAAGGCTGGAACAGGATACTAATTAGGAATGATCAGCCATGATCATATTGAATGGCGGTGCAGGCTCGAAGGGCAGAATGGCCTACTCCTGCATCTATTGTCTATTGTCTATTGACAGCAGATGGTTAGAAACTGCTTGAGTCTGCTCATGCTTGGAGGAGAGAGGAGAATGACTGGAGGTAGAAGCTAAGAGGTTAAGAATACATTCAGAACGGCGGTAACAGCAGAGCACTTCACAATGAATCTTATTTTGTTGCTGAGACAAAGAGATCTCAGCATCACCTTGAGTAGCCATAGTCCTGTCCAATTAATGCAAGGATTCTTTCCTTGTCAGGGGCAAACAGACAAATTTTGGGCACTCCACCACCTGCCTTTTTGCTTACTGTGGGCAGTCTTCTCCTGCAATGAGAGAAGAGCAGAGTTTAACTGAGGTAGAAGTGGCTGGCACAACTGTTATGTTCATCAGGGAGAGGAAATTTAGTGAAATGTCCCGAGTGAATGAGCAGGAAGGGCAGAGGGCAAGCTCCATTAACAGCCTCAGGGGATAGAGGGGATGAGAGCAACCTGACAGATGCTGCACACTTGTCAGAGGCGTGAGCCTTGGTAAGGAGGTGGGTAATCTTGGAGTTAGAGTGAGTGTGAGATACTGGTGCACTTACCTTTGCAGAGCACAAAATTACACTAACTTTCTTTTTGCATTTCTGGACGTTCCTCCAAACCACAAACACCGCCCTGATCCAAGTGGCAATTGAGAGCAGGCTGGCAGGATCTCTCACAGTCTAGAGGAAAGAGGATGACCCTCCAGGTCTCTGCCAGCAAAGCAGGGTACTAACTTTCCTCAAAAGGCAAACCTGGCATGCAGCATATGAACTGGGATACAGCGAGGCATTAAATATAGTATTGGTGGCATGAGTACTAAGAGGTCCTGGCACCACTGAGCATATCTACCGCTGTCAATCACAGCAGGGCCATTGAGGCATGGTGCATACTTAATGAGGTGAGCAATGTAAAATTGTGAGAGAAAACTCATTAGAGCTCACAGAGGGTAACTCTTCACATTTCTCCACAGAACTCTTCACATTTCTTCACTACGCTTAGCCAAAGTTTGGGAAAATTTAGCCAATAATATTTTGTTAAAAAAAAATCAGCCCTTGAATTGCTCTCTAAAATATATATAAAGTGCTTGAAAGTGAGTTCTTTTCTACCATCTGTCTGGTCAGACACTTGAACCATCTCTTTCTATGATTAAGTCTTTATTTGAACAGCTCCCAGTGTATATTGGACCTACCCAAAATTATGATCTTCAAGATATCTTGCATGAAAATTCTCCTCTTTTTATAATGTTATGCAATTGTATCAGTTTAACCTGGATGCATTAAAGTGCAATGTGACATATAGCTTTCAACACACTTTAACCTTTCAACTGTTCCTAAACATTATCAATAAAACCTTAGTTCAAATATATGCAATGAATTTCCTGGTTTAATATCACAAGGTACTTGGATAGATGTGCAAAATTTCAATGCACTTCACACTTCACAATCAAGTACTTTACAATCAAATCTACAAAATGCAATTGGGTCTACATAGGGAAAGTAGCATTAAGAAGAAAAATAGTTCAGAATGGGAAGTGAAACCAAAATGTAATATGCATATTTTTAGTAATGACGGATTTGTACTTGTTACACTGTCAAAAGGAAACTGTTGCTAATAAAACATGTGATTTTCAAATTTCTTTATATTTGTGGCTTGGGAATTTTGAATTGAATTTTATACACATTTATATTTCTTGCACAAATTATGAAAATTAAAGAAACAAAATTTAACTAAACTGGAAATTTGTGCGCTACTAACATTGAGTCATGAACACAGACTTAACACAGAAGTTTATACAAATTGCTGTATATTTGGACATGGGTGAATCAACATAATTTTCTAATCTTTTAGGACAGCGACATTTCTAAAGTAAAGCTTCCATTCTTTAGCCATCTTTTCTGAATGTGATAAAAGATATTCATTCAAAGACATATGGACAGATTGCTATCTTCTGTGGAATATAGCAGCAAGGAACTTTGTCTCATGTATTGGAAAGATCAATAATAAAGATAACTTGCACCGGATTGTCATAGTTTCCAGTATGAGGTATGATAACAGGCCCGGTCCTTGCCAAATTTGTCATGATGGACATGATTACCAATACAGAAATACTTTCCTCGTGCTATTCCAAAAAAGGACATGAATATTGCTGAAATTGTTTTCCTTGAGATGTGTCATCATTGGCATAAGTGTATGATGCAACAGAATCTACTGAAGGATGTAAGAGCTAGGTGAATGACTGTCAGAGGCACTGGTTGAAAGAAAATTCATGCTGACAGCTTTGTTACGAATGAAAGCACCTAGAATGCAGCCATTGCCCTGTTGCCTTTTCTTTAAAGGAGCGAATAACTCCTTCAGCATGTTAGATGGTAAAATTGGATCTGGTGGGTTAGATTTTTAACTTGCTTCCTTAGTATGATATTGGCAGTGCTGTTTGGTCACTGGCAATAAAAACCAGCTCGATTTTCAATTTTAAATTCAGCATCTATGACAGTTTCACACAAAAAAGGCTGGAATCAGATTCAGGGTATCTGAGAAAAATACAAACCTCAAATATCACAGTTTTTTGGGAAAACTCATTCTTCTGAATTTACATGAGTTTTGCTTTAAACATTTTAAACAGAGTTAACACCAGGGCAATAATTTTAACCTTTCAATGATGGTGTAAAATGGACAAAATTGGACTGTGTTTGTTATGTACCTTAGCCATTTTTCTTTTCTATTGTCCTAATGGTTTAAGGGACATGAAGCTTAGCAATATTTTGCTATGCTGGGCTACTTGGGTAGAGCTGGATACTCACCTGTGCTCCTCATATGTACTCAGAATCATTAAGTTTTCGCATTTGCGAGGTGATAGTTAAACTGTCTATATTTGGGGAACTAGCTGCATCCTATAAATAGAGAATGCGCGCTCTATATTCAACAATCAGCCCTTTTATTATGTAAATTTCTGAGTTGCGTTATCACATTTACCTGATTCTCGCCTACAGGCTGTTGTCCTCTCAAACACAGGTTTTTTTTAAAAACTGTAGAGGTTGCATAATCCATAACAGCTGGAATTCAGAGCTGCATGAATTCTTGCTAGAAATTCATAGGGATTACTGAATCAATAGACACAAACGTAACAAAATGTAACTACCATGAAAGGATCTTAAATGCAGTTCTGGCCTATATTTCATTTGAAGTTTCTGATTTATTTTATGAACAGATTAGCTATAGCAGTATTACATTTAACACATTAACAAAACAAAATACTGTTACACGTGATGCTCCTCTGCACAGAGTGGAATAAAACACAATATGATAGTTGAGTATGAGGGTTATCTCATTCTTCACAGAAAGAGGAGACTGGAAGCTGCTAAATAAAGGCTGAGATACATATTTTCATCACTGTGGAGAACACAGGTACCAGTACTGAGGCAAGAAGGAAGTTTGTCAAAAGGGTGAACTCCACCTGAATCAAAATGGAGGCCATTTGCCCATTAAGTCCACACTGAACCTCCGAACAGCATCCCACCCAGACCTACCCCATCCCTGTAATCCTGCAAATCCCTGGCTAATCCTGGGCAATTTAGCATGGTCAATCCACCTAACCTGAACATTTTTGGACTGTAAGAGGATATCAAAGCACCTGAAGGAAACCCATACAGACACAGGGAGAATTTGCAAACTCCACACAAGACACCCAAGAGCGGAATTAAACGCAGGTCCCTGGCGCTGTGAGGCAGCAGTGCTAACCACTTTGCCACCATGCCACTCCATGGTTAGAAAAAGGTGCAGTGCTAGAACCGTGTTAAATATATATCTGTAAATTAGAATGTGTCCAAAGAACCAAAGCCCAGTCAACTTAACATCAAGAAATAGAAAGTAATCCCTATTAAAAGAGAAAATAGAAAAGTCCCTAAAAATAAAAAAAATCAACTATTGGCATGAATTTGAAAAGAGAAAAAGCTTATTGACCAACCTCATTGAATTATTTGAATAGGTACCAGTGGGGTAGATAATGCTAATCTGGTATCTAAAATTTACCAAATTTCTAAAACATCTTTGATAAGGCAGCACGTTAGACAAATGAATAAAGTCAGAGTGTGTAGAGTCAGAGCACAGTTAGCAGAATGTATGGTGGCAGGTGGAAATGAAAGAATAAGGGTAAAGGGTAGCTATTCAGAAGGGAAGGAAGTGGGAACTGAAGTTCCATGAATGATTCCTGGATTACTGTTGTTTGTAATTGTGTTCATAATTTTAATTTTGAAATTAAATTTGTGGTAAACATGCCGATGATATTATATTTGTGAGGAATGAAGGACAGTCAATACTGAGAAGAATTGCAATAAATTACAAGAAAATGGCATATGTTTTCTACAAGTTTATTAATTGAAAAGTAAATTTCAACATTAGTTAGTTTGAGGTATTACATTTTGGTAAGGAAAAGGAAAGAAGTCACCAATTAGTTTAAAAAAAATATGAACACAGTACAGAAGCAAAAGGATTTATGAATACAAATCTATTCATCACTATCAATACTAATTCAGGCTAATGAGACTATTTTAAAAAAAAGCAAATCAAGCACCAGAGTTGATTTCTAGAGGGACAGAATCGAGAAGTGGAGAAGTCAAGCTTTACTAATACAGCATCCTGGTTAGACCACATTTAGAATACTGTTTACAACCCTAGTCACCATATTTAGGAAAAAGTACATTGTAACACTGGAGAAAGTACAGAAAATAGTTACAAAGATGATACTAAAACAGCAAGATTATAAAAATTGGGACAAGATAAAAATTGTGGGTCTCTTTTCTCTTGAAATCATTTCTTTGATAAGATATTCTTAAAGTTCTATTTGCACAAAGGCAGGCTTGATCAACACCACGATCTTCATTCTCGTAGGGCAAGGAAGCAGGTACTTAATCCATTCCAACCTGAGTGGGGATTGAATCCTGAACTTTTGGCATCAATCTGATCCACATCAGCCACCAGCCAGTTGAGTAAACTAGCCCCTTATAAGGTATAGAGAAAGAGGTTTTTCACTTGTAGGGAATGAGAGGCTCATATGTCTGCAGCCTTGCCCTTTTTGGTTTTAGAGGTCACAGGTTTGGAATCTGCTGTCTAAAAACACTTGGTGAATTGCCACAATGATCTTACAGATGGTGCATACTGTAATGATTGTATGCCAGTCATGTAGAGAGTGAAAGCTTAAAGCGGTGGATAACTTGTTAATCGAGATACAGGACCAAAGATAGCACTCAATCTCAAAGTACAAAATTCTTCTTCCTTACAGTATACTGTCCTACTAAATAGGAAGGTAACCTGGTGGATGCTAAAACCAAGCAAACAGCTGGTCCTCACAATAACAAATCCCACCCCCCCGCCCGCAACAATTGTCAACTTTAACTATTGTTTTGTTCGGAGGAAACCTAAAGTATTCTTTACTTTTTTTCAATAAAGTAATGAGAAAAAAAATCACTATTTCTGAAAATAGGATGATGAGTTGGCTGTCAGAGACAAGGTGAAGAAAAATAAATGTGGTAGCAAAAATATAAACAAAGATGAGGAGCTGGGCTGTGAAGTGGGCATTGCTGAGAGGCTGAAGGAAATGGCTGAGAGCCAGTGTAGGCCAAATGGTTCACACACTTACTGCAATCACTGGTGCACTGTCAACCTCCTCATCTCACTCTGATAGTTGGGGGCCCCAAAGACCTTGAGCAACTACCCAGAATATTTCAACACTCAGGAAGTGAGGTTTTGATAGTACAGTAAAAGGTCAGTAGGAATAGAGAGAGGGAGACAGACTCAAGCAGATTCTAACCTGTATTTTATAAACTCATTATTTCTGGCAGATGCTGAGACAGCTGCATTTCCCCATCCATGTTAAGAACCACAGCTTAATGCTATGCCAGATCAGAATTCCTCAACTTAGTTCGTTAAAAAAAAATCCTGTGACCTTTGCAGCAAATGGGTATTTCCCATTAACTCTACTGGTTTAGATTTTTGTTTGTACACACCCTTTCATGGAATTAATTTGAAAACTAATATTCAATGTTATTGAGGTAGTCTTCATTCTCTGTGAATTGGAGATAAACGGTAGCCTGGGGCTCTGTTCTCTGTGAACATTTATTTTCTAGTTCCTGATCATCAGAAGACAGGTTTTCTCCTTTGGTCATGGTGTAGAAATAATAATGGAAGTCATTTCCATAGGTTTGGTGTTTGATGGACCACTTGTAAACCCTTTTGGCATAAAGCTGCTTCCGAAAATGAGGCTGTGCAAATGTAATGGAGATAAAGCGTCCTCCTTTCCGCAGAATGCGACTGACCTGAAATAAAGAAGGAAACATTTATTCTTCAAAGGACACATTGTCCAATTCTTAGAAAACAATAATTGTGTGACTATTTCTAACATTGGATCTACCACGTAACGCTGAAGGGGTTTTCAACCCTTTGCAAATATCAAAGAACAACTACTATTGACAAATACATTGACTCATTATGACCTCCATTGCCATCTGCAATGCCTCTGACTATGAAACAGGGCAATATTATCGCACTATTGGGATGATGGGACAGAACATCATACGGAAGCATACAGTCTCTGGAAATGAAGTTTGCACGTACCCTTTTCAGTTATAAGGCCAAGACACATACTACAATGGGAGTAGCCCCTGTGGAACTATAGATAGGACTTTGGACTAGGCTTAGCCTGACTTTCACAATTAAAACAAGAAAAGGGGTCATGATAGGCCTAGGCCAGACAGAGATTGTAAACAGGGAGACACAGTTCAAATAAGGAACTTTGGTGATGTCGCTCCATGGATTCCGGGAGTTATCCTTAAAAGAAGAAATGAGACCAGTATTAAAAATGCCACCATTAGCAGCCCGTGGACAGGAAACTGACCTGAACTAAAGTAGGAAACATCTGCTTTTTCTTCACACCCAGAAATGCTAACACATACAACTGAATGACTTTCACACCACCAAATCACCGTGACCTTTATTTTGTTTTCAACTACTAACCACCACCCATAAACATCCATGTATGTACTGTGTCTGTTTTGTAAGTAAATAACCTGTTCAGAGATGTCACTACCCTTGTCTGAAGCAGGTGGGAATTAAGCCCTAACCTTTGGGCATCCAGTGCAGAGGGTTGTGGGCAGATCGGAGGACCTCCTCATGGATACGCTCATGGGCCTGTCCAGGCTCACTATAAACAGTTCCAGGCAGTGGGCTGCAGAGGGTGTCCTATCTGTTGAATCTCTTCTCCTCTTCTGTTTATGCCAGCGTGTACTGGGACAGGAAGCCAGTGGTGTCCATCAACGCTCTCAATGCTTTTAGAGAGAGGTGGGCACTGTGGGGTATACTGTGTTTTATTTTACCCTCCAACTCCATTTTGGTTTAGCCCCTTCCCAATTTCCCTACACCCCATTCCCATCACTTTTGATGCTTTGCTTGTAAATATTTAATTGGCGTCACAGGTGTTGGCTAGTCATTAAAAAGAACAAAAAAGTGTCATGGTGATTTTTCGGTGTGAAAGTCATTCAGTTGTGTGTGATAGCGCCTTGTCAAATGTTATAATAAAATCCATCAACTGCCTGCTCTCATCAATCATCTTCAACACTTCCTCAAACATTTGTGAGACAGGGCTTTTCCAACTCAAAGTCATGCTGATCATTCCGAATAAGTGCATTCTTTTCCAAATGCAAATAAATCCTGCCCCTCAGAATCTTCTCCAATAATTTCACTACCACTATGTAAAGCTCATCAGCCTATAATTTCTTGGATCAATTCTGTTTTCCTTCTTAAACAAAGGAACAACATTGTCTATTCTTCAGTCTTATGGATCTTGTCTGTGGCTAAAGAGGATACAAAGATCTCCGACAAGGCCTCGTCATTCTCCTCCCTTGCATCCCTCAGCATCCCAGAATGGATCCCATTCGGGATCTACCTACTTAACGTTATTCAAGACACGCAACACTTCCTTCTCCTTAATATTGACATGCCTTAGAATATCAACATATCCCTGTCTAACCTTCCCATTATCCATGTCCTTCTCCTTGGTGAATACTGATGCGAAGTACTCATTAAGGATCTCACCCACTTCTTCTAGGTCCATGCACAAATTCTCTCTTTCATCCCTGAGTGGACCTATCCTTTCCCTAGCTATTATTTTGCTCCTTACATACATATAAAATGCTCGAGATCCTCCTTAATCCCACTTGCCAAGGATATTCATGGTCCCTTTTAGCCCTCCTAACTCCTTGTTTAAGTTCTTTCCTTTATATTCCTCCAGTGCTCTGCCTGATTTCAGTTTCCTAAACCTGACATATTTGTTTTGACTAATCTTTCAATAACTCTCATTGTCCAGGGTTCCCAAATCTCACCATGCTTATCTTTCACCCTCACAGGAATAGGCTGGTCCTGAACCCTGATTAATTGACCTTTAAAAGATTTCCATGTGTCAGATGTGGATTTACATTCAAACATTCTCCATTGCATCCCTCTACCAGAGTCCACTTCCCTGGTTTTTGTTCTGTACTACCAAGTAGCTACTTTTACACAGAATTAGTGAGAAAAATTTTGGACAGATAAAACACTTATCCAATAGTTAAAAGGACTATTCTCAATTTTGAGTAGCAATCATAAAGTCAAATATAATAATAAAGCATAAAGATCATAGAATAACTGGAAAAGAATTAGTTCCTGATTGAACAAAGATTTGGGTTAACAAAGCTGAAGCGTCCATCACATCAAGTTAAAAGAATAATCTGTTTTGTGAGATATAGTCTGGAGGGGGTTTAGTAAACGAGATGTCGCAAAACATAGTAAATAGTCCAACATAATTACTTTATGTTCCATTTTCTGTAGACTTATGAATCTAAAGTTTTAGATTATAGCTTTAATACTTATTTTTATCTTTTGGCATTTTTAGAAGTATGTTCAGAGATAAACTTGCTGTCATGTATTTAACAATGATTAAACTATACTTATTACAACAGGTTCTGTGAAAAGTACTTTAAAATTTTAGGAGAGGACTATCAAAGTTAATCATTTTAATAACAGCAAACAGTATATTTTGTAACATGGAGAAAAATCTCTTTTATTTAATCAGCCTGTGAGATTTAATTCAGTTATATTAATATTCATATATTTATGCTGTTGTCATCAATTCCATTGTTAGTTCTGTGGTTTCTTCTTAAGTGCAGCCTATTCCATTTAAGTGGTTCACATTACGAAAGCTGAAATTTTTCAGCGCTTTTTCAATCAGAATGGAAAAACAGAGAGAATGCTTTGTTTAGTGACATAGCTTTTGATGGATTCATTTAATTGTTATAAACGTCAAAACTAGAGCTACATATGTATCGTACGACATTATTAAGTGTGACTTTGTCCTCATTATTCAGGG
Organism: Chiloscyllium punctatum; assembly: GCF_047496795.1. NCBI lineage: Eukaryota > Metazoa > Chordata > Chondrichthyes > Orectolobiformes > Hemiscylliidae > Chiloscyllium > Chiloscyllium punctatum. The sequence continues at coordinate 31,748,611 of NC_092744.1, forward strand.
GAACTACTTCACACAGATTTACATAGAACAGGCCCTTTGGCCCACCATGTCTGTGCTGACCATAATGCCATTCTAAATTAATTTCTTTATATCCTTCTGTTCCTGCCTGTTCATGTGTCTGTCTAAATGCCTCTTAACATTGCTATCATATCTGCTTCTACCACTTTCCCTGGCAGCACTTTCCGGGCACCTTCTACCTCTGTATAAAAAAAAATTGACATGCACATCTCCTTTAAACATTCCCCTCCCCCCCCCCCCCCCCACCTCACATTAAACCTATGCCTCCTAGTAACTGACATTTCCACCCTGGAAAAAAGACTCTGATTTTTGACCCTATCCAGGCCTCTCATAATTTTATGTATTTATGTCAGGTTGCCCCCAGCCTCCAATGCTCAAGCAAAAATAACACAGGTTTACCCAAGCTCTCTTAATAACTAATACACTTCAATCCAGGCAACATCTTGGTGAAACCCTTGTTTGCACCCTCTCCATAGCCTCCACATCCTTCCCATAGTGTGTCATTCAGAACTCCACACAATTCTCCAAATATAGTGTAACCAAAGTTTTATACAGCCGCAACATGATTTGCCAACTTTTATACTCAGTGTCCCAAACGATGAAGGCCAGCATGCCTTATACCTTCTTTATCAACTTATCCACTTGTGCTGCCACTTGAAGAAATCTATGGACTTGCACCCCAAGATCCCTCTGCATATCTATGCTCCTAAAGCACCTGTTGTTTACTCCATACAAATTAAACTCCATCGGCCATTTTTCTCTGCCACATTTCTCTAACTGACCTATTATGCTATATCAACTGACAAATTCCTCTCTACCCACAGCTCTATCAATTTTTATGTTATCTGCAAACTACCTAATCAGACCACCTACATTTTCATTCAAATCATTTACGTTAACAAAGAATTGAGGACCCAGCACTCCTCCTTGTGAAACATCACTTTTCACATACTCCACTCAGAAAAACATCCCTCCACAACTCCCCTTTGTCTGCTGTGACCATGCCACTTTTATATCCAATTTACCACTGTCCTACCCTCATCAATCATTGTGACTTCCTCAAAAAACACAATCACATTTGAGAGACAAGACCTTCCCTTACAAAGCCATGCTGACTATCCTAATAAATCCATTCTTTTCACAAGTAAATAAATCCTGTTCCTTTGAATCTTCTCCAATACTTTGCCTACCCTGACGTAAGGCTCACGACGATTAAAATCAAGATTTGGCATAAAATTATTCTCAATACTGAGACTTAGAGAGTTATAGGATGAGAAAGCAACTTAGGTGGATGTTGGTGGGTGGGGAGATGTCGGGAGGTGAGGGGAAAGATAATTGGAGATGGTGAGTGGGGAGGTGGAGCCACCTAGATGACCAGGATGCAGTAGGTGGAATCGTTGTGGTGCTGGCAGGGAAGGTGAAATAGATGAAGAATGGAATAATGGATGGTTCAGAAAACCCTGTCAAGACAAATAAATGAGCAAGGTCAAAAGGAATGGTACTGAAGTACACTATATCTTGGTTGATTTCACTTTTGTATATCTGCTCTGTACAGTTATTGAATGCTATGGTGATTTCCAGGATCACTCTGCTGATAGGAATTTCAGTTCTTGTGATTGTCCATGTATTAGTTGCTTCTTGCGCTACATTAGCAGACAGCACTCTGTCCAACCTTCGCTGTGTCTTCTCTTTTGTGCTTAACAGATAAAATCAGACTCAAATTATATGAATCATATTTTAGGCAATACATAAAGCATAACTTCAAGGTTAACAGGCAAACCCCAGGTACACCAAGTAATTTTTTCTTTAATCATTTATTCCTTATCCAGGAGCTAGAGAGTTTCTTGATGCAGACAGATAGCACAAACAGGACAATTCAGTGAATTATTCCTCATCAAGCTATCTCAATCATCTGTGTAATCATCAACAATGACATCAACTGTCACTTACAAAAACCAGCTCATCAATGCTGAGTTTGGGTTTTGCCACTTGATCCAAGCATGAACAAAAAACTAGATTCCAGAGGTGAGATGACTGGGACTGCCCTGGGCATCAATTGTGATTGCATTTGGATGAACGTGACATTAAGAACCTTGAGCAAGAATGTCAATGAGAATCAGGGAATAAAGTCTCCACTGACTGGAGTCATACCTGCCACAAAGATTGATGGTTATGGTTACTGGTGTCAAACATCCCAGTTTGAGGTTATCAGAACTATGTCGTAGGCCTAACCATCTTCAGCTACTTCATTAATGACCTTCCCTGCATCATAAGGTCAGAAGTGCGAATGTTTGTTAATGACTGCATCATGTTCAGTTTCATGTGTAACTTCATAGGTAACAAATTATCAGTCAGTACCAACATGAAGCAAGATCACAACAGTTTTGGGAGATCAATAAGACTAGGGAGTACATATTAAATGGTAGGACCCTGGAAAGTACAGAGGATCAGAGGTACATTAGCATGTTTGTCCATAGGTCCTTGAAGGCAACAGGACATGTAGATAATTTGGTTAAGAAGGCATTTCAGATACTTGCCTTTATTAGTCAAGGCACTCAATGAATATAAGCCAAAAACCGAAAGAACCATGGATGCTGGAAATCACAGAAATTTCTGGAAAAGCTCAGCAGGTCTGGTAGCATTTATGGAGAGAAATCAGCGTAAACATTTCAGATCAAGGGGCAACTGAGGATTCTGAGGAAGGGTCACTGGACCTGAAACTCTAATGCTGATTTCTCCCCACAGATGCTGCCAGATGTGCTGAGCTTTTCCAGCAATTTCTGTGTTTGTTGTCATTGAATAAAAGAGCCAGGAGGTTATGATGGAGCTTTATTGACCATTAATTAGTTGACAGGTTGAGTACTGTGTGCAGTTTTGGTCACCAAACTATAGGAATGATGTAATTGCACAACAGAGAGTGCAGAAGAGATTCATCAGGACGTTGCTCGGCTGGAATGATGCAACTATGAAGAGAGGCTAGATGGGCTGGGGCTGTTTTCCTTAGAACAGAAAAGGATACTTGGGCTTCTGATTGAGGTGTTCAAAGTCCTGAAGGTCATAGATAAGGTAGCTAGGGAGGAACATTCCCCCAGTAGAGGGGTCAATACAGGGGGCACAGTTTTCAGGTACGGTGCAGGAAGTTTAGAGAGGATTTATGAATTTCTTTCTTTAAACCAGAGGGTTGTGAATACCTAGAACTCACTGCCTAAAAGGTAATAGAGCCAACTCTCAAGACATTTAAGAAGTACTTAGATGGGCACTTGAAATGCCCTAGCAGACAAGGCCACAAGCCAAGTGCTAGAAAATGGGATTAGAATAGATGGATGCTTGATGACTGGCACGGATAGGGTGGGCAGAAGAGACACTGTGCTCTATGACTCTGAGTAATCAGCAATGACTTTGTGCCAGTAAGTGAAAAACAACATGCATAAAACACAAATGTTTTATGTTTCTTTCACGTCCAACTGTACGACTGTTGCTGAATCTTTTACCAACAATATCCTTTATGTCATAGGCTAGGTATAGTGACTATAATGAGTGACCACTTGCTTCCCAAAAGCTTTTCCGTCATTTACAAATTGTATGTCAGGAGTGTGATGGAATGCTCTCCACTTGATTAGATGAGAGCAGCTCCAACAGCATGCAAGAAGCTTGACACTATCCAGGTCAAAGTAAAAACAGAAATTGCTTGAAAAGGTCAGCAGGTCTGATAGCAGATGTGGAGAGAAATCAGAGTTAACATTTCAGGTCAAGTTATCCTTCCTCAGAATGTAGAACACAGGTTAAAGCACCCTGCTTGATTGTCACCCTATTTACCACCTTAAATATTTATTCTATCATCACTGGTGAAGTGACTGCAATGTACATCAGTTACAACATGTACCACAGCAACTCATCAAGGGTTGTTCCATAACACCTTCGAAAGCTTTGCTGCTGAGAAAAACAAAAGGCAGCAGATGCAAGGGGACACAAACACTTCAATTTCCCATCCAAATCATATATCATCCTGATTTGGAAATGTATTGTTGTTCCTTCATTGTTGCTCATCAAAATCTTGGGATTCCTTCTGTAGTAGCAGCGTGATTGTGACTATCACACAACTATAGCACTGGTTCAAGGAGGCAACTAACCTCTATCTTCTCAATAAATATTGGCATTGCCTGCAATGTTCACATTCCATGAATTAATAGTAAATAATTTTGTACATAAAATGGACAATTGTGCCTTGAATTTCTGCATGAGTTTTTCATATTTTCTCACCTAACATACGCAGAAAGCCAGGGGAACCTCACAGGGACAAAGTAATGGGTTGCTTTGTGCTTGATTCACACAGATCTGCGCCAAGCATACAGAGAAGGTTCAGAAGACCTCCCATCTATTAGTGATACTGCATGAAGAACTTTATAAGTGAATACTTATCGGTGATGGTTCAGGAAAGGACCATATAGATGGATATCAATGGTAAGGGCACTTACAAGAAACAAATCCATAAGGACCAATTTGTAATTCTATATACTATATAGAATTATATAGTACACCCTATATCTCTATATTCTATATATCCGTACATTTAGGTGTTAAAACATATTGAATGCAATAGTGAAGTATCCTGCAAAGCTGCAGATCTTATGATATATGATTTTCCTGGAATTTTATAATATCTGTTTACTGCATTTCAGGGCTGGTATCATGCTGTGAAATGGGTTGGTCTTGGTTGTCATGATGAGTCATCCGGTTACTGCTGTTGCATTTATTCACAGCAGTCTAGCACGATCTCACCGCCAATCATACCCTTCCCTCTTGCAGGGGTGACAACTGATTAATGGCTCTCCTTTGAAGCTGAGGATTCTCTGTAATCCCCAGAGTTCCCATGAGCACACAGTGCTGACAATTATTCTTCTTGAAATCCTTACACTTGACCTCTATCACACTGTAAGAAATGCTGCTAAAGAGCTGAAAAGAGCATGATTTCTATCTGGTAGAAAAGCGGTACTCAATGACATGCCAAATTCGCTGTTGTAGAGTCCTGTTCCAGGACTGCTTGGGATCAAAATACCTGCTGTTGGGAATGAAACCAACATCTGGACTACCTTGTTTCAGCTCACTTCTGGAGGAGCTTTTGAAAACAAAAACTAGTACCTAAAGCTAGCCCTTGCTGAAAAATTATGATCTGTCATCCACCTTGTAAAACAGGAGCTGTTCTGGAATAATCTGCGTCCCTGACACCAATATAGGCAGAAATGCAAATAAATAATATGTAGGTTGGGTAGTTATTTAATTATAAAGATGAACAAATACAAAATGGATTATTTGTCAATTTAATTGGATTAAATTGGCGGAAACGTATTGGGATACTCATTCCTACCATGCAGATAGCAGTGCTTTAGTCTCCAAAAAAGCAACATATGCTATGTCAAGAGTGATAGCTTCAAACTAGACAGGGATTGCAATGAAACCAATTGACAGGAGAAGAGAATTTTATTGCAGAAGTACATTCTGATGATCGCACTTTCGATGACATTCCAGCTCAGGAACTGAAACTCTTAAACAAAATGTATGAAATGTGTTCATTGAATTCATTTATTTTTATTATTATCCATATAGCTGCATTTGCATTCACATTAATTTACATTATTTTAAGCTGCAATAACTTATTTATTTTAATTGCAATGTTTGGTATATTTTTGGGTGATAAACTTTGTACTTTTTACTGATAAAGTCATTGAGATATTTTTCCCATGAATGTTTTATTGTGTGCCATCACAGACACACTGTAACACTTTGATGGGCTGTTTCCTCTATAGCTTTTCTGTAACACTTATCAAATAATGGAAATCAAAGGTGTCACAGACAGAATGTGTTCCTTTTACTGCCTGTGTCTGTAACAGGTGTGTGTTTTCTTACACATGGAATGTGGATCCCAAATTAATACTATCGGCAACAAGTTTTCGTGAATTCATAAAGAGAGACATATTCTCATACATACCAAAAATTACACAGCATTTCACTCACTTGTCTCACACATACTGTCACACACCAGGATCATGTATGGACAAATGTAATATACTGTTACGGCTGATGATCATCTTTGTCTTTTGTGACAAAGCCTCTAGTTTCTTAGATCAATGTGATGTTTTAAGGTTGTAGTTTAAAGTGAAATACTTTTCCACAGGCTGTGAACTTTCTTGTGGTCAAATTTATGAGATTTTTGTATCAGGTGAACTCAAAATTGAAACAAGTTGGGAGAAGTTTTCTGTCTGTTGGATTCTCCCACTTCAAGGTATTACTGTTTACTTACTTTGGCTGTTTGATGGCTTGCAACTAATTTGAATGCTCTTGTAAAAACTCTAAACTACAAACATTCTTTTGCTGAATTTTAGGGCAGTAAAAAGAAAACAAAACAGTCTTAATATGTGCCTTCCATAAGTTCAAAACCAAATTTCCAAACAAAACATGGGGAGTACACATGATTATGTATCATGTAATGTTGCTTAATACCATGAGAGATTGAGACAGTCAACACATTGTGTTTAAATGATCCATTCAATTTTATAATACCCTTTTTCGATTCATTTCAGGAAAGGGTATTGATTCAATCTCAATCTGGAATAAAGCTTTTGTTCCCTCTTGAGACGGGATGTGGTTTGAATTCTCAAAAGAAGTCAGGTGACCCATAGGAGCTATTCTTTCAGGCCTTTTATATTAACTTTTAAAATATAAAACTTGGTTTGCGGCTCAATGTGGCTCTAACTTCAGCTTTTAAAAACTGCAGCTCATAAACAAGTTAAAACAAGCCAACTTCATATGAGATGCAAATGCAGAAAACCATTCTTCAAATTACAATTAAAATATCAACAAACCCATGAGTTAAGCACAGGCTATTTGGCCCCTTGAGCCTGCTCTGCCATTTAATAAGGTTATGGCTGATCTGATTGGATCCTCCATCCCACATTCTGGTCTATCCTTGCTAACTTTTTGCCACCTTAATCTGTTCAGCTCTGCTTTAAAAGAGACATGTTGCCATGGCATTTTGAAGAAGAGTTCTAAAGACTCAGGTCCCTCTGACAGTAAACGAAAGTCATCTCATTTTTAAATAGTCACCTCTTGCTGTAGATTCTCTCACAAAAGGAAACATCGCTTTCATCCTGTGAAGACCCATCATGACGTTGCGTGTTTCAATCAAGTCACCGTCTACTCTTCTGAAGTCCAGTGGATACAACCCTACCCTGTCTAACCTTTCCTTGTAAAATAAATATCCATTTCAGGAATTAGTCTATATAAACCCTTGAACTGCTTCCAATGTGGTTGCCTCCTTCCTTAAATAATAGACCAATACTTGGTGATGCCGGAGTTGGACTGGGGTTTGCAAAGTTAAAAATCACACAACACCAGGTTATAGTCCAACAGGTTTAATTGGAAGCACAAGCTTTCGGAGTGACGCTCCTTCATCAGGTGGTTGTGGAGGATTCAATTGTAAGACATAGAATTCATAGCAAAAATTTACAGTGATGTAACTGAAATTATACATTGAAAAATACCTTGATTGTTTGTTGAGTCTCTCATCCATTGGAATGACCATGTTAGTTTCATTTCTTTCATATGTAAATCACAAAACATTTTTAAAAAGTTACGTTTTCAGGTTAACTTTAACAATTGGTGTCAGCCCAGATAATGTTAGGCCCCTGTGTGCTGCTGTCTGTGCCATAACGTTTAGACTGATTCTAATCGAAAAGATGAATTAACAGAATCTTACACGGATTCATACAGTCTTTGAGCAAAGTACGATGTAACTCTGTAAGTACAAATTCACCCCACAAACGTATATGTATATGTGTGTACGTGTGTGTGTGTGTGTGTGTGAGTGTGTGTGTGTGTTTAAGAGTGCCTGTGTGTGTATAGTGCAATGGTGATCACCTGTAGTGTGACATGAACCCAAGGTCCCGGTTGAGGCCCTCCCTATTGGTACCGAACTTAGCTATCAGCCTCTGCTCGGCCACTTTTCGCTGCTGCCTGTCCCGAAGTCTGCCTTGGAGGATGGTCACCCGAAGATCCGAAGTCAAACGTCTTAGACTGCTGAAGTGTTCTCCAACTGGGAGGGAACACTCCTGTCTGTTGCTTGTTGTGTGGTGCCCATTCATCCGTTGCCGTAGACTCTGCTCGGTTTCCCCGATGTACCATGCCTCAGGGCATCCTTGCCTGCAGTGTATGAAATAGACAACGTTGGCTGAGGCGCATGAGTACCTGCCACATACACGGTGGGAGGTGTCGCCACGCGTAATTCTGGTATCCATGTCTACACTCTGACACGTCTCGCAGCACCTACAGCAACAAGGTTGTATGGAGTTGTCCTGAAAGCTGGGCAGTTTGCTATGAACAATGATCTCCTTGAGGTTTGGTGGTTGTTTAAAAGTGAGCAGGGGGGATGCGGGGAAGGTCTTGGCGAGGTGCTTATCCTCGTTGATAATGTGTTGCAGGCTGTGAGGAACATGGCGTAGTTTTTCAGCTCCTGGAAAGTACTGGACAACGGATCCATGTAAGATTCTGTTAATTCATTTTTTAGATTAGAATCAATCTAAACATTATAGCACAGACAGCAGCACACAGAGGGCTAACATCTTCAATAGATTATCTGGGCTGACACCAATTGTTAAAGTTAACTTGAGAAGGTAACTTTTTAAAAAAGTTTTGTGATTTTCACATGAAAGAAGTGAAACTAACATGGTCATTCTAACAGATGAGAGACTTAGCAAACAATCAAGATATTTTTCAATGTACAATTTCAGTTACATCACCCTGTAAACTTTTGCTATAAATTCTGTGTCTTACAATTGTATCCTCCACAACCACCTGATGAAGGAGCGGCGCTCCGAAAGCTTGTGCTTCCAATTAAACCTGTTAGACAGTAACCTGGTATTGTGTGATTTTTAACTTTGTCGACTAATACTTTACACAGTACTGCAGATATGGTATTATCAGTGTCCAGCATAACTTGACGCATAATCTACCTACTTTTGTATTCAATTCTCCTCACAATGTATAATATTATTCTATTAACATTACTAATCACTTGCTGCATATTCCTACTGGCCTTTTGATAGTCATTGACTAGGACACTTACATTCCTGCGCATCTGAGTGTTGCAATTTTGCACCATGTAGATAATATTCTTATTTTCTATTCTTCCTGTCAAATTGGACAATTACATACTTATCAACATTTGGCAAGTTTTTGCCACTCACATAACTGATCTTGATCCCTTTGTCGTCTCCTTATGCCCTTTTCAACGCTTAGTTTTCTTGCTGTCTTTGCGTCACCAGCAACAAACATTTGGTCCCTTCACTCAAGTCATTTATATAAATTGCAAGCCCCAGCATTGATCTCTGTGACACGCCACTCATTGCATCTTGCAAACCAAAAATAAACATTTATGCCTACACTCTTGTTAGCTAGCAAATCTTCTATCTATGGCAGTGTATAACCTTCCCTATGAGGTTCTATTTTCTGCAATACCTTCAATTTTGTACCTCATTAATTCTATCCCCTGTATTTATGTCTCTTTTGGACAAATCCCAAACAATTTTACAATGCTTCATGTTTTAGCTCCCTATCTTTAAAAACATTGCTATTTCACAATTTCTCCCAAATGTTTAGTTGACCTGTCAATCAAAGCCACTTTTCTGATTTGCAATCTGACCAGCAAGTGGGTACCACTTCATTTGAAGAATCCACAGCAATCACCTGCTCAAGGAACAAAGATTGGCATAAATCTGATTGCACACTTCTTGTCAATGCATTAAAAACAATATGCGCACAAGAAAGAAAAATATGTAATTTACAGAACCTACCGAGTGCAAAATTGCATGAGCTCCTATCTGTGCATTTAGCTGCCCTTATTCAATTCTGAATGAATGTATTTCATATAAAATAAACAAACACCAGCAATGGGACCTCGTACCTATGCTCATAAATGCAAATTCTTGTGTTTGTTGTGTATGTCTGACAGCCAGTGTCCAGTGCATCAGCAACGAGCGTAACCAGAATCTGCAAGCAACTCAACTGCATTTTTATCTTTCTAAGATAGTGAGTCAAGCCATTTAACTGGAAGAATTTGTACCCCGTTGATAATGCCATCAAAAATCTGAACATTGCTACCCATTCACACATAGCCAGGTTAATGACTGGCTAGTATAGAGCTATTCTCAGCTAAACCCTATTCAACTACAGAGGAACATATTACAAATTTGTAGGAATTTTTTTAATTACAGATAGCTCGATGGGTTTGACGGTGGGGACTCGTACAAGCATGTAAAAACTGAAAAAGGCACATTAAGCTTTAACAGACTACGACATGCATATGAATTAGAGTGAAAGGCACAGCAGAAGGAAGCTATGAATTATGGATAAGCCATCATTATTTAGTAGCAGGTACAGTGGGAAGTTGCTTTAGTTGAGGGCAGAATAATTGACATCAGAGGCTTCTGTCTTCTTCTCTTGCTACTAAATAGTTGCTGGGAATCTGCCAAGTCTCAGCACTGCTGGGACATCAACTGTAGGTTTTCAAAATGGTTTGATCTCTGTGCTTTTAATCTTGCAGAGCTTCATTATCCTGAAGACTGACTAGAGGAATATGAAGAAATAAAAGACATAGTGTCCCAATATATCCCAATGGATGCTCCTTCTCAGAAATACTGCCCATGTTTTGGACCTTCACCTGTTTGAATTTTCTCGTATTTACTAAGCTGGACTTTTATATGGGTTCTAAATTAAATTTATTTTCAATTAATACAGCTTATTCGACCTGTGCCTGTATATCAAAACAAAAAAATGTTTCAATGAAAGTCCTTACTAAGCAAACGTTGCACAGAACCAGTTGAGATGGGAAGGGGAAGATCCCACAAAATGCCCTCAGCCTCACTGTGGGAGATCATTGAATTTCTTGGGATGGACCGAACCTTCTTAATAATTTATCTAACCTCAACCTGCAAGGGTTATCGTTACTTAATTCCAACTTGTAAATATTGTGAGTTATCAGAAAGCACTTAATCAGGGTACTCATTTCAAATGGCATCAGTGTATAAAGACAGAACTATCTAGTTAGTTAACGTTTAACATACTGCAGTATGTGAAAGACAGGTTTAATGAAATGAGACTTTATTTTTGCAGTTATAAAACAAGCTGTTAACAACATAAACATATTAACATTAACAACATATTATTGGGGCAGCACGGTGGCTCAGTGGTTGGTATTACTGCCTCACAGCGCCAGGGACCCAGGTTTGATTCCAGCCTCAGGCGACTGTCCATGTGGAGTTTGCACATTCTGCCCGTGTCTGCATGGGTTTCCTCCAGGTGCACTGGTTTCCTCCCACAATCTAAAGATGTGCAGGTTAGGTGAATTGGCAGTGTTAAATTGCCCACAGTGTTCAGGGATGTGTAGGTTAGGTGCATTCGTCAGGGACAAATGTAGAGTGATAGGGTAGGGCAATGAATCTGGGTGAATTACTCTTTGGAGGTCAATGTGGACTTGTTGGGCCGAACAGCCTGTTTCCACACTGTAGGAATTCTATGATAGCCTTATCCCAGTATTTAAAATATGAATTTTCATCAATTTGTGAAAACAAACATTGAACCTCTCAGAGCTTTATTACTAATTATACAAATTCTTTCCCTGTGTAAGGCCACATTGAAGGCTTTTGAAGTATTAGTGCAGGCCAGAAAACCTACTGGACCTCTGTACAGATGCAGCATCAATTTGAGAATCCTTTACAGTAATCTCGCTTCCCATCTACCGATCTGTAATATAACAATTCCTTCAAATGTTGCATGTTGCTCTCATGCACTTTTTAAAAATCTGCAATAATACATTAAAGGAAACGTAGTATTTTAAATCATTCACTTGCTTTCACAGCAAAGTGTAAAAATATTTTTGTTTAGAAGTGAGCAGAACTGACATCAAAAAGAAATGATTTCCAGAAGTTATTCAGCTTATTTCAAATAATGCGATTGCTGAAGCATGCTGTGTTAATGACTGGATTGCTAGTGAATTTAATTCAGTTTCCTGCATTATGGACTCACCAAATCCCTACGAAGCAAATGTGCTTAATATGTCATCTGCTATTTAAAGAAAAAAATTGAATAAAAAAACAGATTATTCTGAATAGCACACATGGATATTAAAACATAATTTCTTCATAATTTAATTTTTCCACATTCAAACTTTACTCTCAATCACTGCAGATATTTTTTCTCAGGCTGCCTTTCTATTATTTAAATTTTTCAGGTGAAAATTGTCACAACTGGAAATAATCCCGATCCTTAGCCTGACATATATTACTATGATTTTTCAAAATGTTCTACTATTACAGATATTTTCATAATAATTTATCATACCTTGCTGTGAAAATTTACACTTTTATACATCTCATACTACAGAAAACATCTCGCGGTGTTCAAAGGATTTCGGGAAAAATCCATAACAACCAAGCAAACACGAAATCTTCCAGAAGTTCTCAATGTGAGCTAACTGGCAGGCTAATTAGGTAATCATGATTAACACCATTACCAGTACACAGCCAGTCATTATGTTAGAAACGGATCATCACAAATCCATCTAAATATTTGTTGTTACAGAGGTTACCTTTTGTAGGGCTGGTATTATCTGCCCTTTAAACAATAACATTTCTGTGCACAGTTCAGGCTGTAATGCTGATATTATTATGCATGCTTTGGTACAGACGGCAGTCATCTTGGTACTACAGCCCTCCCTTGTTAATATTGCTTCTGAAGGAATGATCACTGGCTACCTCTTAAAATCTCCAAAATTATTTAGATATAAGCCTAGATAAGAAATAACAGGGAAAAAGAAAATGGAAACTATTCCAAAGTACATCTGCTGCTTATTTTGCTTCTGCCCTTCATATGGGCGGCACGGTGGCACAGTGGTTAGCACTGCTGCCTCACAGCGCCGGAGACCCGGGTTCGATTCCCGCCTCAGGCGAATGACTGTGTGGAGTTTGCACGTTCTCCCCGTGTCTGCGTGGGTTTCCTCCGGGTGCTCCGGTTTCGTCCCACAGTCCAAAGATGTGCAGGTCAGGTGAATTGGCCATGCTAAATTGCCCGTAGTGTTAGGTAAGGGGTCGATGTAGATGTAGGGGTATGGGTGGGTACACTTTGGCGGGGCAGTGTGGACTTGTTGGGCCGAAGGCAGCCTAGATATTAAGCTGCCTTTGGGAGTGAGTTCAGGTGTGAATACATACTAAAATTACACACCTGGAAGGAGTCACTAGATCCCAAAATGCCTATCCAATGTGAAAAATCACACAACACCAGGTTATAGTCCAACAGGTTTAACTGGAAGTACTAGCTTTCGTAGCACTGCTCCTTCATCAGGTGGTTAGCGCTCCGAAAGCTAGTGCTTCCAATTAAACCTGTTGGACTATAACCTGGTGTTGTGGGATTTTCAATTTTGTACACCCCAGTCTAACATCAGCATCTCCAAATTATGCAATTTGATGCACCTTCCAAATGAAAGGTGGGAACGAGGAAGCCGGAAACTAGAAATCCACAAATCTCCAATTAACTAGCTGTGGAACACATTACAAGGCTTTTCACCAGCAGTTTGAAATTTTCAGTCAGCAAGTATGTGGAAGCAAAGTGTCTGGTACCCCTCAGGTTGCAAACGCCTTGAACACAACAGGGAGCCAGGAACACAAATGGATGTACTGGATCAGCAGGTTCAGGAAGCAGAGAATTACGCTCAGTTGCTCAGCCAATGGCACGAAACTACAAATACTGTGACGAAGCGTGCTGCACTTGAGAGTCCTCGGTGCTAGGCCATTGAAAGAAGACATGATGTTGCTGATACCATTTGGTCAATAGAGGCTGACAGAAGAAGCCATTGGTGAATGTACAAACATACAGACCCAGAGTTCTCAATTGCTCCTCATATGACAAGTCCTTCATCCCCTCCAAGGCCAGCACATCCATCCTTAGCCACAGGGCTGCTAAAACCGCTCACAATATTCCAAATGCGGTCTGACCAGAGCCTTACACAGCCTCACAGTACATCTCTGCTCTTCTATTCTCCCATCAGAAAGAATAGTTGACCAACAAATACATATATTTGGATAATTCCATTGAATCGTAGCTACAGACCAGAGGGATTTGGGAGTCCACGAATCATAAGAAGTTCAAGAATCCAAGTTCAATGGGTTATCAGGAAGGTAAATGGAGGTTTTCATTGGCCTTTATTTCAAAGTGAATAATGTGTAGAAGTAGGGAGGTTTTTCTAAAGCTATATAAGCCACTAGTCAGATTACTGCTGGAATACTGTGATCAGCTTTGGTATCCTCACCAAGGAAAGGATCTACAGGCATTTGAGACAGTCCAGAGAAAGTACACTAGGGTGATACCAGGAAAAACTGTCTTATGAGGACAGTTGTAGAGTCATAGAGATGTACAGCACGGAAACAGACCCTTTGGTCCAACCAGTCCGTGCCAACCATTCCAATCTAGTCCCACCTGCCAGCACCCGGCCCATAACCCTCCAAACCTTTCCTATTCATATTCCCATCCAGATGCCTTTTAAATGTTGCAATCGTACTAGCTTCCACCATTGGGCCTTTTTCATTGGAATACAGATGAATGAGAGGCAACTTTATTGAAACAAGATTCTAAGAGGACTTGACAGGGTAGATGTGGGAAATTTTCTTTTGTCGAAGCAGTTTTGTACTAATGGGAAAGTTTATGTCGGGAGGGCTTAATCTCCGAATAAGGGGTTGCACATTTAAGACTGACATAAGGAGGAATTTCTTCTTTCAGAAGATAGTAAATATGTGGGATTTGTTATCAAAAAGGTCTGTTAAGGCTAGCATATTATGTATGTTCAGGCTAAGGTAGATTTTTAATTGGTAAGGGAAAAGGCAGGAAAGTGGGGTTTAGGATTATCAGATCAGTCATGATTGTACTGAATGGTGGAGCAGACGTGTGCCATATGGTCTTGAAATTCAAAGGTATTACCATCGCTGAATCTCCCACTATCAAAATCATGAGGGTTACCACTGAACAGAAAGTGAACAACAGTAAACATATAAATACTGAGGCTTTACGAGCAGTTTAGAGGCTAGGAATTCTACAGCAAAAAGCTCACCCCCATCTCCCCCAAAGTCTGTCCATCATCCACAAGGCACGAGTCAGAATTGCGATGAAATACTCTCCAAGGGAGGTGTTGGACTAATGGCATTGTCTATCCATCCAGATGATGGTATTTGGGTTTAATAAAAATTTGGAATGAAGAGTCTAAAAATGACCATGATACTGTTGTCAATTGCTGGAGAAAAACCCATCTGGTTCACTGATGTCCTTTAGGGAAGGAACCTGGTCTGGACTACATGTGACTCTATAGCCTTGGGAAAACATTCTTCTAGTAACCACCCTATATGCCTTTTAAGAATTCTGTAAGTTTCCTCCTCTGCACTCCCTCTATGTGAAGGGACCAAAAACTGCACACAATAATTTTGTTCTGTAGATCATTTTAATCAACCTGTTAAGATACATTGTGATCTATAGGTGTAGGCGATAGGACTTGAATCTGGGCCTTCTGTGCAGATGTAAGAACACAGCCACTGTGCCACAAATATTTCCATTTTTGATCTGTGTACTGGCTCTTGAAATATCAGATTTGCAGCCAGAGATGTTTGCCTCTATTTATGCAAATAAGACTTTATTGAAATATGCTTCAAAACAACAGAGGATTTACTTCCTGGAAACTGCCAACAAATGAGCAATGTACACCATTCATAGTAAAAGCAGTTAAACTCTTATTTATCTCAGTTACAGAAAAATAATGACGACAGCACTTTCAATATCGATCTAGACTACAGTCAGTTTTCTAACTAAGTTGTTTCAAATCAGTTGGTGTGGCCTTTTTTAAAAATGTGGATTGTTGCAATGACTTACTTTGTGTTTGGGAGGGAAAAGAGAGAGAAAAAAAGTCGAAGACAGGCTTTTCTACTGTAAAGCTGAGAGTTCAATCCATTGAGCAGTTGATCAATGTTAAAATGCTCGATAGGTGAGCATCAGCTATTCAAATTAGTTATGTCCCTGGCTGTATGAATGGAATGCAAAATCTGCTCTGCTGACGTTGGCCTAAAATTTTGAGATCAAACCTAAAGGCTCTGTCTCTGCACATTTAGTCTTACAAACTATTTTGTAACCCCAAGCTGCTGCATTATTGTTAAGAAAAAAAAATGCTGAATTTAATATTGTAGATATGTTAAACGTTAAGAAATACAGTTCAGACAATACAATTAAAATCTAAACCATTCCTAAGGACAAAATAGATAAATAACACAAAGTCAATAATGCACTTGAAGGACAAAATCACAAATTGATACACTCAGCCATGTTATAATTATAATAGGGAAATGCTTAGGAATAGTGACAGGTTCAATCCTGTACCCTAGGTACATACTATACAGAGGAAGAGCAGAGTCAATGATGACAGAAGGTTGGACTGGCTTCAGATGACCCTGCAACAAATAGCTATTCTGTTAAAAAAATGACTCACTTCTTGACTCACCAAAGCCCCTCTATAACCTTCAAGGTATAAGTCAAGTGAGTGATGAAGTAAAGTACTTCTCATTTGCATGAATGGTGACATGACACATACTATTAGCAGACAGTGACTGGAATCTATTTACTGATATATTGCGTTGACTTTGTTGAGACCTCACCTTTAGGGTCTCTAAACCTTCAGCCTCTAACATCAAAATGGAAGCATGTGCATCAAAATACCAACACTGCCAAGACACACACTGTTCTGATATGGACAAGCATTACTGTCCTTTCTTTGTCACTACATCAAAATTGGGGCACTGCTGAATAAGCTGCATTGTGGAAGCATCTTCAAGCAGAAGGCCCATCACCACCTGTGTAAAGACATCCAGTGAAGGATAATAAGTGTCAGCCTTGCTGGTGAGGCTTCCCGATTAAGAAAAAATTTTTTTAATGCATCTGCTTTATACCAATAAGAAGTTTTTGTTATCATGTGATGCTGATGCTTCATAGTCTGATACATGACTATTTCGTCAGAGTCTTTACAGTTCATTATATGGAATGTGCAGCTGATCATTTGCTGTCATTTGCTGTAATATTTTGCAGATGTTTTCTTCTAACCCAGCTGCAACTCAAAACAAGTTATCAGCACCTTACTCTGATTGTTTACACCCAAGACTTTGAATTTTGCAATGATTTCTCTAAGTACATTACAAAGTTCATTAAAACATTCTTGTAACATTATCTGAAAATATTCTTGAACTTTAAATTATTACAGAATCCCCAGTATGGAAACAGGCCAACAAGTCCACACCAACCCTCCAAACAACATTCCCCCTGCCCTGTAAGCTTGCACTTACCATGCCTAATGCACCTAATGTACACAGCCCTGAACACTATGGGGCAATTTAGGATGCCCAATCCAGCTAACCTGCACACCTTTGGATTGTGGGAGGAAACCAGAGTGCCCGGCAGAAACCCATGCAGACATGGGGAGAATGTGCAAACTCTACATAGACAGTCGCCCAAGGGTGGAACCAAACCCGGGTTCCAGTGCTTACCATTGAGCCACCGTGCCAAGTGGATTTCACTTCAGTTGTTGCAATCCTGAAAGTAGCAAAGATTTATGATAAAACTATGCATGTCTAGAATTTACCTTCAATTCCTGAAAAAAAATCTGGATGCAATAAACATTAAATAATTAACACAGTGCTACAAAAACGTCCCAGATTGGGAGTGGATTGTTGCAGCTGAGACCAGTGAAACAGGTCAAGCTGTTCAGATTTAAAGAATACTCCTTTGAACTGAGAGGATGAAGCATAAGGATAGGGAAGACACAGTAGTAATTCTTCAGAGACATTCTTACAAGGAATCATGAATTATACATAAACAATTTCAGCTGATTCAGGCAAAACAGATTGATTAGAAGTTGGGGCGGGGGTGGAATTGCTTGTGAATGAAAGAGATGGATAAACTGTGTGGGCGACAAATTCATAGATCCTTTTCGAGATGCTTTTTATTTCATACAGACAATGAATTAGTGACTCACTGATAAATTTAAATATAAGTGGCTGTTCTAGATCTCTTTTATCAACCATTTCTGACATGTTATGACACATGTCTGAGGCAGGTGAGACTTGAATCCAGACTTGCTGGTCCAGAGGTAAAGATAATACCAGTGCATTACAAGAGCTGATACATAGCTGTTCTATCAGTAGAATATTCTGACACACTAGTTGAGTCATCACACTCTGAGCCATTTTTTGCTCATTATTCTAAAGGCTAAATACCACCAGTAGTATCTTTTATTTAAAACTAATTAGTTAACAGTCAGCCTTCTGGAGCATCAATTGATTGGCAATGACCAAATTAAAAAAAAATCTAAATAACTGAGTACTGAAGCCAGCAAACAGATCAGATACATTTGAAGATGCAATTTTGTTAAAAGTTAAATCACACTCAGGTGGTTACCAACTGCTCCACTGTTATTTTACTTTGCATCTTTCCCCCAGCTAGTTTTGCTTGTAGCTTCCTGAAATGTAATTCTCCTCAAACAGTGGGATGATCCCTAATATCTGAAATTAATAACTTGTGACTCACCAACATGTTAAATCAAAAAAAGTAATTATTGCCAGTTGATAGTCAAATTGTTTATCATTTGTTTTATGCTGCAAATAGTAAGCTATTGATTAAACTGAGCTTGTCAAATAAACAAAGACACACTTGTGACTAGGCGAAAGTGAAGACTGCAGATGCTGGAGATTCGAGTCGAGTGTGGTGCTGGAAAAGCACAGCAGGTCAGGCAGCACCCGAGGAGCAGGAAAATCAATGTTTTGGGCAAAAAAACCTTCATCAGGAACTTGTGACTTCCTATTTACAAGTCAAGAAGTAAAACTATAAAACTTGCCCAATCCCTTGAGATTTTTGTCAACAAAGATACACACACAAGTGTACCAAATATCCTCTGAACACTGACATCAAAACAGAAAGACTTGAAATACATAGATCAGATAGAATCTAAAGTAGAAAACTAAAATACTTTAAGTAATACTTTTAATTAGGACACTCAAAGATAAGTTAGTAGATGATGGGAAGTTAACCAGGAGTGTCTTGGAATGGGTAGTTTATAGATATTAAAGATTCAAATGAGGATTTCAGCAGCAGAATATTGCAGTCTTAACAATCTTAGTTACATCACTGAGAGGTGATGGGAGGGTCAAGTTATTGTTAAATACAGAGACTGGAGTTTGCGATGGAAACTGAAATCACTCAATTTGGACTTTCAGGCAAATAGCCTCAAGTTCGATTGAACAGAATGGTTGAGAGGCTCAGTGTCATCAGTCTCAATTTGCAACGTGACGTGCTTCCAGCCAACACCACTGCGATAATAACTCAGAAACAGAGCATATAGCTGATAAATAAGTAGGGGAGGTGGGGGTTGGCAAACATGTTTGGGGACACAGAGTTAAATGTGTGGGAATAAGAGTGCATACTGAACATATTGTATGTAATTTTCAGATGGCAAGGTGACTTTCTAAGAATGGAACCAAGTGAATGCAGTCCTTCCAAATTGGATGATGACTGCCAAAATGTTGGTCTTTTTACAAGGTTACTATGTTCTTGAGTTTTTATTACCCCAGAGAGGGGCAATTGGCCAGGCTCCAACTCGGCTGGATTTGAAAGGTTTATTGGGGTCCTTTTTTGTTTACCCCCTAACATATAATGCCTCCAGCCAAAGGCTTTCATGTCTTAGAAAAACAAACAGTATAATCAAATGAGAGTGGCCAGCTAGCTGTGTAGCTGGCCTTCGTTTAGATTAGAGTTTTTGATTCAGTTCAGCAGCAGTGTGTGTGAAGAAAGGTTACTGGGGCAAGTCCAGCCGGGTACACTCTAACTTCAAGCCTGTAAGCCCTGGTTCATTTCATTTTCACTCTTTGTGCTCAGGGATATATTTATGTGGACTGTTGCAAGTATCTTTGGAACAGCATCATTAAGTTGGGATAGTCTGTTGGGTTTTTGGACAGGATAAATTTTCTGGTGTTCTATTTTCTGTTCTTTGTGCTTCATTCCATAATTTTTCAAATAAGTTCTGTTGTTTAAAACTTGGCAGTCGGATCAGCTAATTCATTCCAGGAACATCTTCTATAACACTTACTTAAAACAAAGTTACAGTCTGGGCTACTTGCTTCAAAATGTTTTGAGGGGTCAGGCCTGGTCCATAACAAGATGGAGAGGCATTTGGGAAGAATGGTATGATCGACTCACGTTGAAAACTACAGACAGCTCAAGATGTATGGGCTGAATAATTTTGTGACTTGCACTGTGGCAGAGATGGTAACATGATTGGTTGGTTGCAAGCATGAAGACCCTGATTTGCACCAATGTGAAGAGCATCTCTACAAAAGTGTGCAAATTTGCCAGGAAATATAAGTTGCTCGCCTGAACTTGGCTTCTCATTTTTGCAAGGGATGGGCTATGGTTCATGCATGCCATGGTTCCCAGAAGAAGCTGGTCATTTAAGGGATTAACTCATCCACCGAGATGGGATTTGGAGTTCCCAAAGTGTGGAAGAAGGACTCTTTAACAGCAGATCTGTTCTCAGTGCATTTCTATTGGCTAGCTAGGTACGCCAACAGAGAACTGAATCTGGTCATCAGGTGTGAGGGACTTTCTCTGTTGCTGTATATGGAGCAAGTCTGGCTCATTCCTTGAGACTGTGCCATTGCAGTGACCTGAGTCATCTTTCACTTCATCTGGAGGTCTAAGATGGACTGTGTCCACAGGGAAAACACTGGATAAGGCAGGGGAAGAACATACCCAATGTCACCCTCATCCTGATGGCCACCTTTGTGTCTGGCAAACACCCTGTGGCACTACATACTGAGGTTCTACCTGTCCCTGGCGTTGTGAACGATGGGTCTGCCCTCGTTGCCACAGAATACTCCAAATAGTTGGATCATTCCATGTCAACCTGTTCTTTGTGGAAAAAAATTGCAAAGAAAAACACTTTGACCACAAGTCCATCAGGAAATCGTCAGCACATAGCATCCTCAAGACCCTGCAAGAAAAGGAGAGGTTGGATCCTGTCGGGTTGATCCCTGAGCAGACTGTCAAAGTCATTTGGCAGAATGCCTCATCACCAGAACTTTCCAACAAGCACCAAGACATCACTTGGTTGGTGGTGGCATTACCTGTGAGATCATCCACGTACACCCAGACTGTGTATGCCACCGCAAGTTGCCCTCAAAGCAGCTGCTAGGAGCTAAAGACTGTTACGTATCTCTTTGTGGAATGTTTTCTCAGGTTAAGGTTGGACTTGATAAGATAATTTCCCAATGTTAAGGAATTTGCTTGCATTCATTTCAGGCTCATACTTGAAAGTTAGTCACTTAGATGTGATATCAAAAGCTCCTGTGATCTGGGACGTATAATCTGTGATTGGAATGGGCAATAGATGTTGGTCAGCTAGTGACACCCGCATCCCATGAGTAAATAAATAAGATACCCTTATCACTAAAATGAAGTTTTATAAAAATCCATAAGTAGCCATGAGAAAAGAAAAAAATGTAGTTTTCTTACTTACATTTCTATATTGCAGAATCCATATTATTGAGAGAAGCATTGTTATGCATACTTTTTCATTTCTTATTCATAGGATGTGGATATCACAGGATAGGTCAACATTTGTTGCATATTCCTAGTTGCTTTTGAGAAGGTGGTAGTGAATTGCCTTCGTGAACTGTTACAGTCCATATGGGGTAGGTAGGCACAGAGTTTACTGATTTTGGCCCACCAAGAATGAAGGAAGGGCATTATATTTCCAAGTCAGGATGACAAGTGACTTGGAAAGCTATTTGCAGGTAGTGGTGCTCCTACCTATCTGCTGCCCGTGTCCTTTAGGTGGTTGAGATTACAGGTATGGAAGGTTCTATCTGAGGAGCCTTGGTAAGTTGTTCCAGAACATCGTGTAGAAGGTACATAGTGTTACCAAAATATGAGAATGGTGGAGAGAATTAATGTTGAAGGTGGCGCATGGGGTGGTAATGAAGTAAATTGCTTTATCCTGGGATGTGTTCAGCTTTTTGTATGATATAGGAGTTGCACTCATCAAGGCAAATGGAGAGCATTACATCACTCTTGACCTGTGCATTGTAGATGGTGGACTGGTTCTCACCTGTCAGGAGGTAAGTTACCACTGAATGTGCAGGCTCTGACCTACTGCTGTAGCTACAGTAATTATATTGATTTTTACTACTTAACCTGACGAGACTTAACCATAATGGTTAACCACAAATCAACACTGAGTTTGAACCTTCCGAGCATGTTTGGCTCAGGTCATGCTGTATGTTAATTTATGCAATAAGCCATAGGAAAA
This sequence comes from Chiloscyllium punctatum, assembly GCF_047496795.1. Taxonomy (NCBI): domain Eukaryota; kingdom Metazoa; phylum Chordata; class Chondrichthyes; order Orectolobiformes; family Hemiscylliidae; genus Chiloscyllium; species Chiloscyllium punctatum. Next base: position 31,771,058 of record NC_092744.1, read on the forward strand.
GGATTGTGCTGACTTTCGACATTCCTGAAGAAGGGCTTTTGCCTGAAACATTGATTTTCCTGCTCCTTGGATGCTGTCTGACCTGCTGTACTTTTCCAGCACCACTCTAATCTTGACTCTAATCTCCAGCATGTGCAGTAGCCACATCTGTCATTGTGCTGACTTTGTCAATAATGAATGAAGAATAAGGTGTCCAGAACTGCAGAACCTATCAAATTGGACAGTTATGCCCTATTCATCATGCACCGTCCTTTATAAACCAGATTTCTTCCAATCTCTGTGCCTTCCAGTTACACCTCAGCTTGCACAGTCTTCTGCTTCCACCCAAATTATGTGACAGGAATCTTGAAGAAGTAAAGCACTGCAAGGTGCAAGCTTCTTCGATTACAATTGTCACTTCATTATGAATAAAAGTACATTACATCAAAAATATCTCTTCTAAGTCCACCCAACAAACACTTACTCATAGATTTTGACTAAGGCATATATCAGAACCTTGCATCCCACTCTTATTGGTAAGTTGGCTTCTTGTTTCACCTTTAATCAGTGGAAAGTTGGATGCTATCAAACAGACCTTATTTTCATTGCTGGTTTGTGTCCTCAAACTTTGATGGGCAGATAGCACTAAAAAATACAACATTAATATTTCTATTTAGGAAGATTTATTTGATTCATTCATGCTATGTGGTCATCATTGAATGTGCCAGCATTTATTGCCCATAAATAATTGAACGAATGAATGATGATTCATTGTCTCATGTTCTCTACAATGAGCAATGCAGTAAAATACAGTGAAAAGCTTCAACTGTCCCTATAATCTCGGCGCGATTTTGAATACTTTTGTTCTGCCACTTCCACCATGGGTCCCGAGTTCTGAGTCATCCGATCAATGATACCTACATCACCACCTCTCTGTTGTCTGCGCTGGACCCATCAATGTCAGAGTCCCCAGTCTTCAGACACCATCTCTTTGGCGATGTGTCCAGCTTGCTGATGGACTGCTGATGCTGGGTCCCACACTCACCCAGCAACCCTGGGCTGAGCTGTCACTGCCACCTCGCCAATAACCAGGAGTTGTCCTTCGTGACCTATGACAACCAGGATTCTCTGGCTCCTCGAAAATCAGTACCTCACTGAAGCCTGAAATCCCTGCTCCGGACCAATCACAACCAGGAATTTCTGATTCTGCTGCCAGGCCAGGCCAGGCCACTGCCTCACCAAAGGCCATGCTCCTGCCGCTCTCCTCCATGATGTCAATTTTCTTTGCCACCGCCAACAGGACAAGGATGAAGAAAAAGAGAAAAGAAAACAAAAAAGGTAGGGAAAGAAGGGAGGAAGTGGCTGGTCTAGAGCGGATGTGTCCAGGAGCCCAAATGCCATCAACATTGCTGGTGCCACCACCTTGGAACATAATTGCTCTCAAGAAGGCCATAGTGAGCTGCCTTCTTGAACTGTTGTAGTCCATTTGATGTAACTGCACCTACATAGCTATTAGGGAGTGCCAGGAGTTTGAACCAGTGACGAGGAAAGAATGGTGATATATTTCTAAATCAGGATTATGAGTGGCTTGGAATGGAAATTAAATGTGGTACTGTTCCCATGCATATTCTGCCATGATTTAGAGGTGCTGGTCTTGGACTGGGGTGTACAAAGCTAAAAATCACACAACACCAGATTATAGGCAAAACTGCTCCTCAGATGCTGCCTGAACTGCTGTGCTCTTCCAGCACCACTAACCCAGAATCTGGTTTCCAGCATCTGCAGTCATTGTTTTTACCTAATTGATTTTAATCCTACTGCGAATCCTCTTGCAAGGATGCCTGCCTTGAAGAGGTTTTCCTCCTCTCTCTACAAGAATCTCAGGCAGTCCCTCTCCCACTGCAACTCCCAGGTCATTTCCTCTGCCCTGAAGCTCTTACTCTATGCAACCTTCTCCCCACCCCCACCCCCACCCTCCTCTAGCTTAACTTTCCACCCTTCAGGCTCTCTGCCTTTATTCCTGATGAAGGGCTTTTGCCCGAAACGTCCATTTTACTGCTCCTCGGATGCTGCCTGAACTGCTGTGCTCTTCCAGCACCACTAATCCAGCACACCAGATTATAGTCCAACAGGTTTATTTGGAAGCACTAGCTTTTGGAGCGCTGCTTCTTCATCAGGTGGTTGTCTGATGAACCACCTGTTGAAGGAGCATCGCTCCGAAAGCTAGTGCTTCCAAATAAACCTGTTGGACTATAACCTGGTATTGTGTGATTTTTAACTTTATTCTGCCCATGTCCTTCTAGATGCTGGTGGTCGTGGATTTGGAAGGTGCTGTCTAAGAAACCTTGGTGAATCTCTGCAGTGCCTCTTGTAAATGAGATAGACTGCTGCTACTGAGTATCAGTGGTGGAGTGAATGAATGTTTGTGGATATGGTGCTGATCACCCGGGCTGTTTTGTCCTAGATGTTGTTAAGTTTTTTGAATGTTGCTGGAGCTGCAGACAAGTGGTGAGTATTCCATCACACTCCCAAATAGTAGAAGATGGTAGGTAGGCTTTTGGGAGTCAGGAAGTGAATTACTTGCAGCAGGATTCCTGGTCTGCTGTTGTAGTCACAGTATTTATATGACTAGTCCAGTTCAGTTTCTGGTCAATGGCATACCCCAGGAGTTCAGGTGTGGCAATGTCTTTACATATCAAGGGACGTTGGCTAGATTCTCTTCGGTAGGAGATTGTTATTGCCTGGCACTTCTGTGGCACAAATCTTACTTGCTACTTCTGAGATATCGTCTAGGTCTTCTTGCATTTGAACACGGATAACTTCTGTATCTGAAGAGTGGCAAATGGTGCTGAATATTCTGCAAGCAGCAGTGTACCTTATGATGAAGGGAAGGTAATTCATGAAGCAACTGATGATAGATGGACACTGGATTGAGGGTCCCTCTTATATTTTTTCTTTTGTGCATATCTCTGAAGCCTGCACTCAGGAACCAGCTGTCAATGCTGGGAATGGTGTCTACATGGGACCATAGAGCAGTGAATGTCTGTGAAGCTTAGAGACACTACCCTGAGGAAATCCTGCAGAGGTGCCCTGCAGTTGAGATGACTGACCTCCAACAACCACAACCATCTGCATTTGTGCTAGGTACAACTCCAAATAGTGGAGGGTTTCCCTGTTCCCTGTTGACTAGTTTTGTCAGGGGTTGTTACCCTCATATCAATCTTGGAATTCAACTGTTTTGTTCATGTTTAGACTCAGGCTGTAAAGAGGTCAGATGCTGAGTGGTCCTGGTGGAACCCAACTTGAGAGTCCATGAGCAGGTGATTGCTCAGTAATTGTTACTTGATTGCGTTGTCAATTATCCTTTCAATCACTTTGCTGATGACCTAGAGCGGACTGATGAGCAGCAATTTGCCAGGTTAGATTTGTCCTGCTTTTTGGAGACATATCTGGGCAATTTTTCACAAAACGGGTAAGTATCAGTATTGCAGCTGGAACAGCTGGCATAGGGCTGTGACTAGTTCTGGAGCATAACTCTTCCATACTATTGCTGTCATGTTGTCAGAGCCCATAGCTTTTGTGGTAACCAGTGCCTTCCGAAGTTTCTAGATATCATGTGCATTAAATTGAATTGGCTGAAGGCTAGCAATTTTCCCAGACAGTAGTTCCTGAGACATATGCAGCCTCAAGTTAGAGGGTCCACATTCATTCAGCAGTAAGTCATTATCACAAGTGATTTAAGAGTTTTTCTGTTTCCCAGGTAATTGTAAATTACCTTTGTGGATAGTGCCCATGCAGTTCCCTGTCTTCGTGCTTAATAGATTAATATTCATAGACAGCTATAGATCTTCAGAAATTTATTATCAATCTACACTTTAATGCAGATACCAGTTTCCATTCTTCTCCACTGGACACTGTCCAGTAGCTAACTCCATATTAGGGAAGGACTTGTCTCACTCTTTAAATAAACCTCAATTGCCAATTCACTAAGTTAACAATTCAACAAATTATAAACATTGCCGGCAGGGGAAATATAACATGAATTAAAATTCTAAAAAGGGAAATAAGGGGAGGGGAACTAAATCAAAATTGTGTTGGCATGAGAAATGATGCATCCAAGACCCAGCGGCACTCACCGACCACAAAATGCTTCAAGGCTGCTGACAGACACCATGTACTCTTTCTGCAAGGACACCCTGGAATGGCCTAAATGGCTGAAGAGAGGCAGGCAGTTGGGAACTTCTTCCTCAGCCTGCTGCCCAGTCCTGCTGATGACTATTTTGGCCAGACGATTTCTGTTGTTCTTTCATGAGGCTGCACCCTCATGGGAGGGAGCATGGCCAAACGGCAGACCACATCATCCACAATGCACCCTGATTGTCCAAACCAATGGCCTCAGGACTTTCACTCCAGACAAGCAGATTTTGAACAATAGAAAATAAAAACCAAAAGAATTGTGAATGCTGTTCTGAGAAAGGGTCACTCAACCTGAAATGTTAACTCTAACTTCTCTCCACAGATGCTGCCAAACCTGCTGAGTTTTTCCAGCACTTTCTGTTTTTGTTTTTGAACAAGAGAACTTTGTTGAGGAGCAAAACACCACTATGTGCTTGTTTGCAAGGTTATTGAGATGGGCAGTGATATCCAAACCCAGATCTCCTCAAGAAAGGACCCTGGTGATAAACACTGTACACACCCATTCCTATGGACTGTGCTTTGATCTACTTTAATTGTTGTGGGATCATTGTGCTCTGTCTTTTGCATGTTGCTTCTTCGGTTTCTCAGGTTGGTAGTCTCATTGTGTAGCTGCCATCTCCCAAACTGGTATCTTAATATTAGGTATGCCTGGTACTTCTCCTGGAGGAAGAGGCTTTGCCTTCATAAGGGCAATGTAATAGTCACTCTTACCAATTGCTATGACTTCTTGGGAATCAATAAACCCAAATAAGCTAATTTACTGAACAATCCTAAATGAAGAAATTACTAACAAAATTTTGCCTTCTGTATTTTACTTTAACAGTAATTGAAATCAATCAAAATTACAAGTAAGTTAACAAGCAAATCATGATTGGTATGAACTATAAATTACACACAAGTTTCCATCTCATGGAATTAGCAAACAGTGCACATTCCTATATGGTCCAGCTTCTGCCACAAAGTTCTTCCAAGCAGACTTCCAGTGTCTTTCCTTCAAGGGCTTTGCTAATTCTTCACTAGTAGCAGTTTCTGTACAAATGGGTTCTCCCATGCAATCTGAGATATGTTATGTACTTTTTACTGGAACTATTTCAACTCTTAAGTTTCCATTGAACATGGTAGCATGGAGCTATCGCATTGTCTCTACCCCTCTTTAGTATGGCTATTCCTGAGCATACTGTCACTTGGAAGTGAAAGAAACAGTAACAGAAACCAGTTCTCTATCTTGACTTGTTGACTGTCCCTCCTGTCCTCTGCTCCTTTCTTTCTTCTTTTTATCTGTGTGCCATGTGGCCTCTATATTTCAAACATTTTGTTGGTACTGTTTGCAGGACAAGGGTCATTGGTATTTATTATCCAAACAATATAATTGATCTTGCACAAGTGATATAAACCCTTCAAAGTCATTTGTAAGCTTTCTTTTTGAAAACAGTGGCTATTTCCCAAAATTTTAAAGTAATTGCAAATTTTCTTCTAGTTTCAGTTTCTGGGTCAAAACCCATCACACATTTAGCTGCTTCCCTCTTGTGGTCCCCTCACTACCTACTACAGGCTCAGTCTGGCAGATATGTCCTTCTGCACTTGACCAGCTTTGTCAGTCGTGCTCCTACTGAGCCACTCTTGATAATGGATATAGAAGCCCCATATCCAAATACATTTAGTGAATGCACCATCATCAGAGATTCTTCCAACTGTTTGAATTGTTGCGCTATTTTTAGAACATATTTCAAGGCTTCTCGCCATTGAAACTCTGGAAATGATAGTGCAAAGATCTGCAATAATTAAAACTATAGTTATTCATTATGGAACTTATAACTTCTGAATAAATATTCACCACAGCCAAAGATAGGAAAATAAATAGGGAATTAAATGCAGTATAATCAGTGATATTTTGGATAAATAAAATAGTTACAGTTTTCAAAGTTCCTAAGAAAAGAGTTGGAAACAAACCTGTCTTTAATAATTGTAAAACTCATATCCATGCATGCTCTCTGTCAGTGCACTTAATTTTTTAATACCATGTATTTGTTACACTTTTGGGTAAACTTTTCCCTTTATAAGTTTCTAATCTTTTCTTTACAACGAAAAATGGCAATAGAAACCCATCAATATACTAAAATCTGGCAACAGGGTATAATTCTCACAAATTGCACAGCAATTGTAACTACTAATACTGTTAAAGCTTTTAACAAAAACATAAAAATAAAAAAAAAGTATTTCATAAATATAATTAAATTTAATATCTGTACTGGCATTCATATCATGTTTTTATTATATTGCCTAAGTCTCTCCTAAAAGCCAGGGATTGTTTTTACCCAGAGAAGTGACACTGTGAGCTGAATTTGGATTGTGAAGTCAGCCTAATTTCCCAGGATGCCTCATTATCAATCCGTGAAAGTTAGGCAGCTTTAGCTTCTAGCAGTTTCTACTGAAAAGTTCTTACAAATTATTTGACAGCACAGACTAGAAAAGCTTTGCTTATGTAAAATTGAAAGTTGTTACCTGTTAAAGCTTATGCTTTGTTCCTGCAATCTTTTTAAGTGGGATTTCGAAGTCAGTTAACTACCCTACTGTGATTTGTTGATAATTACGACCTTGTACTTATGAGGGATGCTAATTTTTGACAATATCAGACAGCAATACAAAATGAGAAGCATGTTTCTCCCAGTCTAACCTTTTTGTTTTCCGAAAACGTTTTGAACCACATCTACGAATTTTGAAGACACACAAATTATAGAATTTTCCAGCATGCAATCTCCACTTAATCATTCATTCATGCTCTGTCTCAGTGAAGACTTGAATTTTTTTAGCTTTTCCCAAAATACTTTCAAATAAAATGGATAATTGTAGAAACTGTTACTTCAAGCAAAGTGTGATGTTTAGTTGAATTTATTATTAATCATGCTATGTTGAGATAGGAACCTTATAGTTGTGAGATCAGCAGTATCTGTGATTTTGGTTTCTTTGATTCTTCGAAGAAAAAGGACATTGGTTGCATTTAATGATGGCAATTACAGCAAAACTGTCAATGCTTTTCATGCTATTCCTCTGAAAATGACAGTAGCTCTTGCTGTCTATTAAACACAGAAATCCAGAGATTACTGGCAGTTGTGGTATGTTTTTTCACAGGGTTGGGTCTCCAGAGTGCAGTCAATGGGAAATCTTTGAACTGTTAAGAATTTCCACTTGCATGCACTTAATCTTTAAAAGCCAAACACAAAGTTACCACTCATTACTGCTAAACAATATCACTGGGCCAAAATTTTCAAACCAAAAATAAATTAAAATCTGTAGTTAAATTTAAAATCCTCCATTATAATAAAACTAAAAGTATATAATCTAAAAACTTGCAAAGTGCGTTCATCTTTATTTTAACTGCTGTCTTAATTCAAATACACTTATTTATTTTGAAATCTGAAAGTACTGTGACAGTGCTTTTTAACTTCCTGGTATGCTGTCTGTCACAATGCTTTCATGTGACTAGCTCATTACCCCTTTTTCTGACATAACTGCAGTGACATGCCTTGAGATCCACTTGATTTGGTGCCATATTTAAACAACGTTTGGAAAAAGTAAAGCCTGTACCATCGAGATTGCTTGATCACTCTCAGCAACATCTTTTGAGGTTATCATCACTGCTTTGCCCCAGCTGCAAAATACGGTCCATTGCTTTTTGAGAATTAGGGAGGGGTGCCCGGCTACTTTAAAATCTTTTCTTCAAACACTTTTTTTTTACAAAATGTGTTAATACTACCTTCCATACTTTGAAGACTATCCAACAAATAATTTCAAAGATGAAATTGAATGAAACTTTTGAACTGAATGAAAATATAGTCTAATTGAATGAAAATATCATCCTATCAATGTTTTCAGATTTTAGAAAAAAATCCCCACCAAGTCCAGAGATGTATTTTGTAAGACCTACCATGGGCTCTTAAGGATTGAGTTATAACAGGAAGTGGGTAGGTAGCTGTAACTTTTTATATTGGTCATTAATGGAACTTCTCTGAATGTCTTGCGGGCTGGAAAGGAAATTTTTCTAAATCGGATTGAGGCAGTTCCTGTTTCTCCAAGGATAAGAGATAAGAGGTGGGGACAACATGGGGAAGGGGCATGGGGAGCAATGCCAGTGATGTTGGAAAGGGTGGTGAATGGTTGCATGGAGGTGACAACACCTTTGGGTGGGACTAGTTGGCTAAACAGATGGTGTTTTCCTGTCATTTGGAAAATCTCAAGCCTTGCTCGAACAGTATCTTGCTGAGACACTCAGAATTGACATGCATTGAAAGGTGTGCATTTGTGATACTTAAGCACCAAATATAATGGAAGATGTTAGGGCTTTTCCATTCAAGTGCAAGTGAATTTTTAATAGCATGGTAAGTCAATTACTGTCGACCTCTCTGGCATGAACAAATTACTTTTACAAATATAGAGCCTTGTTTGTTCAGATTTTAATTATTGCCAGTGATAGTCTTAAACAATTAAACTTTTATTTTGCTTTTTCTTTCTGTCATTTTATACATCACTTTCTTAATTCAAACTTTCTGCCTTTCTTTAATTCACTTTCTTATCAATAACATTACATTGCCTTCATTGCTGAGTCCTTTGAGTATTAGAATTTGGTGAAGCCTCTTTTGGAGTACTGTGTCCAGTTCTGGTTACTTAGTTATAGGAAGAATATTATTAAGCAGAGAAGGTTCAGAAGAGATTTACCAGGATGTTGCCGGGTATGCAAGGTTTGACGTATAAGGTGAGGCTGGATAGGCTGGGACTTTTTTCACTGGAGTGTAGGAGCTTGAGAGGTAACCTTATGGAGATTTATAAAATTATGAGGTGTATAGATAAGGTTAATGATAGGTGTCTTTTCCCTAGGATGGGGGATTTCAAGACTAGGGGCATATTTTTAAGGTAAGAGGAGAACAATTTTAAGGAAAGACATAGGGAGCAAATGTTTTGCACAGAGGGTGATTCACGTGAGTAATGAACTTCCTGAGGAAGTAGTGGATGCGGGCACAATTACAATGTTTAGAAGACACTTAGATAAGTATATGATAGGAAAAGTTTTGAGGGACATGGGTAAGGAGCAGGCAAGTGTGACTAGTTTAGTTTGGGATTACGTTTGGCATGGACTGATTGGACTGAAGGGTCTGTTTCCATGCTAGATGACTTTATGACTCTATGAATTAAACATTCTATTTACATTTTGTCTTAGACTCTGCAGACAGACGTTCCAATCCCACTGGATCGGAAACTAAGCTGACTAAGCGCTGACTGGTATGTCAGTTTGCTGATTTCATTCCTGACCTTAGATAGCTTTGCTGAGGCAGGGTCAGAAGGGTCACCTGCATCCATGCTATAGGCAACCAATTAAAACTCTTTAAAAGCTTTAACAACATGGGAAGGGGTGCCCTGCTCATGCAGATTTCATTTTGCCTTTCTAATTACTTGAAAATCACAATGCAAAATCCCACAGAAACTCTATGTGCGACTGTGTAATGAATGGTGTGCACTGCTCATTTGCCACAATCTGCAAAATCCAAGTCCTTTTCTTCAAGAAAAAATATTGCCTTGAATTGTCACTGGTGTATAATCACATTTATGTGTGAATGAATAAAGTACACAGTTATTCTCCAAATGTCATCCCTGCGAAATGTATATTTTCAGAAAGTACAGATTTTTAAAGATTTGCAAAAGCCCATCTAAATATGAGAAGTGCAGAGAGATGTGCACCTGTTATAAATGGAATAATCTGTCCTTGCAATTTATACAGCTGTGATGGGATAACATTCTGGTCTCAGTGCCAGTGTGAGTTCCCATAGGTGGATCATTTGCTTATCAATTTGCTTATCAGGAAACAAATTATATATATATATGTCACAAATCATCACTGGGGATTTTGTCTTCTGATTTATTTAGATTTCACAATGGCTAAAAAATCATCACCTTTTCTAATCCCAGGGAAAGGAGTCTCCTGAGACATTACAAAGCAGGGCTTTCACTTTTGTTTTAATGTTACACAGTGCTTAATGAGCAGACTTTTCAGAATTTGAAGACAAAGTAACTTGTTTTTCCTCTATGAACTGTAACAGGAGACAATAGCTGGAAATTTCGATTTTATCAAAATATGTAAAAGATATTATAGGTTGGCTGCATTTTTATAACCTACTCTGGAAATTGGGTAGGGTGAAATGATATGCCTCATCCAAGATAACTGGTATAAACTGCTCTGGAGCCAACTGTTCTGAAGTTCAAAGTTTGATGGTCAAATATTTAAAAAAGATTTTCTTTGACTAAGGCAAAGAGTTTAGCTGAGGAAAGAGAAATAAAACTTCTACAGATCACAAAAAAACCCCAAAATATAGAAAGTGATAGAGTGGAGACAGAGAGATATGTAGATATCACAAAACGTAACAAAACAAGTGAAGAGTGAATCAATGGAGTGCAGGCCTTCACCATACTGTGTTACCTCAACATTATTACAAATGGCACACTTCTTAATTAAGGCTTTTTTTCTGCTTGCTCAATGATCTGTATCTACAAGTCTGAAAAAAAGAACTGTCCTTTTTAAGAGCTTTCTCTCAATTAGGAGACTTCAGACCAATCAACAATCAACCTGCTCTGAAAACTCTACTCACATTTTAACAACAGTGACAAAATACATCAAAACAACTGAGACAAACCACAACATTCTAAAACCATCAACAAAACCAAACAACTGCGATATTCTACAATAAAATGATTCATTTTCACTTGCAACCCATTTTAATAGATCCTTTCTTTTAAATATTTCGGGATCAGAATCCAGATCATACTCTATCAGTTGTGCCAAGTTTTGTTCAAATTCATCCGCTTGGTTTGGTGATATATTGCCTTCAGACGAATGGAGTAACAGTCATGGAAAGGTACAAAAGCATCACTTGCACTTATTTTCAGTGGCAGAGGTAAAGGGGTCTATTCACCCTATACCTCTCGATGTTAAGTTCCTCTAAAATAAAAACTCCAGGAACCAGATCGTTGCCAATTACTAATCTATTCTTCCTTGGACCATACCTTTTCTGTGCACTGAGCTCTGCTGAAATCTGTCCATTGACTTTTGAGATATATGTGTACAAACAGACAAATGTGGTGAAAAGTTTACCCCTGTTTAACATCTGTAGTACAGGCAATAAGAGAATGAAAGGACAGGGGCTCAACCCCATACAGTACCTCAAATCAAATGAATTACCTATTTTTTTCTAACTTGCCAAAACCAGAGAGTAAACTGTTCCTGTTACCCAACTTGGCAAATAAACCTCTCAGATTCAAAATATATATTGCTGGACCCTTGCAAAATCTCTGCAGAGATTAAAATTCTAAAGATTGCCTGCTATTGGGAGGTTATGAAGGCTTTCACAATACCAGAGCATCTTCTGTCAAATCAGTATGGAGCACGAAAGCAAGCATCCATTGATATTCTGGTAAAGATGGTACCTGGGGCTGGGCAGAAAAGGATCTTACAAACTGAAATATATTTATTCTTCCAATAACTCCAGGGTATGAGGGAATTCAGCAAACCATTTTCAGATTTTTACTGTTTCAGTGAAATCTTTCTTCACAAGAACAACTGGTTTGGAGTAAGAGGGTGGTAGTGATTGGGGTAATAATTGATAGGAAAAGTTCTGATTTCATTAATGACATTGCAATTTTTAATATCTGGTTCAAAATGTCAGTGCATTTGAGGATCCCTGTAGCCTGTCTTTACAGCAGGCTTTGTGCTGCAAGTTTATTTTTGTCGTGTGGTAATGAGAAAATCCTCAACGAAAGACTTCTGAGAGGATCCTCAGCAGCTTGCTCTAATTATTGAATTATTTTTCTGACCTGAAAAAAGAGAATTAATAATGATTTCTTTGTGTTATAAAAATAGTCAACTATTAACCCTTACATGGTTGTAATTTTACTCCTTCATAAGACTTGCTTAAAAATGCATTTTTAAAAAGTATGTAATACTTCATCAAAAGGTACTGCAGAGATATGTTATGGTACTAAACAACTCTGCTTTTAGTTGAGGAAAATGAGCTGTGAGAAATTTTGTCTTCATTGCTTCATGGAAGAGAACTAAAAGGAGCAATGATGAGACATGTTCAATATAGAAAAATAATTCCTCTTAGTGGAATTCTCTTGTGTGTTTTCATAAAATGCACTTACACAACAAAATTGTAAGACAATACTCAGCAGTTCCAATGGTCAAAAAGTAACCGAGGTTTAAAGAAGTCTCTCTGAGTATGGTGAACCTTGCATTAATAACTGAATTTTTTTCACTGACAAAGGACTTTCCATGGTATTGGCGAATGTTTGCGCAAAATGACTAAAAATCACTAACCAATACAATAGTGTATGCATAAACGATAATACTAGGATGTGTTGAAAATACTGCAGGTGAAAATGCCCCATATACTGTACGGCTGCTAGATGGTGATCCAAACTCATTCCAGACAGCCAAACATGGTTCAGAACATTAGGTGCTGTTTCACACCGGTATAACGATTCTAATCTGACAGCTGAGAAATACCATTTGACAGCATGAGCTAGGGCTTTCAGTAAATTGAATCGAAGGATTAATGAGTCCAGCAACATTATCAGTATCGTGCTGACTCTGATATGTGTTCCTTGGGTTGTGGCCATGCCAAGTCTGGCGACTGCCCTGGAGTAATAGGCCCAGCATTCTCAGTGTTTGCTGGATATGAACACAGAGGTGTATTACATCTGTATAAGAATAGGTGCTCAGCATTATTGGCAATATGGGAAGAGAGGGGTTTATGATAAGGGACCTTGACTTCACTCCAGGTGTCCTTTCCTCCCAGGAAGACTGGGGCCAGTAGGCCAGGCTCCCAAGACTCTTCCTTTTAGCATACACTCAAGTATTTGGCACCTTTACAACTCCCACCTGTGATATGCATGTTTGCAGAAGGTCAATACGAGAAAGATGAGCCTACATTTGGGCAGATAACCAGCCAAGCCTTTCAAGGTGACACTATCAACCACAGAGCACAAAGCTCTCCCCAACCCAGCTGCAGAGTTTAGAATTGCAATGAGATACAATGAGATGGTGAGGAAGAAAATAACTTATTGAGGACATGTATCCTTTAAACTGATACATTTCATGTAGATGAATCTCACTGGGGGTGTTGATCTGGACATTATAAAGAGTCAGTTCTCTCCCAACAATGGTCTTCCTTTTGGTCTGCTGGTGTAGATGAGAATGCACATGTTCTTTACAACAACAATGACTTGTATTACCAATACTTTTTTTCTTTGCGATTGACATAACAAACTGCATGGATAGTATCCCTGCAGGCTGTGGTCTGCTGACCAGGGAAGTGGAACATACAGAATTTAATTAACTCTTTCTAGTCCATACCTAATACTAGGGATTTCAGCAATGTAGTTCTGCACAGGCTGCTCAATTGTTCAGAGGGCTGTGGACATCTCGTTCTGCTAAATTTCAGTGAAAGGCTGAGCAATGGCCTGAGTTGCCTGGCTCATGGTTAGAGCAGGGAGAAACCACATCTGCTGCTCCATCGCTCAGCCAACACTACAGTGTACATATTGATTTCCTAAACAAGTTTTGAAAATTCCTTCTTTGGCATAAATATGGTTTAAACTTACAAATTCAAAGTTGAGGTGGAACTTGTATAGCACAGTGAATATTCTGATGTTAAAACACACTTTATAGTACTCTTCCATTTGCCATCAATTGTTTGTTTTCTGACATTTTCACCACAGTGTTGACAGCATTATTATTCTTGTTCCATGAGGATGTTGACAGAAGTGGGAAAGTATATAAAAGTTCACCTCCATGCTTTAGAATACTATGATTCAGAATACTGCCTGAAATCTTTAGATTGTGTTCTAACTTATCCAATGTGTTTTTGTTATCTTTTACTTTGTTGACAATATTAATCAATCTACTTAATTGAATGAAGTCATAGATTTCCCTGTCCAGTAAGGTTAATATAGAATACTTAGCCAATCTAATTTTTAACAAAGAAAGAACTAATATTGATAAATTGCTTTCAATGTTTCTAAATGTTCCTAAGTATGTTATGACCTTTCAAGAAATTTGAAGTAGAGTCACATGCATTTATTTCAGGAAACAAGACAGCCAATATGTTCTCAGCAAGGACCCATAGACAGCAGTGAAAATACATAACCGGATAATTGATTTTCAGAATGGGCTACTGAATAAATGTTCATCAGCTCAGTAGAAGTTATTCCTTCTAATTTTACAATCTTTCACATCCACTGAGCAGGAAGTGAGGGCTGGTGAGGTAAGGGGATGAGAGAAGGGGAATATTACCTTAATATCTCATCTAAAGGAATCCATATACCGTGAGATTCATAATCACCCTGGAGTAACTGGCTCACTCAGTTCCTAGGTTAGAGTGGTGCTGGAAAAGCACAGCAGGTCAGGCAGCATCCGAGGAACAGGAAAATGGAAATTTCAGGCAAAAACCCTTCATCAGGAATTCCTAATCTTGACTCTAATCTCCAGCATCTGCAGTACCCACCTCCACCTCACTGAGCTCCTAGGCCAGTTTGGAATTTCACATGGGCATGATGGGTGATGGCAGAATATCATTTGCAAATTTAGGCCATAACAGATAGTATTTAACAGTTTGGAACCTCGGAACGTTTTCTTGTTCATTTATGGGATGTCGGCACTGTTGTTGGGCCAGCATTAATTGCCAGGCCAGCGTTTATTGCCACCCCCAAATTACTCTTGAGAAGGTGCTGGTGAGTTGCCTTCTTGAACCACTGCAAAGGATTTGCTGTAAATAGACCCACGATACCTGAAGCCTGCCTCCAGGATTTTGATTCAGCAAAACTAAAGGAAGAGACATTTTTCTAAATCAGGATGAGTGTCTTGAAGAGAAACTTGCAGGTGGTGGTGTTCCCATGTATCTGAGGTTCTTATCCTTCTAGATGGTAATGATTGTGGATTTGGAAGGTGCTAAGGGGCATTGGTGAATTTATGCAGTGCACTTGTAGATGTTATACACCACTGCTATTGAGCGTCAGGAATGGAGGGAGTGAACGTTTTTGCATGTGGTGCCAATCAAGCAGGCTATTTTGTCCTGAATGGTGTCGAGTGTCTTGAGTATTGGTTGGGCTGCACCCATTCAGGCAAGTAGGAAATATTCCATGACACTCCTGATTTGTGCCATGTAGGTGGTGGAGGCTTAGGGAAGTCAGGAAGTGAGTTACTCACTGCAGGACACATAGCCTCTGTCCTACCCTTGTAACCATTGTATTTATATGGCTAGTAAGATTCAGTTTTTGGTCAAAGCTAACCTCCAGGATATTGATAGTGGGCGATTTAGTGATGGCAATATCATAGAATGTTAAGGGCTGATGTTAGATTCTCTCTGAATGGAAATAATCATTGTCTGACACTGGTGAGGGATGAATGTTACTTGGCACTTGTCAGTCCAAACATGGACATTGTTTAAGTCTTGATGCATTTGGACATGGGACTGCTTCAGTATCTCAGGAGTCACAAAAGACACTGAACTTTGAGCAAACATCCACATTTCTGACCTTATGTTGGAAGGAGGGTTATTGATGGAGCAGCTGAAGATGGTCGGGCCTAGGATACTACCCTGAGAACTCAAAAGGACAAGAACAAAGAACAAAAAAAATTACAGCACAGGAATAGGCCCTGTGGCCCTCCAACCTGCACCGAATGTCCTGGAGCTGAGATGACTGCTCCTCAACAACCACAACCATCTTCCAATCTGTCAGGTATGACTCTAACCATTGGAGAGATTTGCCCCTAAATCCCACGGGCTCCAGTTTTGCTCGGGCTTCTCAATGCCACACTTGCTCAAATGCAGCCTTGGTACCAAGTTCAGTCACCCTCACCTGATGTCTTTACAGATCTGCAATGGTTCTGCAGTTCATACGGCCACTAATACCTCTTAATCATCCACGTTTTCAAGTATCTGTCCAATCCTTTTTCACTAAATACTGACCCTTTCACAAATCACCCATATCATAAGAGAATCAAAGCTCTCTATCAGCCTTCTCTTTTCTAAACTGAAGACAGAATTTTTTAAAAGTTGGTGACAATCTCAAACTTCTTGGAGTGAATTTAACTATTCTGTAAAAAAACTCTGAATGCTTGAGCAAAAAATCCACACATTGTCTCATTACTTGTGTGTACACTTCAAGCTATGCAGGTTTTAGTTTTGTGACACTCTGCTGAGCTGTCTCAAATGCTTGGCCATTTTGGCTGTTACATGGGACCTAAAATTGTAAACATTTCTCTCAGTATGATCTATGTGAATATCTCCACAGCTTCAGTATTATCTTTTGGAATTTGTTTTTCATCTATCTGCTCTATTCCAAGATACAGTTATCGTTTCTTATTACTTATGAACATTGTGTTTTTAATTGAAATGAGCTATCTATTATCTGAGCTATGTACAAATTGGATTAGGGCAAATAAAATCAGCAAATTGAATGTGTAGCTCAAAGTCTTGTGTGAGAGAAGTGGGTTCTAGTAAGTGGGCACTGACAACAGTACCAGGGAAAGTGGGGCTGTACTATTAGGGTTATCTACACCTAAATGGTGCTGGGACCAGTGATCTCTTGAGCTATGTAACGAGCAAAGTAGGCTACATTTTGAACTAAATAGTGGGAGCAAGGAATCAGATTTGGGAAATTGTAAATCAGAGAGTAGACAGGATAAAAAATATTAATTTGGGAAATGATAAACAGATTATAAGGGGAAGCAACAGAAAGTACAAACCTAAGATTAAATCAGCAAATAAAATGATTGGTTACAAAATTAATAAAAGCACAAAACTGTACCTAAGTGCATGCAGCATTCAAAACAAAACAGTTGAACTGGTAGTGCACTAAGAAATAAATAAGTTCAAGCTGAAACCATTACAAAAACATGGTTGCAGGATGCTACAGATTGGGACCTGAATATTGAAAGATCCAGGACATTCAGGAAGGAGATGCAGCTGGGAAAGATCGGAAGTATAGCTCTGTTAATTAAAGATGGTATCAGCACAATAGAGAAGGAAGATGTAACTTCAGGAAACAGAATGTATAAATGTTTTGTGTAGAGGTGGGAAATGATAAAGATAAGACATCACTTGTGGGAGGGCTGTGCAGGTTCCCTAAGAGTAATCAAGCAATAGGATGGAATATACAGAAATAAAAAATGGGAGTTGTCAGACAGGCACAATGATAACCAAAGGAAACTTTAATCTCTGTATAGACTTGAAAATCTGATGGGCAAAAGATAGTCTAGAGGAAGAGTTCACAGAGTATTACCAAGATGACTTCTCAGAACAGCACATTCTGGAGCCACCAGATCTGGTATCGTGTAATGAAATAGGAATAACGAATGACCTCACAGTGAAAACACCCCTGGGTAGCAGTGACAATAATATTTTACATTCAGGTGGAGGGAGGGAGGACAGAGTCCAAGATTTGTACCTTAAACTTAAATGAGGGCATTTTCAGGATATGATGTCAGAAGTAAACTGGCAAAATTATGTTAAGGGATAGGACAATAGAGATGCAGTGGTAGATATTTAAGGTAGATATTTCAGAATGCACATAATGTATGCATTCTAAGCAGAAAGAAAAATTATAAGAGCAGGCATCCCCTGTGTGGTTAAGATAATACCGAACTTAAAGAAAAACAACACATAACTACACAAAAATTGTTGGCAGGATAGAATATAAAAAAAGACAAAATTTAATAAGGGAAGAAAAATTTGAGTATGTGATAACTATTGTAAACATAACATAAATATATTTCTATCTAGAAATATGAAATCAGATGGTAAGGGTCTCTATAGATATTTTTAAAGACATAACAATATGAGCATTAGTTCTTTAGAAAGTGAGTCTGGGAAATTAATAATGGAAAACAAGGAGATGTTTAGCTAAACTAAACAGGTACTTTCCAAAAGTTTTCACAATAGAGGATCAACCTATGGAAGGGAGGAATGATCTGAAGGAAATTAGCATCACTAGGGAAGTGATACCGAGCAAACATTTCGAGCTGTGGGCTGACATGTTCCCAAGTTCTGATGGACTTCATTTGGGGTTTTAAATGAAGCAGCTAGTGAGGTAGTCGATGTATGAATGCCCTCGATTCAGGGAAGGTTTAATTTAATTGGAAAATAGTGAATGTACTTTCTTTGTTCAAAAAGGAAGGGGGATACAAAGAAGGAAACTGCATCAAATCAGCATAACAAATCCATACAAAAGATGTTAGAAGTTATTATTAAAGGTGCCAAAGCAGGGCACTTTGAAAAATTCAAGGATATCAGGGGAAGTCAACATGGATGTTTTGGACTGTAGGGATTCAAGAAGGCAGCATACTTCCACCTTATCTAAGCCATTACAATTAAGCTGTGAACACTGGTCTAGCCAGCAATTCCCACATCCCATGAAAAAAAAATCATGTTTAACATTCTTTTAGAGTTATTTGAGATAGTAACATATGTTTTGGATAAAAGGGAATCAGGGGATGCATTATTTTTAGATATCCAGATGGTTTCTGATGGGTGCCACATCAAAGCTTACTGCAGAAAATTAAAGCTCTAGATGAAAAGATAATTTACTGGCATGGACAGAAAACTGTTCAGCTTCACAGGCAACAAAGAATAAATGGTCATCTTCTAGTTGGTGAGATGTAATGCATGGCAATGCCGAGGCTTCAACTTGTACAGTTCATATAAATGACATGGACAAAGGCACCAAAATACAATTGCTAAATTTGCTAGTGACGCAAAGATGAGTGGGAAAGTAAGTTGTGAAGAAGACAAAAGAGGCTGCAAGGGGATATGAATGGATTAAGTGAGCAGGCATAGATCAGGCAAAGGGATCATAATGTAGGAAAATACGAAATGATCTGTTTTGGCAGGAATAATAAAACAGAAAGCATATTATATAAATGGTAAAAGACTGTAGCGTTATAAGATGCAGAGGGATCTAGATCATGATTAATGAGTTGCAAGAGGTTCATTTCAAGATACAGCAGGGCATTAGAAAGTCAGTAGAATGTTATCATTACAAAAGTAGGAAGGCTAAGCTTCAGTCATATAGAGCATTGGTGAGGCCGCATCTGGTGTACTGTATACAATGTTAGTTACCTTATTTAAGAAAGGATATAAATGCTTTGGAAGCCATTCAGAGAAAGTTTACTAGACTAATACATGGAAATGGGTGGGTAGTCTTAAGAGAAAAGCTTGGGCAAGCTAGGCTTGTATCTACTGCAGTTGGAAGAACAAGCAATGATTCACATAAAACAGGTAAACGTTGACAGGGAGCATTTGGAAAGCATATTTCCTCATATTGGAGAATCTATGATGAGGATTCATGTTTAAAGACAAGGGTTCCCCATTTGAGACAGAGATAAGAAATTTTTTTTCTCTCAAATATCAAGAGTCTTTGAAACCTTTTCTGGAAGGGTGGTGGAAGCAGAGATTTTGAATATTTTAAAGGCAGAGGTAGATATATTCCTGGTAAGTAAGGTTATCAATGGTAGACAGGAAAATGGAGTATCCATGCCAGCCATGATTTCTAATGAACACCACAGTAGGCCTGAAGGGCTGAACTGCCTATTCCTGATGGTAAATACATTTGTGTTTATATACATATCACATGCAGGTTTGGCAGCCTTTGACAGGTGAAGACTGGATGCCATCAGTGTGCAAACTCATGACCATTTTGCATGCTGCCTGAACTGCTGAGCTCTTCCAGCATCACTAATCCAAAATCTGGTCTCCAGCATCTGCAGTCATTATTTTTACCATTTATTAACAATTTATACTATGTTCCGGGACTTTTAACAGAATAGTATTCACTCAGATCCAAGTTCCATGTGTTCTGATATCATCTGGCATCACTGACAGGCAAACTAGCCGTTTGGATGTAACTAGTAACACCATATACTGCACCTTTCCCCAACCACAACTTTGCTTTACCCATAAACTCTTTACATTTTTATCCAGTCCTGCTTATCCCCATCTCCCAAACAAATTTACAACCTTTTGGGAAACAGAGGGGAAAGAAAAACCTCAACCAAGTTGCCTAACTGCATTCTTGCTTTTCTGAGAGGAGAGCTAGGAACCTGTGCATCCAGTAAAGGAGAATGTGAACAATACTTTTAGGTGGTCAGCTTATTTTAACTTCCAACTGGGCGTTCATTCCAGACATGTAGAGACCAGTATTTGTAAACGCCTAAACTGATCTGTTGAACCTGAGGATGCCGTGGGATGTAAGAAAGATTGGGGATAAACTAAAGGACTCAAAACTCAGGTTGGTACTGGTCTTGAGCCCAGATGTACCCCCCAGGGTGGATTGCTGGCAGTGCTGTGCCTTACGGTAGTGTTGAAAGCAACAACTGGCTTCTACAATCTTGAACCCTCATTCAACCTGATCTTATCCAAATCAGTCTCTGTGATACCTGGTCAAAGAGTATGAGGGAGACTTGGCAGCTGAGTACATCATGTCCTACCCATTAGGAGGTCTGATGGTTCACACTGTATGGATGAGTCACTATCAAATCTTTTTAAATGGTTACAGATCTCATCTTCAATCTGTGGATATTGAGGTGAACTGGATACTATGTAAGAAACAATATGCTTTAATGAAATGTTTTAAGTAATCATTACTGCAGGCTATTGTTGGGGATGACTACAATTTGTGGTACAAATCTTCTGCAGCAGTGCAGTAACTGTTTTCAATATGAGGCTATATAGTCATTTGACTTCTAACCAATTGGGAATAATAGTCACAACTATGAGGAGTGTTTTACCCCTCAAGGTGAACAGATCCATTCTGAGGTGTCCTCATAAGCAAGTTGGGAAAGATAAGGCCATGGAAAATATATTGCAATCTTGAGTATGAAAAGAATACGTTGAACAATTAGAGATGATGACTTATATGACCTTCAACATTCTGAGGTTGTCCAGAAAATTAATATGATGCAGGTGCTTAAGGTATTGTTTTAGATTACAAATATTGCAGACATATGCAGGCCTGCCCCTGACACAGTACATATGTACAGGTGTGCATTTAGCTCCAGCCTTTGAGTTGCACAAATTTCTGAACAATTGGAGAGAGGCACTTGGGTGGCAAGGAAACATAGGACTCCACACCATCAAGAACTTTGACATCATTCTGTATAGACTTCCCCACAGACAAGGGGGAGAAAGCACCACAATAATCTGGGGTTTGCTTGGATAGATTCTGCAGAGGTATCAAACTATGTATAATATATTGGGAACCAATGGAACTGGAGTTGAACCTCTTGTGTTAGGAAATCCATCTTATGATTATATGGATTGTTAACATGATGCTTAGGACATAGTCTAAGAACTTTTTCAGGTCTAGATAGTTTTCCGGGCTGCTGTTTTGATGACCATATGTCAATAATCTACACCTGCCAGTACCCTGGAGGCATAACAGACCAATTGTCACAACCAATCATGTTGGAACAGGTATTAAAGAGCTCCTAGGTCATTGGAAGAAGCTATAATAATGCAGGGCATACGCAGGTCACTGTGTGCAGGGCTTAGGTGGCTGGTGCGTGCCCCATTACTGAGCCTGACCCTGTTTCAGGAGTTTCCTTAGTGGTTCATTAATCAGTTCCAGATTAGGCGTGTTTCTGAAATGCTAAAGATGATTGGCTGTGCAGGGTGGTGGAAATGTTTTGATGTTCACTGTTTTTGGGGGATCTGCCTTGAATCCAGAAACTTTGATAACGTGGCCGAGGAAGCTGATTGCAGGCTCGGTGAACTCAAACATGTGAATGACTATGAGACCTGAAGCCTGTAAACATTGCATCATAATTCATACTCTGTATCATACACCACTGCAAAAGAACTGTGAATGAGGACGTCATCAAGGTGATATATAGCTTATCAAGACCTCACAGATGCCAGTCATGGTATGCTGCAAGACTCCAGGTAGTGAGGCAATTCCTTGTAGTAGACAGTTAAAAGTAGTATCTCCTGAAGGGTGTACTAAAGATTGTTGAAAGTTTGGTCTTGTCAGCTGACATAAACTGCTGAAAGTCACTGTTTGCATTGTTATGAATGTTTATAGTGAGACAAAAGAGGTGATGGCCTGGAGGTATTATCACAAGATTATTAATTCAGCAACACAGTAAGATTTTTGAAGACATGGGTTTGAATCCTGCCATGTCACAGGGTGGAATGTGAATTAAATAAAAGCATCTGGAACATTTGACTCCAGACCCACAGCAATGTGGCTGACTCTTGAATACCCTTTGGGTAATCAGGAATGGGTAATAAATGCTGGCCTATCCAGCCATGCCCACATCCCATGAATGAATTTTAAAAAATCAAATCATATCACACAGGTCTTCAGAAAGTATTTTGTTTGTGAAATGTCTGCATGGTTTTTGAAGTTCTTGTATTTAAATATAAATGTTGATCCTAGATGTCAATGATCTTCTTATGTACAAGCAGAATTTTTGTAATTTAGAATGCTGCTTATTCTTACTCTCAATGTTACCACCATTAAATATGAAAAATGCTTCATGATGTAGAATATAAATAGCACAGCAATAGTACTACCATAGGAAGTACGAGCTTTGTTCAATGTCAACAAATCTTAAGGCACTATCAAAGGTTTAAATGGAATTACAGTGTAATGACATCTGCACTTTCTAGAGCTGTTGATGGTTTCATTGTTGATCTCACGTGACACTGTCAATTGGGTAAAAACAAGGACTGCAGACGCTGGAAACCAGAGTCTAGATTAGAGTGGTGATAGAAAAGCACAGCAGGTCAGGCAGATCCGAGGAGCAGGAAGATCGACGTGCCCTCTAGTCTTGAAATTCCCCATTTTAGGGAAAAGACAACTACTATCAACTCTATCTATACCAATCATTATTTTACAAACTTCTGTCAGGTGACTTCACAACCTCCTACGCTCCAGTGAAAAATGCCCCAGCTTCTCCAGCCTATCTTTATAACTCAAACCTTCAGTACCAGGCAACATCCTGGTAAATTTCTTCTGAACCCTCTCCAGCATGATAAAAATCCTTCCTATAACTGGGCAACTGGAATATTCTAGAAGAGGCCTCACTAATATGCTGTACAACCTTAACATAATGTCCTAACTCCGATACTCAAAGTTCTGAGTAATTAAGGCAAGCTTGCCAAACACCTTTTTAACTATTCTGTCTAAATGTGACGCAAACTTTAAGGAATTGTGTACCTGTATCCCTAGGTCCCTCTGTTCTACAAGGTAAAAACAATGACTGCAGATGCTGGAAACCAGATTCTGGATTAGAGTGGTGCTGGAAAAGCACAGCAGTTCAGACAGCATCCAAGGAGCAGGAAAATCGACGTTTCGGGCAAAAGCCCTTCATCAGGAATACAGGCAGAGTGCCTGAAGGGTGGAGAGTTAAATGAGAGGAGGGTGGGGGTGGGGAGAAAGTAGCATAGAATACAATAGGTGAATGGGGGTGGGGATGGAGGTGATAGGTCAGAGAGGAGGGTGGAGTGGATAGGCGGAAAGGAAGAAAGGCAGGTAGGACAAGTCATGGGCACAGTGCTGAGCTGGAAGTTTGGAACTGGGGTGAGGGGAAATGAGGAAACTGGTGACGTCCACATTGATGCCCTGGGGTTGAAGTGTTCCGAGCGGAAGGTAAAAACAATAACTGCAGACGCTGGAAACCAAATACTGGATTAGTGGTGCTGGAAGCGCACAGCAGTTCAGGCAGCATCCAAGGAGCAGCGAAATCGACGTTTCAGGCAAAAGCCCTTCATCAGGAATGGGCTTTTGCCCAAAACGTTGATTTTGCTGCTCCTGGGATGCTGCCTGAACTGCTGCGCTCTTCCAGCACCACTAATCCAGTGTTCCAAGCGGAAGGTGACGCGTTCTTCCTCCAGGCGTTGGGTGGTGAGGGAGCGGCCGTGAAGGAGGCCCAGGACCTCCATGTCCTCGGCTAAGTGGGAAGGGGAGTTGAAATGTTGGGCCACAGGGCGGTGTGGTTGATTGGTGTGGGTGTCCCAGAGATGTTCCCTAAAGCGCTCTGCTAGGAGGTGTTCAGTCTTCCCAAAGTAGCGGAGACCGAATCGGGAGCAATGGATACAATAAATGACATTAGTGGATGTGCAGGTAAAACTTTGATGGATGTGGAAGCTCCTTTAGGGCCTTGGATGGAGGTGAGGGAGGAGGTGTGGGCACAGGTTTTGCAATTCCTGTGGTGGCAGGGGAAGGTGCCAGGATGGGAGGGTGGGTTGTTGAGGGACGTAGACCTGACCAGGTAGTCACGGAGGGAACGGTCTTTGCGGAAGGTGGAAAGGGGTGGGGAGGGAAATATATCCCTGGTGATGGGCCCGTTTGGAGGTGGCGGAAATGATTTGGTTTATGCAAATGTTGGTAGGGTGGAAGGTGAGCACCAGGAGGGTTCTGTCCTTGTTACGGTTGGAGGGGTGGGGTCTGAGGGCGGAGGTGCGGGATGTGGATGAGATGCGCTGGAGGGTATCTTTAACCACGTGGGAAGGGAAATTGCGGTCTCTAAAGAAGGAGGCCATCTGGTGTGTTCTGTGGTGGAACTGGTCCTCCTGGGAGCAGATACGGCGGAGACGGAGGAATTGGGAATACCCAGAACCCTACCATTAATTGTCTAAGCCCAATCCTTGTTTATTGTATCAAAATGCACTACCTTGCATTTCTCCAGATTGAACTCCATCTGCCATTTTTCATTCCAGTGACGCATTTGATCAAGATCCTTTTGTAATTTGAGAAACCCTTTTTCACTGTTTACAATGTCACCAGTCCTAGGTAAATGTAATCTCATTTGCCCTGTGTCCCTCTAAACCCTTCCTTTTCATTTACCCATTGAAATGCCTTTTATATGTTGTGGAGGGTGTTGGACTGGGGTGGACAAAGTTAAAAATCACACAACATCAGGTCATAGTCCAACAGGTTTATTTGGAAGTACAAACTTTTGGACTGCTGCTCTTTTGTCAGGTCGCTAGTCACCTGATGAAAGAGCAGCGCTCTGAAAGCTTGTACTTCCAAATAAATCTGCTGAACTATAACCTGGTGTTGTGTTATTTTTAATTTTAAAATGTTGCAATTGTACTAGCCTCCCACCGTTTCCAACATGCAACACCTACTGCGTGAAAAGGTTGCCCCTTAGGCCCTTTCTAAATCTTTCCTCTCTCACACTAAACCTATGTTCTCTACTTTTAGACTCCTCAACACAGGGGAAAAGACCTTGTCCATTTACCCTATCCATCCCTCTCATGATTTTATAAACCTTAATCAGGTCACCCTTCAGCCTCTGATGCTCCAGGGAAAACAGCCCCAGCTTATTCAGCCTCAACCTTTTACTCAAACTTTCCAATCCTGTCAAAATCCTTGTAAATCTTTTCTGAACCTTTTCAAGTTTCACAACATTCTTCCTATAGTAGGGAGAGCAGAATTACACACCATACTCCAAAGGTGGCCTAATCAATCTCCTGTACAGCTGCAACATGACCTCCCAACTCCTATCCTCAATGCACTGACCAATAAAGGCAAGCATACCAAATGCCTTCTTCACTATCCTGCCTATCGGCAACTCCATTTTCAAGCAACTATGAACTTGCACTCCATGGTGTCTTTGTTCAACAACATTTCCCAGGACCTTACCATTAAGTGCATAAATCCTGCCCTGATTTGCCTTTCCAAAATGCAGCACCTCGCATTTATCAAAATTAAATCCCATCTGCCACTCCTCAGCCCATTGCCCATCTGATCAAGATCCTGTTGTACTCTGGAGTAAGCTTCTTCGCTGTCCACCACTACTACAAGTGGTTACTCATCTTCACCAACAGCAACTGCACTGATTTTCAGTTGAAGCAAGTGAACCTGATTTATTCTTCCAACAACTATTTGAAAGAAGCAAATGTTCTTTTTGTCAGTGGTAGCAGTACCATGTTCTTCATGGAACTGACTTGAACAGAAATTATTCTATGTTGTATTTATTATCTATTTTTAATGGATAATAAGTGCAAGGAAAACAATCTCTGCAGACATTTGTCTCACTTCTATATTCATCGGCCTATTTACTAGGCATTCTGAATGGTCATGCCTTCAATTGCTGTGGCTCAAAGCTCTGGAATCCTAGTTTTTCCCAAAAATTTCCACCTCTCTTTCTGCCTTTAAAATATTCCTTAAAACCTAGCTCCAGCTGCCTTAATACCCCCTTATCTAGCTCAATGTCAAATATAGTTTGAAAACATTTCTGCAAAATGCCATGGGATGTTTTACCATGTGAAAGGCACAATACAAATGCAAGTTGTCGTTGATATTTTGATTTTCTAAGGCACTCAATATATCCACTGGCAGGTCAACATTGCTTACTATAGGACAATACATTATCTATGTCTGCTCTCTGAAGTCTTCTGACTGTATATGTCAAAATTCTAAGTCGCTTTGTGCTCTCAACATACGTACATTAAAACTGAAACCACCTGAACTCAATGCTCATGAGATCCTTACCAATGGAATAAAAAGCAATTGCATCATGATAGTTTGGGCTGTATTCAAATCCACAGTCTTCTAGCTCTTAACATGGTTAGATAAGATGCTTTATCTTAAAATAAAGTGCATGCATATTACACAGAATTTACATCAGTGAAACAATAAAAATGTGTGCAACAAACAAATACATGGAGCAGGAAACATCATTACAAATAGCAGGAAAAAGAACAAATCAAAACTAAAGGAATGTACAAGCAAGAAGGAGTTAAGTACTGCGATCAAATATAATGTGCTCAAACCACCATGGCAACAAGTCTGACTGATTCACTAGATAAATCCTGCCCTAATTCACTAAGCTGAGACTTATCCTGCTACATAAAAGTTCATATCTCTTTAACTTGCTGATGTGGACACAATACTTCTTTGTGGTGGGATATAAATGGAACATTTATTATAAAAGCAGTGTACTCCTGGATAACATAACGGTTTTCATAAATATTCTTGGTATTTTGGTGTCTCCTACTGAATAATCAGCAGTCTGCAAACAGTTTGAGGACATTACTATTTCTAATCACCCTATTCAGATGTGTTCTGACGCATCTCTGTGAGAGTTGGGACTAGAACCTGCGCAGAGGTAGGGACACTATCTCTGTACCACAAAAGCACCTAGCTTGACGGCATATGCTGGTGAGCACTGGGCAATTCCACAGTACTTTCAATTGTGATGGACAGCTTAGTTAAAGATTTAAGTTTAATATGTGAGACTCCACACAAACTTTACAACTGTTACAGTGTTAAACAAGAAATTACAGTGAAGCATCATGTGATGCAATTGTTAAGAAAAATCTCAGAAATCTTGGGACTTCCCTGTGTAATGCAATAAATTGGTGTAATTGCCAGTATTGCTTCACTTTTGCAGTTATTAATTCGACATTGCTCTGCCAGATTATCAAAGGTATTGATCTAAATTGACTGTGAATTCTACAATCTTTCTTCTACACTCCAAAATATCTTTGCAATATTTTTCCCTGGATTAACTGCATAGAAGCAGCAAATCTTCAATGGGAGACTTGCCAAATCAGTAATGCCATTTATATTATAACTTGGCATGCCAGATGTTCTCCAGTGGAATACCATCATCATGCTGATCTTTACCATTCTATCGAGACAAGCAGAACTTTTGCTTTCATTGTAGGGATGATCAGGTCTCAATGATGTGTTGCTTCCATGAACAGTTTCATACTTACAATGCATGCAGATCAGGCTCATTCTTCAACAAAATATAGAATGATGGACACCTCACTCCAGACTGAGACTAGGAGAAAGGGAAAACGTAGCAGAGACCACATTTTGAAAGTAGATTTAGATATTAATCTAACCTTGTTCATAATTTTCTGGGTGTCAGATATTAAGAATAAAGCGAGGTTTTGAGAAGATTTGTAGCTCAGATTGAGGATCTGGCTGTTTCAGGCAGAAAACTAGCCACAACATACATGAACATCAATTAGCCACAAAACAACATGACCCTCTCTCACTAGTACCCTTACATGCAGATGAGGAAGGACACCACTTCGACTGGGACAACACATCTATCTCAGGACAAACCAAACAAAGACATGCACGAGAATTCCTAGAAGCACGGCATTCCAACCGGAATTCTATCAAGAAACACATTGAGTTAGACCCCATCTACTACCCCCTGAGAAAAAGAACAGGAAATGGCATCATCACAGGAAATTACAGTGAAGAAGGCACTTGGTATGCTTTCCTTTATTGGTCAGAGTATTGAGTACAAGAGTTGGGAGGTCATGTTGCAGCTGTACAGGACATTGGTTAGGCCACTGTTGGAATATTGCACGCAATTCTGGTCTCCTTCCTATCGGAAAGATGTTGTGAAACTTGAAAGGGTTCAGATAAGATTTACAAGAATGTTGCCAGGGTTGGAGGATCTGAGCTACAGGGAGAGGCTGAACAGGCTGGGGCTGTTATCCCTGGAGCGTTGGAGGCTGAGGGGTGACCTTATAGAGGTTCACAAAATTATGAGGGGCATGGGTAGGGTAAATAGGCAAAGTCTTTTCACTGGGGTTGGGGAGTCCAGAACTAGAGGGCATAGGTTTAGGGTGAGAGGGGAAAGATATAAAAGAGACCTAAGTGGCAACTTTTTCACACAGACGGTTGTACGGGTCAGAGCTGCCAGAGGATGTGGTGAAGGCTGGTACAATTGCAACATTTAAAAGGCATTTGGATGGGTATATGAATAAGAAGGGTTTGGAGGGATATGGGCCGGGTGCTGGCAGGTGGGACTAGATTGGGTTGGGATATCTGGTCGGCATGGACTGGTTGGACTGAAGAGTCTATTTCAGTGCTGTACATCTCTATGACATCACCAACCCAAAGAAGCCCAAACATATATAGAAAGCAGGAATCATGTATAGTGCTTTGCCTGAGGCCCACTGAAGATGTTACCTAGTAGGGTGACGCAACATCTGGAAATGAACCTTCCAGTTCAGCGAGCAAACCTACATCCATTAAGAATAAACGTTAAAGGAATCATTTAGCAACATCTCAGATTACAAATTAAATATATTCAACTTCCATGTACAAAGAAACCTGACTGATTCCACTTGATAACAATGGTTCTGTTGTTTAAATCAAGTCTGAAATTAGTCTGAAAACTGTCGGGATTCTAACAAAAACTAATTCAAACATAAACGTTTCGCACATGGAGTCATTTTGAGGTAAAACACTAAACAGAAAGGTTTGTGCAGCTGGTACTTATTTTGGCTTATGCCTTTAAAATACCTCTCTCTGCAGGCATTATTATACAACAACAGGTTATGAGAAATGAATTTCATCTGTGATAAAGGCATATTTTTTAACTTTTTAAGTTATTAGTATGAATAGTTTTCTTGTTAAATATTTAATTGTGTTCATTCAACTTTTGGTAATATCAATCATTTACATAGCTATAGTAACAATTTGCACATTCCTACTAGTAGAATACCCTACCCATAGATTATATCCATTAAACAACTGATAATAAACATTATCTCAGATAGCAATGATTTGTTGCTCCAACTAAGCTGTGTATCATACTCACCATTAGGCCAGCAGAGATTAAACCAATGCACTGTTCCCATAATGCCATCTAACATCCTCTTCAACAAATAACCAGTCATGTAGGGATCACTTTAGTTGCACCCTTTGTGCTATAGCAGTTGGTGCTATATCTTATGCTTTAAGCAAATATTGCTACCTCCACACTGTGATATTGGCAAAGTCCATTTCTGGTTGTGGATATCACCAGACAGATTGTCCTTAAGGCTGCTTTCTCTTTATTTCTAAATAAGTCTCTTTAGCTCCTTATATTCTGTAACACTGCTTCACTTAGATGTCTTTATTTTAATACAGCCCGCTAGTGTAGCATCAAAGACCTATCTTTTCACATGCTCAATCCAGTTTCAAATGCTCTCTTTTACTGATGTCAGATTCATATGAGCAGTTAAAACCTCAAACTTGATATCAATTGAATTGTATCACACCTCCCATTAAGTTTCCCTCTTTTTATGTCTATACTACTCTAGTAGGTTACTTCTATTCAGCTATATGTACTGGTAGTCATTATAATATTATTACCTACCATGGCCCTGCTCAAAGCATGAATTTATCATCAGGTTGAGACTATTTGAAATTTGACGGGACATAACAATGTGTGTTATTTGAGTTCAATTCTATGGTGTTCTACCATGTCTCAAATAATTGTACCACACTGTACATCATTCGATGTATTACTGTCCCACATCCTGTAGTACTCATGCTTGATCTCAATTCTTGATTCAAATAAGATCAATGCCTTCATATTCCTCCTGAATGTTTCATCATACAGTCTGACAATAAAAGATATCAGATGATCTGTGTTTCTGATGACACTGATTTTTCATTTCTTATCCCTGACCCTTTGTCCTGTCTTTAAGGTTGATATAGTTTTCACTCTGTGTCTTGAATTTTCCACCTCTGCTGTTTTTTTGCTGTGACTTTTCTCCAGTTGTTAACCTTCTCATGCTCTTAAGGCCATGTTCTAAAACTGGTATATCCATTTTTAATCTCTGTTCCATTAACAATTCCATTGATGAGGACTCGCTATTCAATGGTGTCATTCTGTAACAGAGTAGATCTAATTGCCAGTTTGGATTCCTATGCATTAGTGACTTCACAGGCAGGACTGCTCTTTCCACCTCTCTGTTCAACTGAGGATGGAATGGAGAACTTGTCAACTATTGATGCCTACTTCAAAAATGAACTTCCTTTAATCCTCATTCACAAATGAGGTCCATTGTCAATCCTAATTCTTCTGGGACACCATGTATGACAAAGATTCTTTCCCTTTTCATCCCTGATCACTGAGACTGCTGTGGTTGAATGAAATATTGCCACTTCAATCTGGATTGAATAATGGTTGACCATGACTTAACATATTTTAAAATAGAACAAATTCATTCTGCAAATCTTAATAAAATGAATGGCTCTGTAGGCACTTGGCTCTGCCTATGGCCATGTGTTTTATCGGACAAAATGTTTTCTTTTATTCAATCATGGGATGTGGGTGTCGCTAGCTAGGCAAGCATTTATTGCCCATCCCTAATTACCCAGAGAGCAGTTGTGAATCAAACGCATTGCTGTCGGTCTGAGGTCACATGTAGGCCAGAATGGGTACAGATGACAGTTTCTTTCCCATAAAGACGTTAGAGAACCAGATAGTATTTTTTCAACAATTGGCAATGGTATTACAGTCATCATTAGACTATTCATTCCAGATTTTATTTTGTACTGAATCCATGGCAGGATTCGAACTGCAGGTCCCCAAAACATTAAAATATCATCATGTCGTTCAAAACATTTGGCCACCACACTGACTGTTGTGATACTTTGTAATATCTTGACATGCCCCATGCAATTTCTGTACAGTTATTCTTCACATTAACTTTGGAATCACAAACCTATGATAATACATTGAAAAACCTTTCTATTATTGTCAACTATTGTTTCTGCTCATCAGACCTTTTCAACACTTTATCTATTGGATTATATTTTGTCAGCCCTTGTGCAGAGAGTTGTCTGATATTTGTGCACTCTGTCAGATTTTTGAACTGCATTAATTTGTCTTAGTTTTCTTCCAGTTGCTGGTTATAACAATAAAATAATACTCTATTTCTTCTACAGGAATGATGTCTTCTTTTTCTGCTCCATCCACTGCTGACCTCAAGAGAATAACTGTTGTTACTTGAGCCTTACCTTCAATGTGGACTATACCATAGTCTTTTCTCATCAGCTCCGACATGAATATTTCCATGCATGGAGCCAGTTTTGAAATGTTCAATTCCAATAATGTTACCAAAGTTCTGCGGTCTGTCTCAACCTGAAGCTCAAGTATTCAGTACGATTGCCAGAATGTTGTCAGGGCCAAGGCCTTCACAGTATCCAGTGTCTTCAGCTGTTTCTTGTTATCATGTGGGGCAAGTCATATTTACTGAAGACTGGCATCTGTGATGCTGGGAAACTTAGGAAAAGGCCAAGATGGCCATTTCATGTTTCTATCTGAGGACAGTTACAAATATTTCAGCCGTATCTTTTGCACTGTTGTCTGGGACATTTCAGCTCCTGTCAGTTATTTGACTGTTGACTGTTTAGATATGCCTGGTGCTGCCTGGCATGCTCTCCTGCCCTCTCCATTGAACAAGGATTGATCCCCTTGTTCGATGGTAGTAGTTGAGCAGGGGTGTACCAGACGATGAGGTTGCAGATTGTGTTGAAACATGATTCTGCTGCTGCTGCTGGTCCACACTGCTTCATGAGCATCCAGTCTTGAGTTGCTCGATAATTTGAAAGTCTGTCCCATGATAGTGCCATACAACATGATGGAGGGTATTCTCAATGTGAAGGCAGGGCTTTGTCTCCTCAAGAACTGTGCACTGGTCACCAAAAATGTCATGGACAGATGCAACTGCCACTGACAAATTGCAAAGGATGAGGTCAAGTAGGTATTTCCCTCTTGTTAGTTCCCTCATCACCTACCCGTCTAGCAGTTATGTCCATTTAGACCCAACCAGCTCAATCAGTAGTGCAGTTGTTGTGCTACTTCATTGAAATCCCTCACACAGAGTACATTTTGCACTCTTGCCATCTTTAATCCTCCTTCCAAGTGTTGTTCAATATGGACAAGTATTGATTCATCAATGAGGGAGGTTGATACCTGTTAATTAGCTGGAGGTTTTCTTGCCCAATTTTAACCTGAAGCCATGTGATTTCATGAGACAATGTTGAGGACTTCAGGGCACCTCCTGTTCAGCCAATGGGACAGGAATCCCCAGGGATGATGAAGGTGATGTCTGGGACATTGTCTATAAACTATCGTGCTGTGAGTATGAGATAGCTGTCCAGATTGAGGCACTAGCCCCCAGATGTTAGTGAGGAGGACTTTGTAGTTGTCATTTCTGGTGTCTAGGTCAATGTCAGGTGGACCATTTGGTTTCATTCCTTTGTATCAATTATAACAACTGAGTGACTTGATAGGCCATTTCAGAGGGCAGTTCATAGTCAACTCCATTCCAGTGTATCTGGGGTCACTTGAAGGCCAGACCAGGTAAGGACAGCAGATTTCCTTCTCTGAAGGACATTAGGAAACATTGTCAGAAACATACAATTCTGTGAATAAAACTATGTCAGGCTATTGCATGACTAGTCATAGAGTCATAGAGATGTACAGCACGAAAACAGAACCTTTGGTGCAACACATCTCCATGCTGACCAGATATCCTAACCTAATCTAGTTCCATTTGCCAGCACTTGTCCATATCCCTCCAAACACTTCCTATTCATATACCCATCCAGATATCTTTTAAATGTTGTAATTGTACCACCGCCACCACTTCCTCTGGCAGCTCATTCCATATATGCGCCACCCTCTGCATGAAAAGGTTGCCCCTTAAGTCTCTTTTATATCTTTCCCCTCTCATCCTAAACCTATACCTCTAGTTCTGGACTCTCCCAACCCAGGGATAAGACCTTGTCTATTTACCTCATCTATGCCCCTCATGATTTTATAAACCTCAATAAGGTCACCCCTCAGCCTCCGACGCTCTCGAGAAAACAGCTCCAGACTATTCAGCCTCTCCCTATAGCTCAAATCCACCAATCCTGGCAACATCCTTGTAAATTTTTTCTGAACCCTTTCAAGTTTCATCCTTCCTATAGCAGGGAGACCAAAATTGCACACAATATTCCAAAAGTGGCTGAACCAATGTCCTGTAAAGCTGCAACATGACCTCTCAACCCCTGTACTCAATACTCTGACCAATAAAGGAAAGCATACTAAATACCTTCTTCACTATCCTACCTACCTGAGACTCCACATTCAAAGAGCTATGAACCAGCACTCCAAGTTCTCCTTGTTCAGCAACACTCCCCAAGACCTCCTCTGATTTGTCTTTCCAAAATGCAGCACCTTATTTATCTAAATTAAACTCCATCTGCCACTCCTTAGCTCATAAGACCATCTCCAACTGTGGTGTCATCTGCAAATTTACTAACTATACCTCCCATGTTCACATCCAAATCATTTATATAAATCTTTGGGCTTTTCTTCCAAATTTGTAACAAACCCCCACTTGTTCGTTTGAGGTCTTTGCAGGGTTAACAGGACTGCGTTTGCCTTTGTTGTTTCTGGTGCTGTGGTAATTTTCATTACCTCAGTCAATGCCAGATGGTTTATCCAATTTCATTCCTTTGCGGCAGTATGATACAACTGAGTAACTTCCTAAGCCATTTTACAGAGTTTTTAAGAATCAACCACATTGCTTCGGATCTGGAGTTACATGTCAGCCAGGCAATGATGGGAGATTCCCCCTCACTAAAACCAGTAGGTTTTCTCATGACAGTTGACAATAGTTATCACTAGACTAGCTCTTAATTCCAGATTTTATTGAATTAAAATTCCATCCTCTGCCAGTATAATTAATACTAGCACTAAGGCACAACTACTCCATTTTGTGTTTGAAAGCTTTGTATCTTCAAGTTGATGGTACTGTCTGTTTTGACTCTCTTTGACCTCCCTTTGGAATGCTGTTTTCATTTTTTGTTCTGAACCTTTAACATGGTACATCCAATATTCCCTAAATATTATTTTAAGCATCAAAATGTGTTATTGCAATTTAGAATCAGATAGACCATAATTATAGATCACATTATCAATTGCTACAAAACATTTGAAAACTGGACAATTGTGTTAAAAAAGTCTTTCTTTAAGCTTTACTTGGAATCACATTCTTTTTATATCATTTTTGATTCCATTCACAGAATGGGATAACATATGCAATATTAATAAGACTGCAAGATTTGAAATTTGGTCAGCAACATAGAAAGTGAAATACTGTACTCTGTATGCAACTTATCATCAAATGCCAGCAGGTAAGCTATTAGAGCAAACAGAGGACTGTGAATGTGCATCTGTCTGTGTGTGTGCTGAGTACAATTACTCAAATACAGCTTGAGCTAGATTCATAAAACTTTCAATGATTGCCTTTTAAGCCAGTGGCACTTTTGGGATTGATCATAGAGCCCTAGCAGTTAATAGTTGCCATGGCAATATCTTGATGATCCATCAAGCTTAATCTCCAAGCTCATAACCATGCAAGTTAGGTTGATGATGATTTTATTTCTCCCACTTTCCCACGCTGAAATGAAGTTTTTTGCATAGAGAAAATAAAAATAATCCATAGGGAACATTGCTGCAATAACATCAACAATTAAATTTGGCAGGATTGTTCCTGAATAAAAAAACTCAATACTGTACGACCTAAGAAAATGCTATTATTTAGTGGCTGATAAATAAACATACCATAAATACTTAGGGCATCATATCTAAGAAGGCTGAATAAATTTCACAGGGGCAAACATTAACAGCTAGTTTTCTTCTCAGTGGATAATGAGAAACATTTAAATTGTTTTAATCTAACAAGTTATACTTGGAGCTATGTGGGCCAGAGAATGTATGAATGCTCCAAATTTCAGAAGCTCTTACGTACATGGCCCATCAACTTTTACCCAACCTCAAGAATCCAAACTCTTTTTCAATACCATTGTCCTTAGTCTGCCTAGCTCCCTCCCCTAGCCTCTTGTCTTTTGTTGGTCTTTGTAATAACTGTTGTCCTGATATCAGCCACCTTAATTTCTCTGCTGGCTTTATTAAGAATTCATACTGATGTAGCAGCTTTCAAATTTCCAATGCACTTCAAAGCTAAGAAATTCATTTTTAAATGTTGTTACTGTTGTTTTGTTTGCAACCTTGGCAGCCAATTTGAAAACAGCTAGGTTCTACATGAAGCAGTTAGTTGAAGGTTGAGGCAGTGGTGCCTGAAGGATGCATGTTGGCTAGGATACCAGAGGTTTCTGCTCATCCTCAAAAATACATTGTGGCATTTTTTACACTTAGCTGAATAATTATGTATAAGCTTGTAATTAGGCCACTACTGGAGTACTGTATACAGTTCTGGTAGTCCCATTATAAATAAAAAGTGCAATGAATTTGGGAAGAACTCAGAGGAGATTTACAAGGACAGTATCAGGAAAGAAGAATGTTAGCTCTGTGAAAAGATTGGATGAAGCGTGTGTTTTTTACTTTTGGAACAGAAGGGGAGATTTAATTGAAGTGTGCAAAAATATGAAGGGGTAGATGAAATAAGGACGTCTCATGACACGACTGGTAATGTCCCAATTCCTAAGCCAGAAGCTCTATGTTGGAGTCCCACCCCAGGACTTGATGGCTAAGGAAGGTCCATCATAGCACAGATGTACAATTAAGTATCAAACTGGAAATCCTTCCAACACAGGTCAATGGCAGGTATTAGGGCAGGAGAATCAGTCAGTCATGTAATGGAAAGAACACTGAAGTGTCTACCTGCCCTGTTGATAGTTCCAGGCTACAAGTAAGCATGCATGTTGCCATTGCAACTCAGACTCTGAGTGAACTGTAACCTACCCAAATATAACAGATATGAAGGACCTATTTTCCCTTGAAGTTAATACTATGGATTTTGATTTAAAGTACTCTAACTGGTAGAAGTAGTATAGAGGAGTTGAGAAATCTTTTTAACCAGTTAGTAGTGGGGGACTGGAGCTCACTGGTTGACAGGGTGAAGGAGGAAGAGATGCTCCTTTTATTTATAAATAATTGACAGGCAATTGAAATGCAGCAAATGCAGGGTTTTGATCAAAATTAGCAGGCATAGCTTTAAAGTGAGAGGGGAAAGATTTAAAAGGGACCTGCAGTGCAACTTTTTCATACACAGGTCGTTCATATGTAGAATGAACTGCTAGAGGAAGGGGTAGATGCTGGTGAAGTTACAACATTTAAAAGATATTTGGACAGATACATAAAGAGGAAAGGTTTAGAGGGATATAGGCCAAACATAGGTAAATGGGATTAGTTTCGTTTGAGAAACTTGGTTAGCATGGACGAGTTGGACTGAAGGGTCTGTTTCCATGCTGTATTACTCTATGACGAAGTGTGGGAGAGTGGGGTTAGGCTAAGTAACTCTTTTCTTCAGTTGGTACAGAAATGGTGAACTACATAGCCTTCAATTTCAGCAGGGAATTGACTTATTGTCTAACATGTAATTGAAGAGCACTACTACAAATATATTTACTCACTTGGTGTTGCACTAGTCTTCGTTATATACTTAAATTTGGAGTGAGACTTGAACCACAACTTTTTGATTTGGAGGCAAGGGTATTACAATTGAATCACTTTCAGTTATCCAGCACTCTCTGAATTTGTAAATCCATGTTCACTCAGTTCCAGATCAAAATCATCACATCTCCAATAAAGTGGACAATATTATCATACAGCAGATAATGAAGGCGAAATACAGATAACTCTTTTGATTTCCCACATAAATGTAATCCAACTGCTACATAATTCCAAACATTATCACCTTATGACATTTTCCACATATCCTCCAAATTTGTTGTTTCTGACGTAGTACAGATCATTTCCATGCCCTCCTCAATCAATGACTGTGCCAGTGGGCTGAATGATACAGGTTGCATGTCATTAATTTGATGAATGACGTATCATTCGCCATATTTTCCTGGAATTCGGATTCTTTTAAGGAGACAGATTGATGTGGGCCAGTTCTATGAAGTTTTTTTTTGTTTAAAAGTTCAACAAATAATTTTTAAAACGATAATCTATATCTGGCATTGCTCTGGAAGCATGTTACAATTGACCCCTGTGGTGTTAATGGAAAGTGGTCTATATTGTTGAGTCAATGGTAGGCACAGTAAACAGATCAAAGACATTACCTCTGCTTTCAGTTGTGTTCAGAAAAATCAGGGATTCTGTTTAGTTTTTCAGTTCAGTTCAAATAACACCACAGTTCAGTTCAGAAACTAGTGTTAGTCTTTTAGTTCAGTTCAAGGCAAGCCAGTCACCCAACAGTAATGTCTAGTTTGTGCATTTTCAGGTGAGGAGAATGAAATATTTTTGAAACTGAAAGGTTTGGTTGTGAGATTTGTCAATAGTTAGAGTCATAGGATCCCTTAGCACGGAGACAGCCCCTTTGGCCCAAACTGACCCATGCCAACCAAAATGTCCATCAACAGTAACTCCATTTCCCTGCACTTGGCCCATAATCCTTCTACACTTTTCCAATCCATGTACAGTATTTGTCCAAATGCCTTTCAAATGTTGTTAATGTACCCGCTTCAACCACTTCTGCTGGCAGCTCATTCCACATGTGTACCACCATCTGTGTAAAAATGTTGTCCCTCAGGTTCCCCTACTCTTTCCTCTCTAACTTTAAACTGATGCCTTCTAGTTCTTGATTCTCCAACCCTGGGAAAAAGACTGAATGCATTCTCCCTATCCATGCCTCTCGTGATCTTGTACACTTCTATGAGATTCCCCCTTAGTCACCTATGCTCTAAAGAAAAAAGTCCGAGTTTGTCCAACCACTCGCTATAACTCAGCCTGTTGAGTCCTGGCAACATCTTTGTAAATTTCATCTGCACTCTTTCCAGTTCATGTTAGCAAACCCAGAAAGAACAAATCAAATTGGCTCAAAGGTCCGTGGGAAATAACTTGGAAGGAGTCAGTGGAGTAGAAACCCAGAGAGTTGAAATTGGGGTGTAATTTCTTTGGACTTGAGCCTTTGTAATAGATGATGTTGAGAAACAATAAAGTTTGTTAAGGTTTGCATTAAGATTCCTGAAGCAAGGCTTATGCCTGATACGCCGAATCTCCTGTTCCTCAGATGCTGCCTGACCTGCTGTGCCTTTCTGGCACTACACTCTCGACTCCGAGCTCCAGCATCTACAGTTCCTCACTTTCTCCATTAAGATCCTTATAACTGTATGTTTGG
This sequence comes from Chiloscyllium punctatum, assembly GCF_047496795.1. Classification (NCBI taxonomy): domain Eukaryota; kingdom Metazoa; phylum Chordata; class Chondrichthyes; order Orectolobiformes; family Hemiscylliidae; genus Chiloscyllium; species Chiloscyllium punctatum. The sequence goes on from NC_092744.1 coordinate 31,810,174, forward strand.
TTCATTTTTTGTTCATGCAATAAATTTAAGCTGTGTTGTTAAGGACCATCTGCGGTCTCATGTGAATATACTTTAGTGACTAACCATCATGTTAATTAACTTCTATCTATCAAAACAAAATAAACATTAGGTCTATCAAGCCAGGTTTCATTCTGGGGTCCAATGTGTGTAGCAGCATCATTAGCTGGGATCATAAAACTAATGTTATTTACTCTTCTGGTTACTGTTTTTCTTACTTAGGTTCACTTCATTTCCATTTCTGATTTTTCACATGCTCTGCCACATTGATGATTTCATGTTGTGTAACACCAATTGTTTCTTTTTGACTGCGGCTTTTCTACATCTCCAGCCTTCACTGGTTTCTGGGCTTCTATTTGTCTCCCTCAAGTAGTGGTCAAACCAACTTCCCTCCATGACGCTCCTGACCACATTTTAACAACATTCATTTCCTCCAAAAGAAACTGTTACTATAGGAACTCAATTTTGATAAAAATCCAAGTTCTCCCCAGCATCCTGTTATATTGACAACTGTGTGAGTGCTGCTTCCTGCTTTCGCTTTGATATTGAAAATCCGCTAATTACGGTTCTAATTTCAAATCACATCTCACCAGTGTGTTTTGACTTTTCCTGAACTTGTCTTTCCATTTTCCTGAGGAGGTTTCCATGGATGCCTGTTACAAAGCTACTTTCTGTCTTTAGGAGGTGTAGAAACCACGGTTTTAATAAGGGTGTGGTGAGCGCGGGCAGGTTCTGACACCATGGTCTTTGCAAGTCTATTTTCTTTTTATGACACCTACTGTGAGCTGGCAGCATTTTAATTATTCATTTCACACCTTCTGGATATGCAGGGATTTTTTTGCGTTTTCTTTTTTGTAATTGTGTGAGCCTATCCAAGATATATTTTTATGTGTTAGCTAAGAACAAGGGTCTGTGAATGGCATTCTGGAGGTAAACAAGCAGAGTCACCTCTGGATTCAGTTAATTTCAGATGGATCCAAATATTCTGAAGTTGAAATTCATATATTTTTTATGGAATGTTTCAAACAGAAACATGTTCTTGTCTGTATAGATAAATCTTTAGTCACAAACATTTAAACCTCATGCTTTGTTAAAGAGAGACAGAGAACTGTAAAAGTGGGTTATAAAAATGGCAGATTCTCAAAGGCCATTATCACAGATAGTTAAAACTGCAACTAAATCAAGCAATGTCAATTCACAAGTCACACTTACAAAAGGAGGCAGTAAAGTCTTTCTTCATGTCAGGCACATTCAGTTGAGTACAATGCCATTTATATCTACTACAGACAATAATGAATCTGTATTATATCAGAATAGCAATATCAATATCAACGATGTATTCTCCATAATGCAGCGTCTGTGCCTTATCTGTCTCAGCATGGTGCATAGCAAACTCTAAGCAGAGAGGGACTTAAGAGCAAGTTTAAAGAGACAGGAATGATGGGCTGAATGGCTTCCTCCTGAGTGATACAATTTCATGACTATGTAATTTTAAGAAATCTTCAGTGTCTGAAGGCTGACTAATTCAGTGTTAATATACATAAAGTTTGCAATGGGTTACAGTGCAATGCTAATTTTATTCAGCTGTGTATTGCAGCAGTTCAAGAAAGTGGGCCCACCTTATCAGGGAAGCTAGCTTTGTGTAATCAATGCTGGCCCCACCGTCGATAAAGGGGCAGATTATTATTTAAATAGGAAGCAGATTCAAAGTGCATTAGCACAGAGGGATCTAGGTGTCTTTGTGCATGAATTGCAGAAAGTAGGTCTGCAGGTGCAGCAAATAATAAGAAAGGCAAATGGAATCTGGCATTTATTGCAGAAGGACTCGTTTATAAAAGGAAAGAAGTGTTACAATTATTTAAGGCCTTGTTTAGAACACATCTGGAATACTGTGTCCAGTTTTCATCTCCTTTCTTGAGGAAGGATGTGGTGGCACTGGAAGTAATTCAGAGGAGGTTCACCAGGTTGATTCCAAGGATGAAAGGACTGGTTTACCAGCAGTGGTTGAATAGTTTGGGATTATACTCACTGAAGATCAAAAGAATGAGGGGGGGATTCTGAGTGAGGCATATAAAATGATAAATGGGATTGATAAAGTGAACTTTGAACAGATGCTGGCTCTTGTGGGACAGTCTCAAACAAGAAGGCATAGATATAGAATGAGGGAAGGTAGGTTCAAAACTGAGATGAGGAGAAACTATTTCTCTCAAATGGTTGTGAATCTGTGGACTCACTGCCCTCGAGTTCAGCGGAGATAGAATCAATCACCGGAATCAAGAAAAAAATAGGAATGTTTCTAATGACAAGTGGGATAAAAGGTTATGGGAAGCAGGCAGGAAAGTAGAGTTCAGACCAGTATAAGATCAGCTATGATCATGTTAAATGCCAGAAAGGGCTCAAGGGGCTGAATTGCCTCCTCCTGCTCCTAATTCCTAGGAATACGAAAGGAATTGGCAATTCGGCCCCTTGAGCTTGCTCCACCATTTAATATGATCATGGCTGATCTGATATTCTTCATGTCCACTCCCCTGCCTTTTCACTGTAACCCTTGATTCCACAACTGATCAAAACTCTATCTCAAATTTAAGTATACACAAGGAGTCTGCCTGAGAGTTCTCTGTGGCAAAGAGTGCCAAAGACTCACGATCCTTTGATAGAAGAAATTCTGCCTCATTAAAATTTTAAAATGGTGCACCTTAATTCTGAGACTATGCCTACTGGTCATAAGGTGGGAAAACATTCTCTCAACATTTACCCTATCAAGACTCTTAAGAAACCTATATGTTTCAATGATCACCTGTCATTCTTCTAAATTCCAGTGAGTAGAGTCCCAACTTGTCTAACCTTTGCTTATAAGGCAATCCCTTCACACCCGGGATCATCCTAGTGAATTTTTTCAAAACTGCCTCCAATGAAATAATATCTATACAAGCTGAACAGGCTGCACCTGAGCTGGAATGGGTCCAATATTCTTAGAGGGAGGTTTGCTTGCAATGTTGAGGAGCTTTTAAACTATATTTGACAGAAGGATGGGGCACAGAGCAGATGTAAAGTCGGGAGCAAGGTCCATCCCGATATAGAAGGAATACTTGGACAGTCCCCATAGTAAACTAATAAATTTATGGAGAAAGTGAAGTCACATGATGTGCAGGGTGTTCTAGCTAGGTGGATAAAGAACTAGTTGAGCAACAGGAGACAGAGAGAAGTAGCTGAATGGAGCTTCTCAAAATGGAGAAAGGTGACCAGTGGTGTTCCACAGTGCTGGGGCCACTGTTGTTTGTGATATAGATAAATGATCTGGAAGAGGGCACTGTTGGTATGACCACC